>NC_031990.1:82748485-82844513 GCF_001879085.1 Nicotiana attenuata
ACCGTAGTCGTGTCAAACGACCCGGAAATGTTACAAAGAACTACCAGCCCACAACCCTACATCTATATGGTGTTTTTCCACATCCTTCCTCCTCCAAAACTCCACAAAACAGTAGTAAAACACGCAGCCCAACAGCAACACAAAACAGTCCACAAAACAGTCCGCTACAAGTGAATAACTCGAACTCACGGCTTCCGATCACCGTCCCGTGAGTTCTTACATGTATAGAACGAATTACCATGAATTCACAGAAGCATAAATGTATGAAAAGAGCAGTAAACTCACCTTACTTGTTGGATAACTCAGCCCTTCCCTTGGTTCTTCAAACTCTAGGTTTTACCCCCAATTAGAACTTGAAAGAGAGGGAAAATCGATTAGGGTTTGTGGATAATTTTTGGGAGGAAGTTTGCAGGGGTTTAGGTCTGGTTATTTGTGATATATAATGAGGGTTATATTGCAGGAGATAACCCTTTTAGTGGGCTCTTTGGCCGACCCGAAATTTCCTATTTTTGGGCTATCATTTAACCAAGTAGGTGACACACCTACTTGTCACCTAGCAGCTTGTGCAGTCTCGCAAAAATGCCTATATCTCTCTACTCCAATGTCGTATTGATGAACGGTTTAATGAGTTGAAAACTAGACTCATAGATCTTTAATTTGATAGGTAGATCATCCCCTAATTCCAAGTATTTTGGGAGAAAATATCAGTTACATTTGACCTAATTTTCAGCACATTTATGAATGGAACTTGTGATGACCTTTTTCCAACTTTTGTTCCACAACTCGCTTGACTTCAAAACATAACACCAACTATCGTACGACTAAAACAACTCATAATTTAATCTCCTTATAATGTTAATAACCCTAGTATCACCCCAAAAGTACATGGTAAAACATTCCAACTTGTCGACTTTCGACGAAACTTATTTTCTTCAATTCGTTTAGCTTCTAAGCCTTCAAACCCTCTTGCTACTTGGTACTAATGATCTTAAATATTTGTAACCTCCACGTTAACATGATTAACTTACTTTATTTGCTTCCAAATATAATCTCATTTTCGAGCTTACATCAATGACTTACGACGTACTCTCACGTATGATAACTTGGGGTGTAACAAGGTTGGGCAGTTATACATTTACCATCGAGCTACGGCCTATCGGGCAGTCATGCATTTACCATCGAGCTATGGCCGGTCGAGCAATCATGCATTTACCATCGAGCTACAGCCGGTCGGGCAGTCATGCATTTACCATCGAGCTATGGCCGGTTGGGCAGTCATGCATTTACCACCGAGTGACGGCCGATCGGGAAGTCATGCATTTACCACCGGGCTACGGTCGGTCGGTTAGTCATGCATTTACCACCGTGCGAAGGCCGGTCGGGAAGTTACCACTAATCAGTTGGATAGTCATGCATCATACGATATGGATAATAGATTCAAAGAGAAGTATTATATATATAAGTATATTATAAGTATGCATATACGGTGGCACTTCAGAGATTCAGGTTGATTCTTATATGTCTTAATTAATGTTGACTTATTGTTATGTTTTAGTTCTGCCTTACATACTCAGTACATTATTCATACTGACGTCCTTTTGTTGGGGACGCTGCATTCATGCCTGCAGGTATAGATAATCGGTTTGACAAGCCCTCATAGTAGACAAGGTTGGCATTCAACGGAGGATCGGTAAGACTCCACCTCATTCGGAGTGCAGCCGAGTCTATGAGTCATCGTGTCAGAGTTTTGCTACAGACTTATGGGTAGGCCGGTACCCTGTCCCATTTTATGTCAAATTATCTTAGAAACTTTGTAGACAGAGGTTCATTTTGTACAGTATGTCAGAGGCCTTGACAGCCCATAAGCATTCATGTTTTAAGAACGATAGTTTATTGATACAACATTTGCCCACTTATAGTTATAAATTAAGAGTTGTGGCCATGTTGGCCCATGGTAGTTACTGTCACGGCCCAAAACCCGACCCGATCGTGATGTCGCCTATCGTGAAACTAGGCCAGCCAACTTATTTCCAATTACTCCATATTTCATTTAAAACTTTAGAAAAACAATACATTTTAATAGAAATTCGATAAAAGGTAAAAATAGGAATCAACAAGCGGAAAGAAATACAAGCCCGACCTCGGGTGTCACTAAGTTATGAGCAAAATACTACAACTGTTCGAAATAGACAAGACTAACATAGTCTGAGAATGTCCGACAAATATACTAAGAGGAAGATAAGGAAGGAGAAGGCGGAACTGCGATCGCCAGGCAGCTACCTCGCAATCTCCAAAGAAAAAGTCTCCAACTGATATGATCAGCAACCGCTACCGTGGCCCGAGATACCCGGATCTGCACACAAGGTGCATGGGGTAACGTGAGTACACCAACTCAGTAAGTAACAAGTCCAAACTATGGACTGAGAGGTAGTGACGAATTTAACCTCTTCATAAGATAACAGAAATATCGTACAGAAATGTAGGCATGCTTTCAGTCAATTGAACAGCTCATAACAGGGATATAAGCATATATGAACATGGTAAAGGAGTATAACTCCGCTACATCTACATGCCAATGCACATACTATATGAAATGCACTATGCCAAGTGCCTCATGTGCCCAATATCTCAATGCTCGTCCACTCAGTACTGTATATGGCTCATATGGCCCAGGGAAGATCCATCCCGTAACATATATATCTCTGACAGCAGTCACTCAGTACTGAGGAAGGCCAATCCAGCCTACGGAGAAGATCCATCTCCTGATAATAATAGTAATTACCTCACAACCACTCGGTACTGTATATGGCTCACAAGGCCCAAGGAAGATCCACCCCGAATATATACACATCACAGACCGTCCGTCTCCAGTACCGAGGAACAGGCCAATCCAGCCTCATGGAGAAGATCCATCTCCAGATATAAGTGCTTCATACAAGATCCATGTCCAGGGAAGATCCATCCCTCAATATAACCAGCAGTGCCCACTGTGGGTGTGCAGACTCCGGAGGGGCTCCTACGTCCCAAGCACCATAACATAGCCACCGAAGGCATGTATCATTAATCCGCTGCGGCGTGCAGCCCGACCCATAACTGTCACTCATAATCAGGCTCTCAGCCTCACTCAGTCATCACTCTCCAGTGTCACACACACGGGCTCACAATGCCATGAAACTAGCCTGAAACAATGATATAATGTGCCAAATAATAATAATTGAGACTGAGACATGATATGATATGCATGAACAAGACTGAGTACAGAATATCAATGAATGTAATGAGATGACAGCAAGAAACGACCACTCGGGTCTCAACAGTATCGGCGTAAAACCCTAACAGGATGTCTAGCATGATTCATAGCATATTTACTTAATCACATGATAGAAACACGGATATCAACAAGAAAGAGTTACTACGCGATGCCATGGAATGAACCAGGCCGCATTCCTCATGGTGCACGCTCGCACACCCGTCACTTGGCATGTGCGTCACCTTAATACCATCATATAGCACATAGTTCGGGGTTTCAAACCCTCAGAACCAAGTTTGGAAGCGTTACTTACCTCAAGACAAGCCAAACTCTAACCCGCGAAGCCCTTGCCTCTCGAATTGGCCTCCGGATGCTCCAAATCTAGCCATAACAATACGATACAATCAACACGAATTAAAGGAATCAATCCCATAAGGAAATGCTAAGCTTAAGGTCAAAAGTCAAAAAGTTAACTCAAAAGATGGGCCCCGGGTCCACGTCTCGAAATCCGACCAAAGTCTCAAAATCCGACAACCCATTCAATTACGAGACTATCCATACTAGTTTCACTCCATTCCGACTCTGAATCAACTTTCAAATCCCAAAAATTCATTTTATGAAGTTTCACAATTTTTCCCAAATTTTCATCCCAAATCTCTACTCAAATGATGAATCCAACGTTAGATTCATGTATTTTAGCCAAAATTGAGTTAGAATCACTTAGCCCGATGATTTTCTTGAAAATACCTCGAAAAATCGCCAAAGCCCAAGCTCTATAGGTCAAAATATGAAATAAAACCCCAAATCTCGTCTTTATAGTGCACCTCTCGGATTCCCATCATTGCTTACCACGGAAAATCACCGGTGACAACGGTAAACCACCGCTGACAGCGGAAAATCACCGCTGACCGCGGGTCTGGTGGATGCACAAACATGCCTTAGTATTTTGGCCATCACTTTCTCTACAGATGTCCAAATTATGATTTCTTTACTTTTCTGCAAACTAGACACGAAGGGCTACAACTTTCATTTTTGAATCATCTCAAAATTCCTTGTAGATCAAAGGATATAGGCTTCCGAAGTCGGACCAACGAACCTGCGGATTCTCCCCTGGACCGCCTCAGCGCTCCTTTTTCTGCCTCAGCGGTAAAACTTCTGCCTCAGTGGTAAAACTTCCGCCTCCGCGGTAGATTTAAGCACCAGAGCCATTGCCTGAGTTCCGGTAATGCCCAGACTCGCTCAAAACTCACCCGAAACACACCCGAGGCCCTTGGGACCTCAACCAAACATGCCAACACATCCCATAACATCATTCAAACTTGTTCCAACCTTCGGAACGCTAATAAAAACAACATCAAATCACCCTCGGATTCAAGCCTAAGGATTCCAAAACTTCCGAATTCCGAATTCGATCAAAAAGTCTATTAAACCTCGTCCGAATGACCTGAAATTTTGCACATACGTCCCAAATGACACAACAGACCCTCCAACTTCCGGGATTCCATTCCGACCCCGATATCAAAATTTCTACTACCAACCGGAAAACGCCAAAATTCTAATTTCGCCAATTCAAGCCTAAATCTACCACGGACCTCCAAATTGCATTCCGAATACGCTCCTAAGTCCAAAAATCACCCAATGGAGCTAACCAAATCATAAAAATCCAAATCCGACATCGAATACTAAGAAGTCAAAACTTGGTCAAACCTTTCAAACTTAAAGCTTTCAAGCTGAGAACCATTCTTCCTATCTATTCTGATTAACCTGAAAACCAAAACCGACGATTTACATGAGTCATAATACATCATACGGGGCTAGTCGTGCCCGAAAAGTGGCGAACGAAGGGCAAATGCTCAAAATGACCGGTCGGGTCGTTACAGTTACAAAGAAAAAAAGAGTTACAGAGTGGTTCGCTCGGGCCGGTACGGTACCGGGTACCAGTCGCGCCTCCCCAGGTCTTGGGCGTGATAAAGTGGTATCAGAGCAGGTCGTGTCCTAGGGAGTCTACAAAGCCGTGCCTAGTAGAGTCTCACTTATGGGTGTATTGTGCGCCACATTTATAATTGAGAGGCTATAGGGCATTTAAGAAATGTTTCCCTTCTTTTGTTTACAGAGTGTGCTTTCGTCAGATTTCGTATGCACCAGAGGTGCAGGTATCACAATAGAGCTTTAAGGCATAATGTGGAAGGGAGGTTATGAAAGAAACAGAAGATACGATGCGATACTGAAAGGTAAGTCAGGTAAAGGTGAAGAAGATACGAGATACTCAAGTACAAAAGGTTGTGAATAGTCGAGACTTCAGATATAGTTTGGGTTTTAGTTTAAGTTAAAGAGGAGACCCTAGTGAAAATTTTGTAAATCTCTAAGAGTTAACATTAGAGGACGAATGTTCTAAATGTGGGAAGGATGTTACATCCCGTAAGTTTAACCTTGATACCGTTAGATATTATATTAGTGTGATATTTTCTTTTAAGTGGAGTATTTTAGTAAAAGTTTTATAAGTATAATTTTGGATAGTTACCATTATTACTATTTTCGGATATGGTAAATTATACTCATAATATGAGAAAGTTTATGAGATTTTATTTGTCGTAAAGATAGAAATTATTTTCGCACAAGAAAAGAAAGTTATCTTTTTACCATTTTGTGAATTAAGCGTACGAAATTTTTTACTCTTTTTATGAGATTAGGAAAGAAGTTGAGAAAATATATGTATTTTTAAATGGATGTTTTAATAAAATAATAGCGTATACGGTACCGCATGACCCTGCGAGTAAGGTGTATAAAGTGTGTTGAAAATGAGTAGTAATTTTAAGTAATTTGAGATAATTCTTAATTATGTGGATAATCGGTTAATTAATGATTTTCGTGCAAGATTAGTTAGTTAATTATCAAAGTTTGGATAAGTCTTTTAGCCCCCCAACGTGGCAGCCATATAAGTGACTCTAAGTCACAATTCAAGGTGGCATGGTTTGGGAGTTTTTTCAGATTAGTCATCCCTAAAGTGAGTCCCTTTTAGTCCCCCCCCCCCCCCCCATTTTCTCCATTTATATGCAGGAGCATGTATTGGTACCTTTAGGTCTATCCTTTGCCCCTCCGTAATCATGTTGAAGTTTATCTATGTAAGCAGGACATGGAAGAGTAATCGTATCATAGTTGGATTAGAAAGGAACGTTTTGTGGAGTTTTGTGTTTAGTCTTTATTCTGCAAAGTAGCCTTTGTACAAGTGAAGATTCACGTACACATGAGTAAACCGTGCTTCTTATGATGAGAATATGAAGACCTTATATGATTTGGGCAACATTACCAAGTGGCTACCTTAGCGAAAACTTTGTGCTAAATTTACTAGGAGCTTTTATGGTAGTATTATGTTCACACGCCTATCAAAGAGGAAATAATGTATCTTCGACCTATATGCATCATGTCACAATTTTTACTAGCCAGGTATGTTAAGGCTATCTCTTCTTTCTTTTGGCATGATCAAAGTAACGATACGTAAACGTAATGATATTTCATAAGTTATTCTACTCTTAGCAGTGAAGGATATCTATGTTATTAGTTCTCGTAAAGTGATATTCAAGCATGTCTAAGTACGTATCTAGTTCCCTATTGAGGTATTTGATAAAGATGTTAATGTTTATAATATAGTAATACATGCATCTTCATGCATATGCATTTACCACCGTGCTACGGATGATTGGGCAATTACATATTTACCATCGTGCTACGACAGGTTGGGCAGTTATATATTTACCACCGAGCTACGGCCGGTCGGGCAGTCATGCATTTACCATCGAGCTACGGCCGGTTAGGCAGTTATACATTTACCACCGAGCTACGGCCGGTCGGGCAATCGTGCATTTACCACCGAGCTACGCCCGGTTGGGCAGTCAAGCATTTACTACCGAGCTACGGCCGATTGGGCAGTTATACATTTACCATCGAGCTACGGCCGGTCGGGAAGTCATGCATTTACCACCGTGGCAGTTACCACTGATCAGTTGGGCAGTCATACATCAAACGATATGGATAATAGATTCAAAGAGAAGTATTATATATAAGTGTATTATAAGTATGCATATATGGTGGCACTTCAGAGATTCAGGTTGATTCTTATATGTCTTTAATTATTGTTGACTTATTGTTATGTTTCAGTTCTGCCTTACATGCTCAGTATATTATTCGTACTAACGTCCTTTTGTTGGGGATGCTGCATTCATGCCTACAGGTGTAGATAATCAGCTTGACAAGCCCTCAGTAGACGAGATTGGCATTCGGCGAAGGATCAATAAGACTTCACCTTATTCGGAGTGCAGCCGAGTCTATGAGTCATCGTATCAGAGTTTTGCTACAGACTTATGGTAGGCCGATACCCCGTCCCATTTGATGTCAAATAATCTTAGAGGCTTTGTAGACAGAGGTTCATTTTTTACAGTATGTCAGAGGCCTTGACGGCCCATATGTATTCATGTTTTAAGAACGACAATTTATTGATACAACGTTTTCCCACTTATAGTTATAAATTAAGAGTTGTGGCCATGTTGGCCCATGATAGTTACAAAGAAAAAAAAGAGTTGCAAAGTGGTTCGCTCGGGCCGGTACGGTACCGGGTGCCAATCGCGCCTCCCCGGGTCTGGGGCGTGACATGATGATAGCTTGACAACAAGTCAATCTTTGAGAACAATTTAGCACCCTGTAGCTGATCAAATAGGTCATCAATGCGTTTTCTTCATTGTAACATTGTTCAACTGTCGATAATCAATACACATGCGCATAAACCATCCTTCTTCTTTACAAATAAGATTGGAGCACCCCAAGGTGATACACTGGGCCAAATGAAACCCATACCAAGCAACTCCTGCAACTATTTCTTTAAATTCTTCAATACTGTTGGGGCCACACGATATGGTGGAATAGAAATGGGCTGAGTGCCCGATAACAAATCAATACCAAAATCGATATCCCTGTCGGGCGGCATGCCCGAAAGATCCACCGAAAATACATCTGGATAATCTCTCACTACCGAATTGACTCAATGGTAGGAGTATCAACATTGAAATCTCTCACTTGGGCTAGATTCGCATCACACCCTTTCCAACTATCCGTTGTGCCTTAAGGAAAGACACCGCCCTGCTAGGAACATAATCTAAAGTACCTCTCCACTCCAACCACGACAAACTTTGCATAACCAACGTCATCGTCTTGGTGTGGTAATCAAGAATAGCATGATAGGGTGACAACCAGTCCATGCCCAAAATAATATCAAAATCTACCATACTGAGCAACAATAAATCGGCTCTGGTCTCAAAACCACTAAGAACAACAAAACACAACTGATACACACGGTCAACAATAATGGAATCTCCTACAGGCGTGGACACATAGACAAGAGAACTCAAAGAATCACAGGATATACCCAAATATGGAGCAAAGTAAGATGATACATAGGAATAAGTGGAGCCTGGATCAAATAACACCGATGCATCTCTATGACAAACCGGAAGAATACCTGTGATAACTGAGTCAGATGCAACCGCCTCTGGCCTATCAGGAAGAGCATAATATGTGGTCCGGCCTCCCCCTCTAGGGCGACCTCTACCTGCCTGACCTCCACCCCTGGCTGGCTGTGCAAGTGGAGTGGCAACTGGTGCGGTAACCACAACCTGAGAAGCCTGAGGCTCATGTGGAATACATGGGGCCTGAGTAGTCTGTGGAGGTGCACCCCTCCTGAGTCTGGGGAAGTCCCTCACCATATGACGAGTGTCACCACACTCAAAACAAGCTCTTAGAGGACGTGGCGGATTGGACTGACCGGTGAAAGTACCCCTTGCAGGAGGTGCACTAGACAGTGGCGGTGCATAATGGGAAACCTGGGCCTGGGAGTAGCCGGAATACCGTTGGAAGCTGGAAATGCTGAATGAACATGGCGGCTCACATAGCCCCTACCATGACGGGTTGTAACTGGGGCACGAGCCTGCTATATATGCCAGAATTTCGAGGTCTCTTGGTCTCCCTCTCCTCTCTCTCCTGGGCCCACATACCCTCCATACTCCTAGCGATCTCCACTACCTGCTGGTATGGGATGTCCATCTCTAATTCTCTAGCCATGCTGAATTTGATGCCAGGGTTGAGCCCCTCGATGAATCGACGAACTCGCTCTTTGACAGTCGTAACCAAGGCTGGTGCCTGCCTGGACAAATCACTGAACCAGACTTCATACTCCGATACGGTCATAGCACCCTGGCGCAACTACTCAAACTCTGCACGCCATGCATCCCTAAGACTTTGGGGAACAAACTCCCTCACAAACATCTCTGAGAACTGATCCTAGGTGAGTGAAGCTGCCTCGACCGGGCTACCCAACTCATATGCTCGCCACCACTAATAAGTGCTCCCTTAAGCTGGAACATAGTGAAAGCAACCCCACTCGACTCCACAATACCCATAGTACGGAGGATACGGTAGCACTCCTCAAGAAAACCCCGGGTATCCTCTGAAGCCAACCCGCTGAAAGTAGGAGGGTTGTACTTTTTGTACCTCTCGAGCATAAGCTGCTCCCCCTCAGAAGCTACTGCCCTAACCTCAGGTTGAATTAGGACAACAGGCTGCACTGGTATGACCTTTGGGACCTGGTCAACCTGGACCCGCTACTCTGAGGTACGGGCGGTGGGAGTCTGTGCTCCCCTCCGACCTTAGATGCAGCAGGAGCAAGTGGGATCAACCCTGCTTGAGCTAAAGTGCCAAACATACTCAAACTAGGCGAGAGTCCCCTGGAGTGCAGGGGTAGTAACAAGCATCTCAAGTGCCTGCACTCCAACTGGAGCTACTCGTGGCTCCTCTGTAGCAGCTCGGGCAGGTGCTCTGGCTGCACCATGTGCCCGTCCTCGGCCTTTGTCCCGTCCTCTCGCGGCTCTAGCAGGGGGCGCGGGTGTCTGATCATCAGATCCAGTTGTGCGTGTCCTCGCCATCTGTGAGAGAATAGAAAGACAGAGATTTAGAGTTTTAAAGTAAACAGTTCTCTCGATAAGGAATCAAAGAAGTGGAGCTTTCCTAATAGTTCCATAGCCTCCCGAAGATAAGTAAAGACATCTCCGTACCGATCTGCAAGCCTCTACTAAGCCTGCTTATGACTCGTAACACCTATGAGCCCAGACCTGTTATACCAACTTATCACGACCCCAATTTTCCTCTATAGGATATCGTGATGGCACCTAGTCTCTAACACTAGGTAAGCCTAACATCATACAAAAATAACTAAAATACTAATTTCAACAACAAGATATGCCAAGAACAACAACGTCAAGTAAGAATCCAACGATTAAATAATAAATATGGAATAAAGGAAAACAAGAACTTCGACTAAACATGTAGTGCAATTAACAAATAAGATCTAAGTCAAATTGAGCATGTGAAATAGACTAATGGTGATGGAGATAACATGTTAAGATAACTCAATTAAGACATGAGAGGAATCTACATAGCTAAAACCGGTAAATTTCCATATTTATCCCGTGTACACACTTGTCACCTTGCATACACGGCTTCCACACATCATAATTATCACAAAGCAACATAAATCCTAAGGGGTATTTTCCCGACACAAAGTTAGGCAAGACATTTACCTTAAAACACGCTAACTCAATCCACTAGTTGGCCTTTCCCTCAATTATCCAACTCTGAACGACTCGAAACTAGCCAAAACAACTTTATACTATAAAAATAAACTATAGGAAACTATTTCAACAACAACCACCGAGTATAATCCCACAAGTAGGGTCTGGGGAGGGTAGGTTATATGCAGCCTTACCCCTACCCTAGAAGGGCAGAGAGACTGTTTCCGATAGACCCTCGGCTAAAGAAGGTGAAAGAAGCCCTGATAGTAAGTAATAGAAAGAAACAAATAATTAGAAAACTAAATCGAAGATAGCAACACATAATATGAAAGGGGTATCGATAGCAAGTAATAACAAGATAATATATTTAGAAAACTAAATTCAAGGCAGCAAACGAGAATATGAACGAAGTACTGCTAACAAACTACTGAATTGCCGATGGCAAGTAATAACGGAACAAGACATGCGAATATAGCAAACTAAGGAAAAAAAGGGTACCGTACTAGCACTAATACTATCGAACTAGAGAAAACAAAGGGAAACGCACGACTACCTACTAACCTTCTACCCTAATCTTCAACCTCCACACCTTTCTATCTACGGTCATGTCCTCGGTTAGCTCAAGCTGCGCCATGTCCTGCCTGATCACCTCTCGCCACGACTTCTTTGGCCTACCTTTACCCCTCCTCTCACCTCCCAAGGCCAACCTCTCATATCTTCTGACTGTGGCATCTGTGCTTCTCCTCTTAACATGCCCGAACCATCTCAACCTTGCCTCACGCATCTTTGCCTCCACAATGGCCACTACCACTTTGTCCCGAATAACTTCATTCCTAATTCTATCCAACCTAGTATGCCTACACATCCATCTTAACATCCTCATTTCCACTACTTTTATCCGCTGGACATGGGAGTTTTTGACTGGCCAACACTCTACCCCATGCAACATAGTCGGTCTAACCACTTCCCTGTAGAACTTACCCTTAAATTTCAACGGCACATTCTTATCACATAAGACACCGGAAGCAAGCCTCCACTTCATCCACCCTGCTCCGATGCGGTGTGTGACATCCTCATCTATCTCCCCATCCTTTTGAATTATAGATCCCAGATACTTGAAACTCTCTCTCTTGGGAATGATTTGCATATCGAGTCTCACATCCCCATCCGCCTCCTGGGTAACACCGCTGAACTTGCAGTCTAAGTATTCTATCTTGGTCCTGCTCAACTTGAACCCCTTAGACTCTAGAGTATGTCTCTAGACTTCCAGACTCTCGACAACTCCACCTCGCGTCTCATCAAATAGGACTATGTCATTCGCAAATAACAAGCACCAAGGCACCCTCCCTTGAATGTGACACGTCAAAGAATCCATCGCCAAGGAAAACAAAAACGGGCTAAGTTCTGATCCTTGATGCAACCCCATCTCAACCGGAAAGTAGTCTGAGTCTCCTCCTAGTGTCCTAACCCGTGTCTTAACTCCATCATACATGTCCTGAATAACTCTAATATACGCTATAGGCACTTCTCTAGCATCCAAACATCTCCATATAACCTCTCTCGAGACTTTGTCATAAGCTTTCTCAAGGTTAATGAACACTATATGCAAATCCTTCTGCACCGCCCTATACTGCTCCACCAACCTCCTCACAATGTGGATGGCCTCAGTAGTCGAACGTCCCAGCATGAAACCAAACTAGTTCTCGAAAATGGACACACACCTCCTCAACCTTCCTTCAATCACCCTCCCTCACACTTTCATCGTATTGCTTAACAGCTTGATACCCCTATAGTTGTTGCAGTTTTTGACATCCCCCTTGTTCTTGTACAACGGGACATCGTACTTTGCCTCCACTCTTCGGGCATCTTCTTCATCCTAAAAATGACGTTAAACAACCTAGCAAGACATTCCAAGCCCTCCTTACCCACGCTCTTCCAGAATTCCACCGGGATCTCATCCGGCCAGTCGCTCTACCCCTACTCATCATGCGTATTGCCCCTAACACCTCCCTCACTCGTATGCATCTACAGTACCCAAAATCTCATTGCCGCTTCGAGTACTCAAACTCCCCAGCCCCGAACTCCCTATTAATTCAAGAGTTTATGGAAGTAAGACTGCCATCTCTTCCTAATCTGTGCCCCTTCCAATAAAACTCTTCGCTCCTCGTCTTTTATGCATCTCACTTGGTCCAGATCCCGGGCCTTCCGCTCCCTCACCTTCGCTAGCCTTTACAACTTGTTGTCCCCGCCTTTATCCCCAATTTCTTCATATAAACGACTAAACGCCGCGGTCTTAGCCACAGTAACCGCCAACTTCGCCTCCTTCCTGGACTTCTTATACCCCTCCTTATTAGCACTCTTCTGCCCCTCATCTATACTCTCTACTAGCTCCAAATATGCCGATTTCTTGGCTTTCACTTTCCCTTAAACCTCTTCGTTCCACCACCGGTCCACTTTATGGCCACCAGAAAAACCCTTTGAGACCCCTAACACCTCTTTCGCCGCCTCTCTAATACAATTTGCTGTCATAGACCACATACAACTCGCGTCCCCGCTACTCTTCCAAGCCCTCATAGCCAGCAACTTCTCCCCCAACTTCTGGGCCTTGTCCTTAGTCAATGCACCCCACCTGACCCTAGGTATAACAGACATATCCCTCTTCTTCCTCGTCCACCTAATCTCTAAGTCCATAATCAAAAGCATATGCTGGGTCATAAGATTCTCACTCGGGATGACCTTGCAATCCGTGCATAAACCTCTATCACATTTCCGGAGAAGTAGATAAAAAATCTGGGTCTTGGCCACCGTACTCCGAAAAGTTATCAGGTGCTCCGCCTTCTTCGGATAACACGAGTTAGCGATCACTAGCTCAAAAGCTTTAGCGTACTCCAGCAGCGAAGTACCTCCTCCGTTTCTATCTCCGAAACCGAAGCCATCATGCATACCGTCATATCCCCCAGGCGACCTCCCAATGTGGCCGTTAAAATCACCCCCTATAATAAGCTTCTCGGTGGACGGTATACCCCACACCAACCCATCCAGATCTTCCAAGAAGCGTCTTTTAAGCTCCTCGTCCAAACCCACCTGAGGCGCGTAAGTACTAACTACGTTTAGAGTATACCCTCCCACGACTAACTTAATGGCCATCAACCTGTCATTTACCCTCTTAACCTCAACCAATAGCTCCTTTAGGTCCTTATCAACTAAAATGCCTATCCCATTCTTCCCTCTCACCCTCCTTGAATACCACAACTTAAACCCATTAGGCTCCCGATCCATGTTCCCCACCCATCTAGTCTCCTGGAGACAAGCTATGTTAATCATCCTCTTATGGAGAATCTTTGCTAACTCTATAGACTTTTCCGTTAGAGTCCCTATGTTCCATGACCCCACTCTCAACCTAGAAGGTGCCTTATCCCCCCTGCCACCCTTACCCTCTACCCCCCATTCCCCCCGCTCCCCTCGAGGACACGCCCTCACTCTATCATAGCTCGGCGTGGCCACTAGACCAGCACAAAACTACAAAAAGAATAGACTAAACAGAAACATACAGATACACAAGATGCTAATAAGGGATCCGACTAAGCAGAGACGAACTATGTATTAGCTATAACACTAAAGTGATAGACAGAGACAGATATAAGCAGACAAGTCTAACTAAATATAACTTAAACAGGATATTGTAGATGTCAAAGATACAGGCAAGCAAAAAAGAAAAAAAATAAAAATACAAATACCGATACCACGAATACCAGATATAGAATGAAAGAATCTGGAACAAGTTTTCCTGAAGTGTGTCGGATCTGCTCAAGAGCACTGACAGTCCTGCTACGTCCCACCGGAAAGCTGGGATTACGATGTGATATACCCCGAGGCTGCGGGACCTTAATGCTTGCCGTCCTGCTTCGCTATGTTTGTGTGTGCGCCTCCTGACCGTCATCAAGAGCAACCAAATACTACCTGCAAAACACATAAAAACACCGCGGGACCAAGAAAATAGATGGGCGCTGACGGAGAGAACAAAAATGGGCCGAGAGATAGTGGCGGCCGGGAATCAAAGAAAATAGATGCCCAAGAGGATGCAAGAGTGGTGGCAGTAGATGGAAATAAAGAGTAGAAGAAAAACGGAGGGGTCACGGCAGCAGCAAGGTCGCCGGATTCACTACTGCTAGGGTTTGGCAGGGGGAGAAGAAAGGGGGAAGGAGAAGAGAAGGGCGGGGAGAGAGAATCGAGAGAGAAGAGAGAGGGGGTTGCCGCCGGATTTGCTACTGTTAGGGTTTGGGAGGGGGAGAAGAAAAGGGGACAAAAAGAGAAGGTCGGGGAGAGAGAACAGAGAGAGAGGAGAGAGGGGCTTACCTGGTCTCCTGTTGAATGCCAGCACCGGTGATACTCGCCGGCAAAAGCTACCGTTAGGCAAAGACGGTCGAGGAGAGAGAGAGAGAGAGAGCAGCAGAAGGTCGAAGAGAGAGAGAAATGATAAGATCTAGGAAACTATTTCGAACAATAAAATCACGATCTTTGCAAAAAAATAAAAAGCCAACTCAAAAAATCAACCCGGGCCTGCGTCTTAGAATCCGACCAAAATTACAAAATTCGAACACCCATTCGATAACGAGTCCAACCATATAAGAATTACTCAAATCTGACCTTACATCGCTTTTCAAATCCCCAAATTTTAGCTTAAGGAGTTTCACAAATTTTTCCCAAATTTCTAACTCTAAAACACAAATTTAATGATGTAAACAACAATTGATTCGTGTAATTTAACCAAAATCGAGTTAGGAATTCTTACCCCAATGTTTTTCTTAAAAAGACCTCACACCAAGCTCTCTAGGTCCAAAAAAGGATTATGAATCAAACCCTCGAAATTTCCCATCTTCTGCCACCAAATCCGCTTCTACGAGCCTGGAGTTGCACCTACGATGCCGTACCTCCGGAAAAACCATCGCATGTGCGGATTCCACTTAAATTCATGAGTTCTGCTTCTTCGGAAAAAAGCTCGCACCTGCGAGTGCGCTACTGCAGAGAACTCTCTGCTTCTGCGACCATAGACCAGGCCAGCCCAGTCCGCATCTGCGATCGCACCTCCGCACCTGCGGACTCGCAGATGCTTATAACTTTTCGCACATGCGATCCCAGCTGGGCAAAGCCAGCTTCACTTCTACGATCAACTGCTCAATTTTGGGAGTCCGCACCTGCGGCCAATCCCTCTGTAGGTGCGATGACACCAGATTGCTGGAAACTTCAGCAATAGCACAAGTCCAAAAATTGATCCGGATTTTATCCGAATCACACCCGGGGCCGACCTCGTCCGAATATACCAAAAAGTTTCAAAACACATAACGGACCTACTCGAGGTGCCAAAAATCATATCAAACAACATCGATTCTACAAATCGCAACCCAAATTCAAGCCTAGAAAACTATGAACTTCCGAATTCCAAAATCAATGCCGATTCATACCACAACAACTCTAATTGACTTCAAATTTGGCACACAAGTCATAAATGACATGACAGGCCTCTTCCAACTTTCAGAATCAAAATCCGACCCTGATATTGATAAATTCAACTCTCGGTCAAACTTTCCAACCATCCAAACCTTCAACTTTCCAACTTTCGCCAATTCACGCCAAAATGACCTACGAACCTCCAAATCAACATCCAGACACACTCCTAATTCTAAAATCACCATAGGGAGCTATTGGAATAACCAAAACTCCATTCCAGAGTCGTCTACACAAAAGTCAAACTACGGTCAACTCTAACAACTTATGCCTCCAACTTAGGGACTATGTGTTCCATTTCACTCCGGAACTCACCCGAACCAAAACAAAACAACCTCCGGCAAGTCACATAATCATGATAAAACATAGAGGAGGCAGTAAATAGGGGATCGGGGCTAAGACACTCAAAACGACCGACCGGGTCGTTACATATTTAAAGTAACAATACAATACAATACAACAGGTAACAACCATCCAAATAAGCTGTTTAAGGTTAGAGTGTATAGGATTAATGCTGAATAGGATGTATTAGTAATATGGCAATTAGTAATGTCAGGATTAGTTATGTTGAGATTGTATTTTATGATTGTTTGATGTGGTGTATTAAAAATGATATGCATTGTATAATTTCTAAAAAAATATATATTTACAAAAATACTCTCCATATTCTTTAGCTTTGTGGGATTTCATGGGCAATTTTGTCTTTCACCATGCTTATACATGTATTAATAGTCTTGGTATTGCTAATACCATAATTTGCTATGTGATAGTTATACATATGATAATACCAATCGGGTGTATAACTAATACATGTAGTATTAGTTATAGATAGGTTGAAAATGTATACCAAACAAAGAACTAATTATATCAAAGCTAATACATATATTATTTTTTAATACATCCTACTAAGCAATCCCTTAGGGGTCATCTGTTAGAATGTATTAGGAAAAATATACATGTATTAGTTTTTGTATTATTAATCCCTTGTTTGATTGGTAGGGTATTTTTGTAAACAAATAATTTTTTTAGAACTAGGTGAAGAAAGTTCTAGGGTTGGGCAGCCAAGATAAGGCTTTTCTTCCACCTTTATCTACGAATTCATGTGAGCGTTTTAGACCGTGGACAAAGGAAATTCAATTTTTTTTGCTGCTAGGGAGGATTTCACTGGAAAGTTAGAAAGTACAGGAGATGTTTAAGGTAGATTACTAGTGCCAATTACATCAAAATGAACTTGCATGAGAGCAAAAGGGGGGTGGGGGGAGGGTTCTTCAAAAAACATGATTGGGTGTGGTGCTGACCCTGTGTTTAATTTTTCAAATTTAGCTAGTGCGTCCGCCACTCCATTGCTTTCTCTCATTGTATGATTAACTTGTTGGATGTTGAGTTCCTGGACCATTGACCTGCAAGATGTTATGAGTTGTGAGAATCTTGGACTACCAGTTTGAGGTATTTAGAGTAATACCTGCGAGTACAATTAATGGATTAAGGCGTCGATTGATAGCAATAGTAAGCCCATGGGCTAGTAGTTCTGCTTGTAGGATATTTGTACTTGGTAAGTGTGCTGCAAAGCCATACATCCATTGCCCTGTGGAGTCACGGAAAACTCCTCCTGCTCCTCCATGATGATTTGTTGGGTCGTAAGCTCCGTCAATATTAAGCTTGTAATGGGGTGTTTGAGGTTTAGTCCAAGGGGTAATTTCTCTCCTAGTCCTAGTTTTGTTGCTAGGTATATTTGTTAAGTAATGTACTTGGGACGCTAGTGAGATGATTGCGTTGGGTTCAATTTGGTAATTTTGGTTTTTGAAATGATTAGTGTTACGGTTTAGCCAGAGTTTCCACAGTAGGATGGGAGTTAGAATGAAAGATGGTATAGTAGTGTTGGAGTTTATTTGGATTTGTGTATGTGAGGTGGATAGTTTGTGTATCCATTGTATGAGAATGGTTGAAGGTGTTCGTATATGAAGGTGGTTCCACAAATCTTTTGCTGGTTTGCACTGTAGAAAAATGTGTGGGATGTCTTCCCGTACATTAGTAAGTTCGGGCACTAGGGGTTGTTAGCGATTTTTCTGTGGTATAGCAATGCTTTGGTTGGTAGTTTCTCATGTCAAGTAGCCATAAAAAGCACTTTATTTTTGGTAATGTGGTTAGTTTCCAGATCCAATTATTGGGAAATTTTATTTTACAGGGATGGTCTTGGTGTAATATATGTAGATAGGCCGAGGAAGTGGTAAAAGATCCATCATTTGAGTGGTGCCAGTAGGATGTATCATCTCCTTGTTGGGTTGTAAGGATGAGGGTGTTTTTAATGATGGATATGATATGTGGGGGTAGTAGGAAGGACAGACTGGAGGTGTCCCATGTTGAATGCGAGATTAGGTGTGCCACTGGTATATGAAGTTCGTGTTTTGGAATAGGTCCATGGATCAAGTGTTTGAGAGAGAGATTGTTAGCAATCCAGTGATCAGTCCAATGATTAATGTTTTTACCATTGGTTATGTTCCAACTGGTTCCTGAGTGGCAGTAATCAATGTGTTTGATCATGCCTTTTCAAATGTAGGAGTTATTTGGGCGAGTTTTTTGTTTGTATAAATAGTTTTTGGAAAGCTCTTGTGGATGGTCATATTTTGCTGATAAAATTGTTATCCAAGGAGAGTTATTGGGGTGAGTATAGCGCCAAAGAAGGTTTGTTAGCATGGCTTTATTTTTTTGGGCTAAATTTTGTATTCCTAATCCCCCTTCTGATTTTGGCGTGGTTAATTTTTCCCAACTAATTAAGTGCAGTTTGTGTTTTAGATCAGTTGAGCCCCAGAGGAAATTTCGTTGGATTTGCTCTAGTTTGTGAATTAGTTTGGGTGGTATTAAATTAATTTGCATGGCATATGTGGGAATTGTGTTTAACACTGATTTGATTAGGGTTGTTCTTCCCGCCAGGGTGAGGAATTTTGATCTCCAAACTGTTAGTTTTGAGGTGACTCGATCGATAATGTATTGGTAGTCAGATGTTTTAGGTTGGGTATGTGTGGTTGGTACACCTAAGTATTTGCCTATGTTTGTGGTGATGGGGATGTTTAAGGAGTTTGATATGATTTGGAAAAGAGAAGGGTTTACGTTTGCTAAGAAGAGTAGCTTTCATTAATGGAAGTTGATGTTTGTCCAGATATTGCACTTAATTGTTGGAATATTTCAATAATTGTAGAGGTGTTAGAGGTGGTTGCTTGCGCTAAGAGGAAGAGGTCATCTGCAAACATGAGGTGTGAGAGTGATCGAGCATTTTTATTAAGGAGTATGGGGGTCCATCGGCATGTCTACATTGTGCTCGATAATTTGGGATAATGATTCCATACATATGATGAATAGGTATGGTGATAGGGGGTCTCCTTGTCTTATACCTCTAGAGGGTTGGAAGAAGGGGGTAGGTGTACCATTAATGATTATGGATATGGAGGAAGATGTAACACCAGATGTTATGAGGTTATTCAAGGGTAGCAAAAAGCGTAAGTGTTGAAGGGAAAATCGATTAAAGGACAATTCTAATCGATCAAAAGCTTTTTCGAGGTCTATTTTAATCATCATATTCCTTTTTTTCCTTGTTGTTTCTTAAAAGGAGTGTATGATTTCTTCAACAAGGACAATATTGTCAGCTGCCTTACGGCCTTTTAGGAAGCTATTTTGAGTTGGACTGATTAATTTTGGAAGAAGAGGTTTAATTCGATTAACGATAATCTTAGTAATAATTTTGTATATTGTATTGCATAGGCCAATTGGTCTGTATTGGTGTATGGTTTCTAGAAAGCTGGTTTTAGGGATTAGTATGATACTTTTTTTATTAATTTTGGTAGGGATTGTGGATGTGTGGAAGGCTTGTTGGCAGGTATTGATTACTGCTTGCTTTGTTTCTAACCAATATTTTTGAAAGAAAATAGGGTGTAGGCCATCCAGCCCAGGAGCTTTAAGAGGTTTGAATGAGTTAACTGAGTTTGTGATCTCTGAAGTAGTTAGGGGTCTTTGTAGTGCTAGGATATCCTCATTTGTGAGAGAGGTATAAATTCATTTTGGCATTGTGTTAGTTGAGTAGAGGTTTTGATAGTAATTTAGGATTGTGTCACGAATAGTTTGGATGTCAAAAGTCTAATTTCCGAGGGAATCATGGAGACTTAGGATTCTATTTTGTCTACGTCTTATTATTGTGGAGAGATGAAAGTATGATGTATTTGCATCTCCGTTATTTAGCCATTGAACGCGAGATTTTAATTTCCAGTATTTTTCCTCTATTCGAAGTAAGTTATTAAAGTCACTGATTAGTTGATTTTCGAGGTTGTAGTGGAAAGAATTTTTATTTTCTGGTTGCATATTTTGAAGTCCTTTCAAGTGGGCAATAAGAATCTTTTTTTTTGTAAAAGATATTCCCCAAAGTGTGAATGTTCCACTCCTTAACTAGGTCAGTGAAATTTTTTAGCACTTAGAGTACTCCTGTTTTTCTAGCCAAGTGTTTGCTACAACATGTTGGAATTGAGGATGTTGGATCCACATTATTTCAAATTTGAAGGTAGGTGTAGGTTTGGAGTATGATTTGGTTAAATTTAGGATTAGGGGACAGTGATCGGAGTGTGAACGTGCTAGGTGCTTAACCGTTGAATCTTGGAATAATTCTAGCCATTTAGTGTTATCATAGAATTTGTCCAGTCTTTCCATGATAATAGTATTGGGATGGTTTTTGTTGTGGTTAAAATTAGGCTTATTGGTCCAGGTGAATCTAGGCCTAGAGAATCCTAGGTCCACCATTTTAATATTGCTAAGGCATTTGTTTAAAGTGGAGGTTCTTTTTAGATGAATAGGTGCTCCACCAAATTTTTCGTTGGAGGTGGAGACTTCATTGAAATCACCACATAGGAGCCATGCACCATTATAGTGTACATGCACTAATTGAAAGTTGTTCCAAAGTACATAAACTAAGGATAATAACCATGAAGGTGATTTATTTACCTGGATAGTGGCGTGTATCTCTTGACCTGTGATTGCTACTGAATTGACGATCAGTTCATGGGCTTGCCATAGAATTACTATTCCACCTGATTGACCTTGTGCCGCAACCTGGATTAAGTCTGTGTAGTTGAATTCCATGAGTAGGGCGTTATGATCAGCCATTCTTGTTTCCGCGAGGTAGAGGATAGAGGGGTTGTTCCATGAGATTAAAAATCTGAGGTTTCGGCGGAATTCTAGATTGTGAGCTCCCCGGCAATTCCATAACATTATCTTCATTAAAATTTCATGTTGTGGGGTGCTCTCTGTTGGAGCTCGTGGTAGTAATTTGTCCTGTGAGATTGGGATCATAAGCAAGACCTATCTCTCTTCCAAAGAGAAGGGGTTTGGGCGTGTATTTAATGAGTTTTCCTGGAGCTTTTGAAGGGCGAGAATTTGGTATTTTTCTATATTTCCTGGCATGGAGGACATCAGAAGGTCTTTCAGGATCAAGTAATTTATGAGGGTTTACGGTAGGTCGTTGTTTTCTTTTTCTTGATGGTGGTTTACCTGGTGTGGTGAATAAGGTGTGAGATGGAGATGTGATTGATTGCTGCATGCTGTTTCAATAGTTGTATTTGTGTTGATAGCGGGGGTTGGTGGGACAACACTGGTTGATGGGTAGGCGTAAACCATGGATAGTAGTTGTTCTGTCGGGGTGTATTCCAATAAGGAAGGATGTGAGGTGTTTTTGCTTGGTCTTGTTGATATTGGTTGAAATTGTCCTACATTTGTCAAGGAGTAATATCCTGATGGTGGGTTAAGTGTAAGACCTGTTCTTGTTGTGTTTAGTGTGGAATTCCTTCCTCAATTGAGAAGGTTATCTCCTTTGAGGTTTCTAGCAGTAGGGTCGCATGATTCTGTGGATGTTGAAGACCTATTAGTGGGTGGTGGTTCGTAGGTGATGTTTGCCGTGAAAGGAGGGGTGAAGGTTGGTTCATGAGAGGACAGATAGGAGGGGGTGGGGTCCCTTGCTGAGCATGGGAAGGTTGGTGGTGGGTCGTTTTGAGAGGTGAGAGAAGGAGGAGGTAGAGATTGGTGGGGCCATTTTTTATGAGTCTTCTTTGGAGTCGATTCATTGAGGGAGTTTGGTGAGGAGTTGTCAGGCTAGTTGTAGTATTTGATTGAGGTGGTGTTAAGGTTTGTGGATGTAATGGATGTAATTTTCGTAGTTGATTGAGGGTGTGGATCATTGTTATAGTTTGTAAAATTTGCGTGAACCTTTTGCAGTGGTTGACCGTGTTGTATTATTGGAATAAATATTGGGCGGGGGGTTCTTTAGATGGTGATAATGGTGAGGCATTGAAATTATTGGGTGAGGTGAAGAGTGGACAATGGTTTTGTCGTTTGGACATATGGGAGATGTGTTAGAGTCTGAGAGTTGTTTGCATAGGCATTATTGTTTCACTTGTATCTTTTGAATTTGGTGAGAAAAGTTCTTGCACGTGTATGTTTGTGGTCTGTTTTAGGTTGTAGGATCATAATGACTGTTTGGTTTTGTTGGTTTCTTGTTGTTGTTTTGTGGATGTATGTGTTTGGATATATCTTTAGGGTTGAGGGTGTATAGGGATGGTGATTTGAGGTGATGATTGGTTTCACCTAGGTTGTTAGTGGGCGTGGGTAGTGGGGGTTGTATGTGTGATGATGATGAATTGGAGGGATTTGGGATTGGGTTAGGGATAGGGTTACATGATTGTGTCTTAGGTGGTATTAGGTTTGTTAGGGTGGTTTTTGCACTTGTGGAGGGTGGTTCTAGTGTAAGGTTTTGTTTTGGGTAGGTTTGATTGGTTTTGTAGATCGATGTTATTGGTTGGGTTTTTAGTGCGTTGGGGGCCAGGGTCCACTGTGTCTTTATTGGTGGTATTGGGGTGAGTCGGGTGGTTTTGGTTTTGGAATGTGGATTGGGGCGGTTGGTTGTTCTTTATTTTGGTATGGTTTTTGTTTTTAGCATAAGAAACAATTTTCCATTGATTTTGTTGGTCTTCTTCACCGGTGGTTGCATTTGGATTACTCTGAGGTTGATTCGAAGTGGTAGGGGTTGTAAAAGATGGACAGTAATGGAGGTTATGCCCGAGGCAACCACATTTTGTACATATTATGCAAGGATCTTCATAGTTGATTGATTGGGTGTGTGATCCTAATAGAATTTCGGAAGGAAGGGATTTACCTAGTGGTGCTAGAATACAAAGTCTTGCGTAACGGCCTTTGGTTGTATGTACCGTGCATGTGTCAATTTTTATCAGTGTACCAATGAAGTCTGCTATTTTTTTGACGATTTGTAGGTCATAATATTTTGTGGGTAATTCCTGTAGTCGAATCCATACATTTGTGTAATTTGTGTGTGCTAGATGTATTGGGAAAAAACTGAATTTAAATATTGAAGATGACGTGTCATGAAACGTAGACCGGTCAAATAGTCAAAGCGTGGTAATCAGTTAGAAGGCACGAGCAACAACAGATGCGGGAGAGAAGATACTTAAAGGCACGAGCTATTATTCAGATGAAACGAGACACGTACCTGTTCGAGTCATTTAAAGCTCGAAGATCAGAAGGAATTGAAGACATGAATCTGATATTGTAAAAGAGTCCAAATTCAACATTAAATGCCAAATACGTTAGAGAATTTGTATTTAATAGGAATGATTGAGTAACGTTTCTTTTAATGTCATTTATTGCTCGTAATTTCCTTATTAAGACAAAAGGCATTACACTTTCTCTTAGAATTAACTATAAAAGGAGAAAGTCACAACATCTGTAGGACACGAAATATCATTGCGATTATACTGAAATATATGCTTATTCATTGCTTTATTGTTGTTCTTGAAGTCTCTCATTTCTTGATTATCAGTAACCCGATTTCTCTCTTAAATTCTAGCTTTAACCAAATATTCAGTTTTTTGGTTAAATAAATTGGTTCCCTTACCGGGAATCTGATAATCTATTTTCTTTAAGTTACATTTTATCTGTTGTTATCATCATGTCAAACAACAACAACAACAATAGCAGTGAAAATACCTTGGGAAACCATGAAAATCAAATCCATCAAAATCAAGGTGATTTACAAAACATTAACGTGGTTCCTTCCCCTCAAAATTCACCACGTCAATCTCGTGAAGGCACTCCTACTCCTGAATCTCGTGCTGTTGAACAAGAGCAATCTGAATATTTTGAAGGAGCAGATGACGCTTTACATAAAGTAATTGATGCACGGGTTAGCAAAGCTCTTCAAGCTCTAGTTAGTCGATTACCTGTTGCACCACTCACACCTACGCCTAATAACAATACATTGGAGAATCCTCGTTCTGACCTTGTTAATTCTGGAAATGGAGGAACCCCCAGTGAACCACAGGAAGGAGAATCAGGTAATTCAAATAATTCTCATTTGCAAAATTTAGTACTAACTTTGCAGAAACAGCTTAAGGAACAAAATGAGCGCATCGAGCAAATCCCTGGAGTTCCCCCTGTGATCAAAGGAGTGGATGTGGATAAGTACTCGCAACAACCTTGGAAACCAAGTGCTGCTCCCCTTCCAATCCCTAAAAAGTTCAAAATGCCTGACATCTCGAAATATGATGGCACAACAGACCCACGTGATCACGTAACTGCATTTACTACAGGTGTAAAAGGCAACGATTTGACCAAGCAAGAAATTGAATCCCTGTTGGTCAAAAAATTTTGAGAAACGCTCACCAAGGGTGCATTAACCTGGTATTCTCTTTTACCTAAAAATTCTATAAACTCTTTTGCTGAGCTTGCAGATTCTTTTATTAAAGCGCACTCGGGAGCTCAAAAGGTTGAAAAAAGAATGAAAGACATTTTCAAAATTAAACAAGGGGACTCAGAGTTGCTCAGAGATTTTGTTGATAGATTCCAACGTGAAAGGATGACTTTACCCCGTGTACCTGATAATTGGGCTGCAATAGCTTTTGCAAGCAACTTAAATGATAAAAGTTCAGAAGCCACGAGAAGACTTAAAGAAAGCCTTCGAGAGTTCCCTGCAACCACGTGGAATGACGTTTATAACAGGTACAGTACGAAGTTGCGAATTGAGGAAGATACCGTACCTCAGTTTCATCATGAAGAAAGGAGCAATTCCAGGAGGTCAGAAACTGAAAAAAGATCAGGTAAAAACAGATACGATCCATATATGGGACCTGCAAGAAAAGACTCACGGTCAAAGGAGGATAATCAACGATATGATCAAAAATCGAGGAACAGGGAATCTGGTTCTTCATCAAGGTTCAGAAATGACCGAAACAGACAAGAGTCACGAGATGATGACAGAGGTTTAAAAGCGAGATTCGGTGGGTATAATTTCAATGTCACTACCTCCGAGCTCGTAGTTGTTTTAAGGAGCATGGAAGACAAGGTACGGTGGCCAAAAGAGATGCGGCCAAATCCAAATAGGCGCAATCCAGATCATTGGTGCGAATTCCACAATGATCACGGGCATAAGACTTCAGAATGTAGATTCTTACAAAGTGAAGTGGACCATCTATTGAAACAAGGGTATCTCACTGAGTTATTTAGTGAGAAAGGTAAGCAAGCCTATATGAAAAATAGGCAAAAGCCACCAAAGCCCCCATCACCCAAGAGAACCGTGAATGTTATAAGTGGGGGAGAAGATATTTATGGTGTAACATATACGGCTTCCAACAAGGTTTCTAAAGTAACGATTACACACGGGAAACGGGTACGGCAGGTTTTAGAAAATGAAAGTATTTCTTTCGATGATGCAGATACTGAAGGAGTGATGACCCCCCACAACGACGCACTGGTAATATCTTTACTTGTACACGACACTAATGTAAAACGAGTTTTGATTGATCCAGGAAGTTCCGTAAATATTATACTACTAAGGGTATTACGTGAAATGCAAGCTGAAGACAAAATGATACCGAAGGCGCATACCTTGTCCGGGTTCGACAATTCAAGTGTAGTAACAAAAGGAGAGGTAGTTCTAACAACTTTTGCTGCAGGTGTTGTTAAAGAAACTAAATTTCAGATAGTAGATATGGAAATGGCTTATAATATGATCATGGGGAGACCTTGGATCCATGATATGGATGCTGTCCCATCAACTCTACATCAAGTTATTAAATTCCCATCTCCATGGGGAATATGCCAAATCAGAGGCGATCAACAAACATCTAGAAGCATCAATTCCGTTGCAGATTCAATTGTTAATGGTGGAGACAAATAGCAATTACAGAATTTAGGTGAGGGTAACACGGAGTCAACCTCACCTGAGCAAAAGCAAACAGATCTGGATTCAAGACCTGATACCATTCAAGAATCGGAGGAGAATGATAACATCAAAACAACGATAGAAAAGCTAGAGGCCGTGGTGTTGTTTATACATTGGCCCGAGAGAAAAGTATACATAGGAGCTAATCTTAGCCCGGAGGTAAAACGTAAATTGATTGAATTTTTAAAAGCTAATGCAGATTGTTTTGCTTGGTCCCATTCTGACATGACAGGTATACCACCGGAGGTGATGACTCATAAACTAAATGAAGACCCATCATATCCTCCCGTCAAGCAAAAGAAAGAAAACAAGGAACTTTCAAAAATAAGGTGAATTCAAGNNCATTATACTTCGGGATATCGGGCATTCTAAATTTCTTAGGGATAGGTTTTGGGGCGGCACTGGATGGGAACGGTTTTTGTACAAACTTTTTAGCGTCAAGGCCCTTCAGGACCGGAGGTGCACCTGGTATTTGGTCGACCCTGGAGTTGTATGTTTCTACTTTTTTATTGTTGGCCTCGATTTTTTCCTCCCCCTTTTCGATTCGTTCGGTCAGTTCTTCTAGCCTCCTAAGAACCGCAGAATCAGCATCCGGCCCACCCCGTTCCGGCTGTACTGGGGTTGGATTGATGATTGCAGCTGCACGGGGCTCCTGGACCCGGCTCTGGAGCTGAGCTATAGCCGATTGCTGGGCTTGCAGCATGTCAAAAATCATTTTAAGGTTGATAGTCTCTTCGCCGACTGCCTGGGCCCTCGAATCGTCCTCTCCCTGGACGCTATGCGATGATCCGGAGGCCTGATCAGTGTTGAGCGCCATCCGGGAACCGGCATCTATCGGGTTTTCGAGCCCGGGCATTCCATTGTTTCCCATCTGCTGTTCAAGTTCGTTGTTAATTGATTGTGCCATTCTATGAGTTGGTAATTTGAATGTAAGATGGACTCTTTTGCAAAGAACCAGTGTATTGTGATGCGTCAAGAAAGAGTATCAAAGAGCTCACCAATATCCTTAGCCCCACGGTGGGCGCCAAACTGTTTACCCTCGAATCCGGATAACAATTGAATTTATATGGGGTTTTAAGGATCCGTGAACTAAAAGATACAAAAGGTTTTTAGGTTAAGGAAAATAAAGATAAAAGACTCAACAATTGCTGTTAAAGTAAATAATCGCAGAATATAATATTGCTTAGAACAATTGTGCTTCATGATCCACAAGAATTTAGAGAGATACCCATTTATACATTCTGATTAAGGGTAAAAATAAGGTAGGTAAATTGATTACATCGTGGATCCCTGTAATTACGCCTTAATGGCCTGAAGTGGTTGAGAAAATCATGTTTGGGCGAGATATCCGGCGACGCTTGGTTATCCGTTACGAGCCCGGCTTCCGACCTTGTGTGTTTCTCCATCCGGTGGTGATTCCTTTCGAGCTCTGTAACGGTCTCGAAATGACTCGACCTCGGTTGTAGACGTGGCCGTCGTTCTACCTTGCATCCAGGTCGGGTTCGATGGCCCCGACTTGCTCCGGACCGGATCCAACCCGGTCGGGCTCAAGCAAAAAAAAAAGGGTATCACCCAATACAACATTACTTTTCAATAATTTCCTTCCAAAAAGCAACATAAAGAAGAATGAAGTTTGGATCATGCAGTTGAGGCGAGTTTGGGTTGTAGCCCGATAGTTGAATTAATTTATTTTATCCCAATCAAACTTTGGGCGAGTTTTATGATATGACCCACGTACCCTTCTAGACGTGTTGTGATCTCAACTACTGCTTTTAACCAAGGCCTATGTTTATCAACGAAGTTCCTTTGTAATGTATATACATATAAATATAATAAATTGTTTTCATTTACATACACTATAAGAAAACTGCCTAAAATCGTCCAAAAATACTGACCGAAATCGATCAGAAATCTGAAAAAACAAACCGACTTCCGACCGACTTTATTCAGTCGAAAATGTGTTCGCCTGTAAAAAATAGCAACCGAAGACGGTCGCAATTTTCGATCGATTTCGGTCGGTAAATTAAATTTCGCAAAACGACCCAAAAAGAAAAAATCTGCCGAAAAAACCGACCGAAGTCGGTAGGTATTTTTCTACCGAATTCGGTCGGTATTTTTAATTATGCAATTAAAAAATATACCATCTGGGACTCGAACCAGGGTCTATATTGTGGCACGATTGTATTGGAAAAAAACTGAATTTAAATATTGAAGATGACGTGTCATGACACGTGGAGCGGTCAAATAGTCAAAGCGTGGTAATCAGTTAGAAGGCACGAGCAACAACAGATGCGGGAGAGAAGATACTTAAAGGCACGAGCTATTATTCAGATGAAACGAGACTCGTACCTGTTCGAGTCATTTAAAGCTCGAAGATCAGAAGGAATTGAAGACATGAATCTGATAGCGTAAAAGGGTCCAAATCCAACATTAAATGCCAAATACGTTAGAGAATTTGTATTTAATAGGAATGATTGAGTAACGTTTCTTTTAATGTCATTTATTGCTCGTAATTGCCTCATTAAGACAAAGGCATTACACTTTCTCTTAGAATTAACTATAAAAGGAGAAGGTCTCAACATCTGTAGGACACGAAATATCATTGCGATTATACTGAAATATATACTTATTCATTGCTTTATTGTTGTTCTCAAAGTCTCTCATTTCTTGATTATCAGTAACCCGATTTCTCTCTTAAATTCTAGCTTTAACCAAATATTCAGTTTTTTGGTTAAACAAATTGGTTCCGTTACCGGGAATCTGATAATCTATTCTTTTTAAGTTACATTTTATCTGTTGTTATCATCATGTCAAACAGCAACAACAACAATAACAGTGAAAATACCTTGGGAAACCATGAAAATCAAATCCATCAAAATCAAGGTGATTTACAAAACATTAACGTGGTTCCTTCCCCTCAAAATTCACCACGTCAATCTCGTGAAGGCACTCCTACTCCTGAATCTCGTGCTGTTGAACAAGAGCAATCTGAATATTTTGAAGGAGCAGATGACGCTTTACAAAAAGTAATTGATGCACGGGTTAGCAAAGCTCTTCAAGCTCTAGTTAGTCGATTACCTGTTGCACCACCCACACCTACGCCTAATAACAATACATTGGAGAATCCTCGTTCTNCTGATGTAGCAAAAGATGCAAATGCTGCAGTTATACATTTATTTCACTCAGTTCTCGATCCAGATAAGAGTGAGGTAAATTTTAATAATTTAACTTGGGATTGGAGAAACGAAATTGTTGCTTTTTTACAGTATGGTACCGTCCCTAATGACAAAAAGCAAGCACATGCACTTCGAAAAAAGGCTGCTTGTTACTGTTTAAAACAAGGGAATCTTTATCGTAAGATGTTCGGTGGTCCATTAGCAAGATGCCTCGGACCTTCTCAAACGGAGTATGTAATGAGGGAAATACATGAGGGGCATTGCGGGAATCACGCAGGAGGAAGATCACTGGTTAGAACATTGATTAGAGCAGGATATTACTGGCCTAAAATGGAGGAAGAAGCGGAAAGTTTTGTAGCTAAATGTGATAAATGTCAAAGGTACGGTAACAACATGCATAGACCTGCGGAGTTGTTACATCCGGTCATATCACCATGGCCATTCATGAAGTGGGGAATGGATATCGTGGGTCCATTACCACAAGCAAAAGGACAGGTAAAATTTTTGCTCGTGCTTACTGATTACTTCACTAAATGGGTAGAGGCAGGAGCATTTAAACAGATACGAGAAAAGGAGGTCAAAGACTTTATTTGGCGTAATATCATCTGCCGATTTGGTGTACCAAAGGAGATTGTATGCGACAATGGCCCTCAATTTATCGGAGCTCAAGTCACTGAGTTTTTTGAGAGCTGGCAAATTAAGAGAATCACATCTACACCTTATCACCCAGTAGGCAATGGGCAAGCAGAATCAACGAACAAAGTCATAATCAAAAATTTGAAGAAACGTTTAGAAGAATCAAAGGGTAATTGGCCTGAAGTGTTACCCGGAGTTTTATGGGCATATCACACGACAGCAAAGACGAGCACAGGTGAAACTCCTTTCTCTTTAGTTTATGGAGCTGAAGCATTAATCCCAGTTGAAATAGGAGAACCGAGTACAAGATTCTCACAAGCAACACAAGAGTCTAATGATGAAGAGATGCGGGTCAATTTGGATCTACTGGAAGGCAAGAGAGAAGTCGCATTAATAAGAATGGCAGCACAAAAGCAAGTGATCGAACGATATTACAACAGGAAAGCACGACTGCGATACTTCAAAATTGGGGACTTCGTGCTTAAAAAGGTTTTTCAATCTACAAAGGCAGCCAACGCGGGTAAACTAAGTCCAACCTGGGAAGGACCCTACAGAGTTCGAGACATTGCAGGAAAAGGAGCATACGAGTTAGAAACAACGGACGGGAAGGTGCTTCCTTCACATTGGAATGCAGTTCATTTGAAGAGATACTACTTCTAAAGGCAAAACCCACGGTCAGGTATCACCATGTTAAATTACATTAGTTTTTGAATTGTTAAAATTTTACTAACGATTTTAGATGATAGGCAAAAGCTAACCCGTACTAAATGATGAGTCACCATCTGTAAGGCAAAATGGAATAAACTAAAATTCCTGGCCCAGGGTTACAATTATTCTGATAGAAGTATACACGGGTTAAGTAGTCTTCATCTATAATCGTACCTCCGAGTCTCGTATGTATTTCCTTTTCAGGAAAAGGACCAGGTGAAGGACACTACCAAGTGCTCGAGGCTTCATACTTCACCGCTCAAACACTTGGGGGAATGCATATTGTACACAGATACGTGCGGGAAAACAGATATGTAAACGAAAATCGAAAAACAAAGAGACAAGTGTCGAGCAGAAGTTACGGAACCTCAGCATTCATCATTGTGTTCTTTCCCATCAAAACAGATGAAGATACAAAACATTCATCATAGTGTTCAAACTCATGAGAACAATGGAGTCACCTCTCAAACCCTTCCTAATACATGAAGATAGGGTCATGGCTATATATTGAAACGGCTTATTAGGAAAAACCTTGTTTGAATTATATTTATTTTGCAAAAATCTGTTACAAGAAAAACAGTTACGAGAAAGTTATAGATGTATTTTAATACATGTAATATTCAAAAACTTGTCAAAGTTATTCCAAACAAAACATGTGTGTTCCTATTTCTTTCATCATATTGTAACACCATTATGAAGTTGAGACGTCTTCTTCATTAAGTGTCGATATATATAAAAGGGCCCTCTTTTATAAGCCTCATGTTAATAAGTCATGAGAAGAATCATAAAGCATTTTCAAAGTTTAAAAATGCTAAACTATTCTATAAGTCTTAAATAGATAAGAAAAAGGCAAGAATAGAACATATTGAAGAACTAATAAACTTCTTGATATAGTTAAAAAGACTAAGTAAAAACTTAGTCAACAAAAAAAAAATAATTTTATACAAGTGCCCCATTATGATAACTGGGGACTTTTTTCTAAAAAATCCCTAAAAACTGACCAAAGGATAAACCCACCAATCAACAAAGCAAATAAAAATAAAGTTTGAAAGCATAAACTGGTCACTAAGGGGCTGGAACATCAGAAGTTGTGATATCAGCTTCACTTTCAGGAATGGCAACTTCTGAAGAAACAACAACAGAAACGGTTTCAGCTGGGATTGAAATGTTAGATTCATCGAGGGGAGCAAGAGTCACGGAAGCTTCAGCTTCCTCAAACTGATTCATAGAAGTTTCACCCTCGGGAGCTGGAATTGCAACATTTTCAACTTCAACTGCCACAGCAGCGGCTTCTTCATTTAAAGGTTCTTCAGCCACGGGAGCTTCATCTGCCGGAGAAGAAAAGTCAAGTGGTTGTTGGGTCATCTCAATGGTTTTCAAAACCTTGGCCAATTCCGATTCTAAATCAAAGTTTTCTTGACCGGCCTCAGTCAAAGCATCACGACGAGAGTTTAGAAAAGTCCAACTCACCTCTATGTTAAATTTCTCCTCAAGAAGTTCATAATCCCTTTCCCGCATAGCAAGATCATTCTTTAACACTTGATTTTCAGCTAAAGTGGAATCAAGGGTAGCTTCAAGGGAGGCATGAGAACTCTCTAAGGCACGAACCTTATCAGAGGAGATCTTCAAATCAGCTTGAGCTTGAGTCAAGTTTTGTACTAACTCTCCTGCATACTCTTCTTTCTTGTTCAAGAGTGCCTTAAGTTCTCTAATTTCTTCACTTGACTTTGATAATTGCTCTGAAAAGGACACTCAAGGCGCTCCTTATCCTTCTCGGCTTTACTAGAAGAAGCCTTGGCTTTCGCTAATTCAGATGTCAGAGTCCGCTTTTGCTGCTCCAGGTTACGGTTGCTTTCTTGCAATTCTTTTATCGTTTCTTGAGCATTTTTAAACTGTTCCTTCCAATTAGTTGCTTCCAGCTGGGCTTCCTTAGCTACCCTCTCAGCCTCGAGAATAGTCTTATCAGACTCACGGTCCTTCTTTACTAAAAGGGAAATTCTTCCCATCAATTCCGTGCCAATAAGGTTGGCCTACAAAGACAACTCATGAAAATAAGAATCTAGAGATAAAAAAAAAACTTATTAGAAAGTAAAGGAAGAATACCTTCAACATAGAATGAACTATGTCATTCATCAAAGTTAAGCAACTGTGACTGTCCATCTTCTTCTTCTCAATGTCTCCAATTAAAGGCTTAAGCCAGACATCTGCTCCACCAGACTTCCTTAAAAGGCTATTATTAGTAGGAACCTCAAGTGTTACACTCCTCATAGCCAAACTTCTGCTACTGGAACCCTCATCTGCATGCTGAACAGAGGAAGGGGGAGCTATAGAAGGAGGAACGGTAGAAGAGGTGAAAATAACAGGAGTCGAAGTAGGTAAGGGAGCAGAAATTGGCAAAGAAGTAGGAACAGATAAAATGGGAAAAGATGTACTTGAAACCAAAGGAGGAATAGAAGGAATAAGAATGGAAGAGGAAAGAGGAACTTCATCTAAAACCGGACCTAGTTCACCACTTTCGAAACCGTCAGCGAAGAGACGTTGAGTGGATTCAATGGTGTCCCTGGGAATGGTTTCATCATCGGAAACAATATTAATTGGAGAGGAGGCACGGGCAGGAGAAATTTCAGCTTCATCTTCGGAAATGATGCGTCTCCTGGCTCTAGGTCTAACTATCAAAGAGGTGTCTTCATCTTCGTCATCCTCTGAATCCTATTCAACAACTTTCCTCTTTGACAATGTAGCTTGTGCTCTCTCCAAAGAAAGAAGAGTGCCAAAAGAGGCTCGAAGGGCAATAGCTACTTCAGCTGACATTCCTCGAATAGCAAATCCTGACAAAAAGAAGGATAAGAAGTTAAAAGAGGGGAAAGAATTTAACGTACGGGAAACAATAAGGGACGCATACCGTGAGTTTTTACTTTCCAACCATGTTTGTTAGAAATAGATTTCCAGGTTCGTGCCTCCATAGGCACGGCCTTCAAAATAGCATCTACCCAACCACGGAAATAAGGAACGGGTTCCACATCTCCCATGGTTGTTACAAAAAAGCAAAAAAAGAATGTAATTAGAAAAGGAGTTGAAATAAAAATAAAGAAACAGATAAGGTAAGGAAGAAATACTTACGTGCAAGGTTCCATTTCTCAGGAAAAGGAATATTTGATTCACCCACCAAATCAACCGTGGGTACCGCAACATAACGGGTGTACCAGCCTCGATCTTTATCATCTTCAGGGCTTACCAAAACCCTTTTACCTTTTGCAGTTAGGGTAAAAACACCATTGCAGAATAGCTTGGGGTGGTAAAGATGAATTAGATGAGAGAAGGTAAAATCAACATCAGCCTTTACCGACACATACCTTAAACAAGCTACTGCTCTCCATACGAGAGGGCCAACTTGAGCCAAACAAATTTTGAAAAAACGACAAAAATCGAGTATGACTGAGTCAATAGCAGGAATAAATCCCAAAGTAAAGGGATAAGTATAATAGAGGAAAAATCAATCCTATAAGAAGATATTCTCTGGTTTGGGTTAGGAATAACTATATGAAGTTCATCTCTCCAACGACAATCTTTTCGAACAGTGGAAATTAAGGGTTCAGTAATTAAAGAAGGATAGGTGTCAGCTCTCTCGAACTTAATTACTTGGTCACGAAGGGATTCTTTATCATGCTCGAAAGATAAGTCGGTTGGCATATTTCTTCGACCAAAGGTTCTTGAATAGACTCAGAAGATTCTTTGCCTTTAGAAGAAGATCTATTAGTGAAAGAACCTCTAGAAATAGTGCCAGAGCTAGAAGAAGGAGTGATGGAACCAGAGGTACCACCACGAATGGATCCTAGGCCACGAAGCCTATCTCCTCTACCTCTTCTGTGTCTCACAGGGGCATTGGGGAAATTGTCAAAAGAATTGGGACTCTTCTAGGGTTGGGATTTGAAGATGACATGGTAGAAAGATGTGAACAGAGAAAGATGTGAACAAAGGAAGAAGTGAATAGGAGTAAATAGTGAAATATTAGGTAAAAATTTGTGGAAGAAGGGTTAAGTTTATATATAAAAGCGACCGTCAAAGACTAAGAAGTGTAATGATGGAAAGCCTACAATAAAGGCAACTATCACTTCGTGAATAGTGGAGTTGAAGAAGCCTTGAAAAAAGGCTGCAGAATTGCAGAGCTAATGAGAAGGTGACACGTAAGCAATGCATTAAATAGAAAAGACAACTGAAGAGTTAGTACTATCATAGCATTGATTATGGCAAAAATTCCCTTTTTAATGAAGATCAACTCCCCAAATATTTAATTGATAAATAAATGGAAAGTGGGGGGGACTATCTGTATTGGAAAAAAATTGAATTTAAATATTGAAGATGACGTGTCATGACACGTAGACCGGTCAAATAGTCAAAACGTGGTAATCAGTTAGAAGGCACGAGCAACAACAGATGCGGGAGAGAAGATACTTAAAGGCACGAGCTATTATTCAGATGAAACGAGACTCGTACCTGTTCGAGCCATTTAAAGCTCGAAGATCAGAAGGAATTGAAGACATGAATCTGATAGCGTAAAAGAGTCCAAATTCAACATTAAATGCCAAATACGTTAGAGAATTTGTATTTAATAGGAATGATTGAGTAACGTTTCTTTTAATGTCATTTATTGCTCGTAATTGCCTCATTAAGACAAAAGGCATTACACTTTCTCTTAGAATTAACTATAAAAGGAGAAAGTCACAACATATGTAGGACACGAAATATCATTGCGATTATACTGAAATATATACTTATTCATTGCTTTATTGTTGTTCTTGAAGTCTCTCATTTCTTGATTATCAGTAACCCGATTTCTCTCTTAAATTCTAGCTTTAACCAAATATTCAGTTTTTTGGTTAAACACTAGAGCTGGGTTGAATTTAGGTTCCATTGGCGTATGGAGAGGTATTGAGACCCTAGAACCAAGGTCCATTTTGGTATATTTTATTAAAGTTTTCTATCTTTTGGAATTTGATAAGGTAGAAATCATAACCTAGATCTATGAGTTGTAGGGTTTCGTCAAGCTGCCATAGTGCGCATAGTTTAGTTTTAAGGTTGGTGTAGGACATTTCTTCCTAGGAGTTTGATAATAATGGTTTGTTGCCAAGGACGTTATGGCCTTATTTTATCATTTGTGGATATAGGTATTAGGTATGAAAAAGGGGTGTTTTGATGGATTGAGATTCTCATAAGTGTTAGTTTTTCCAAAAAATCTATTTCTAGGGTGTGGTTGATTGGGGGTGATGGAGGGGAGAGAGTGTCACGAAAGCTTACCTTGTTGGTGGGAGGATTGTTCATAGTTTCTTTAGGTTTGTCGATGCTGCGATTTAATTGATCCTTTACTTGATCGGAAAGCTCGTCCTCATATGCTTCCTTCATGACCAGAACTTCTACTACCAGTTGGATGTATCTTTCTGATAACGTGTTCAAAAAATTATGTTGATGCTTATTGTCTAAAACTTAAATATTCATTCACTTTGTGAGGTTTTCGGCGACCAATGACTCAAATCATAGTTCCTGCACATCTGATTCTGCAAGAAAAAATTCGTCAGTCACCTTAACTAGTGTTTACAATCAAATATTACAATATATATACGATTTAGATAAGTAGAAGTAAGATATAATATACGCATTATACGAAATTATGATTCCTATATGCAGATAATTTATTCTCTATGTTCTGAGATAATATTACAATCGATGATGATTTAACACATACAATTAACATAGGACGATTGAAAATAAAATAGTGCTCTTGGAGTGTTATATGATAAAATGAATAATTTATCAAAGTAAAAAGAAAGTTTTTAGACCAATATCGTTATATGGGAGTGAATGTAAGCAAGAGAGGTGTAAATCGAAACGTTGATTAATATGGACGTATAGTTATTCACGATTAGACAATATATAAAATAATCACATCCTATATAAGTATAATAACATATAGAGGATAAAGTAAGAGGAGGTCGTATGAAATGATTAAGTTATATCCTACATAATTTCAAGTGCAGTGATTCTCAATGTAAAATGATAATAAGTGAACGTTTTAAAATAGGAATTAGACCTAAAATCACATAAAAGAAAACTTTCTAATACTTACAAGTTACTAAATCATTCTAAGTACCTGAAGTGCGAAAAAATAGTACATGATGGAAGAAAAAAAAATTAAGGACCCGTTTGTCCATAGATTTTTTATTTTTATTTTTTATTTTTTTATGTGTTTTTCTATTAAAATTTGCAAGTTTTTGGAGATTTTCCAAAATGAGTTTTTCAAACCACTTTTTTCAAAAAATTTAGATTTTTTTTTTACACTCACAAAACTACAATATTTTTTTCAATTAAAATGCATGTCCCAACATAATTTTAAATTTCCAATACCATTTTTCAACTTAACTCCAAATACTACCTTTTTAAAAGAAATTATGATTTTTATGTCCAAACGCCTACTAAATAAACAACGACGAGTAGTTGGGTTTGAGATTTTAGTGATGATTCAATCCTAATATTAAAGCCCACTGATGCTAGGAGTCCTTTTGAATGTTTACAAATTTTTCAATTAACATGAAATAACTTCAAACGCAATCTCGAATATCAAATATTGGCATGAAAAAAGTGTAAATAGAGCAAAATGGATAAGTAGGGATTCATATCTCAATTAGCTTAGAATTAAGAAATAGAATTTATGTGTGTATAACTAGAATAATAATTATTCATCGTTCTGTAAAGTAAGATCAAATCATATTTGTTTATTTCATTCTCTTTTTATTGATCAACAAAGTTCTTTAATAGGATTTGTTTATCCTAAAATCTGAGTAACAATTAAACTTATACTGTGGTTGTAAAGATATGTGATTTAATCCAATACTAATTGATAAACAAGGAGTTGAATATATAAATTGAAGAAGTAAAGCAAATCAAACCAGTGTGCAAGCAAGTCTCGACCTCGATTATGGCAGCCTCGAGATGGGTCAGCGAGAATTAGGACTGTGCATAATTTGGTAAATACCGAATTACTGTATCGAAACCGAATATTTTGGTATTTGGTATTCGATATTTTGGTATTCGGTATGGTATTTGGTTTAAGTTTTAACAAAATATTGGTATTAGGTATGGTATTTGGTATTTTAAAATAAAATACCGAAATACCGATACCGTACCGAAATATATATTATATTAAATAAAACACATATTATTAATTATAATATAAATATAAAAAACCTAAAATTTTACTTTCCTTTATTCTCTAAGTTCATCAATTAACTATAAACAAGTAACAAGACATTTCTAATGATCAAATTTATTCCTTTATGTGTAATTTTCTCTCTCTAAGTTGATATTTGCTGGTTATGGATAAAACTTTTGTCAACAAAAGTTTTTAGTTTTGTACTTTTGAGTACTTTAATTAAGAATAATATAGTGTATGACTCTATGCACTAGTTAGTATTCAAATCGAATAAACCGAAATTACCGAACCGAATAAACCGAAATCGAAAGTAGAAAAACCGAACCATACCGAATTTAATTAGGTACGGTATTGGTATAGCATTTTAAGAAACCAAATACCGAAAGTACTGAACTGAAATGTCTAAATACCGTACTGTACCGACCGACAAACACCCCTAGCGAGAATAATAAATTACAAGGCAACTCAGGTGAACAGTAAGCAAGAAAGCGATGTATGTATATTCTCTTGTCAATGATTCATCTGTTACAAATGATTAGGATCCCCTTTATATAGTAGGGAAATCCTAAATAAGGTACACTTCTAATTATAGTAGGGAATCATATTATACAGCCGTCTAACCGCCAAGTACAAATCTGTTCCAGAATTTACGCCGGGATCTTCGGACCATTGCGGGATTCTCGCTCTTTCTGTTAATAAACCATAATGGTATTATCTCGAGGTTGGTTATATTCGGCCTTGGCCTTCATCGAGCACTTCGGTCTTCAAGTTCTATACTCCGCCATTGAGCTCGATCCAGGTCCGCTTTGAGCTTTTTCTCGAAGCAAATCCCCGAGCCTACGAAATCAGGAATACCTGGTTTCGACCGTGTACAGATAGTCCCCGCGTTTCTTAGAATAAGATGATAAGAAACGATTTGAGCCTCGATTTTCTGGAGCCCCTGATGATGATGTCATCCCCGTAACGTATGCGCCGAGGTGAACGAAACATCCCGTCAGTTCGCTTTCCCAAAATATTAAATGCTTGCCAGTGGCGGTCGGCCACTAGCACCGCCGAACCGTCGCCGTTCACCTATAAATACAAGGCCCCTTATTCGAATTGAGAACTTTACTTCCATCTTTAAACCACCTTCTAACTTCTCTGATACCTTTCCCCCTCTTCATCTCTCTCTCTCGCCACCTGCTACTTTTGCCCTCTTAGCGCCAAAAAATATCAAACTCCGCCTCTTTCCGCTTCTTTTAACCTAAATCAATGGCGAGAACCTCTAAAACAGTTCCTCAAAAGGAGAAAGCTTCCTCCTCTTCCTCGCCGGCCGGCGATAAAGCGCTGGCCCTTCACGAGATTATTCCCGGCCCCTGTGTCATTAAGAAAGACTTCAAAGTTTAAAATCCCCTGTGATCCTAGGCCGATGTGAGCATGTATCGAGGTATATTTGTTCGATAACGGAGAAACACCTCGAGGTCATGAAGAGAGATTCTGGCTGGGGTGATGAGGTCGTGGTACAGATCCCCGCACCCGAGGAGAGCATCACCACTCATGTGGAGGGGTTCCTAAGTGTTTACACTTACCCCTTAACATTTGGTCCCGTCGATCCAATCGTGATCGACTTCTGCAAGAGGTATCAAGTCACCCACGGTCAGATCCACCCTTCTTTCTGGCGTATAGTGATCATGTTCCAATATTTCTCCAGCAAGGCTGAGGGACTAGAGTTCACCCTCAGTCATCTTATCCGATTATCGGCCTCAGCTTTTCTGAGGGTTGATCAAGCTCCAACGCTGGTCGACCAAGGCCATCTTTGCTAGCAACGATGAGGATAAAGATCGGGGCTGGATGAGCCGGTTCGTGCGAGTGAGGACCTGTGACATCATACCAGAGGAGAAAATGCCGTTCCCAGAGAAGTGGAACCTCGATTGTAAGTGAAGTTTTTTCCCAGTAGCCTTTTGTACGCCGTTTTTGCATTGCGTAACGCCTCATCTTTTTTGTAGCGGTCGCTTGGATGCCCTATGCGATCACCGACCTCGAAGACTGGGTTTGGAAACTAGCTGCGACCTCCTAGTATGATGAGCGCTGCTGGCTTGACTTGGCGAGGGGCAGATGAGAAGCCAAACACCACAGTAAGTTCTTCTTGTAATTTTTTTATGCTTTCCCCTTCATCGGAGATGTTTCTTCATACCTAATTTTCTTTCATGCAGGCATTGGAGATGTTTCTAAAATGAGACCAGCCCCGCCTAGGGAGGAGACCGAGTCCCCTATTCCGAAATCGGGAAAAGATAATAAGAGAAAAAGGGTTTCGAAGCCCGAAGACCCCCAAGATAAAAGGGGTCCTACTCGAAGACACAGGAGGTATCTTATTCCTGTGGATATAGACTCAGTGCACCAACTGAATGATGAAGAAGAAGACGAGGGTGAAGACTTGGTGCTGGTGACTCGAACCAGGAAGCCAGTTGACGCTGCCAAGTCCTCCAAACCGGAGACCCTGCCTCGTGGTGAGGAAGCTCCAAAGAAAGACGTGGGCAAAGCCCCCGAGTTGCCCGAGGTCGAGATCGTTCCTCGGCCATCAACAAGCATACCGAAGGGGACAGGTTCCGGAATCCCCAGAGCTAAACAGAGTGCCTCGAGAGATTTGCTCTGGGGCCATGACAATAGGTCACTCCTCCCCTCTACCGGCTTATTCTGAGGAGACAATAAGAGAGGACCGAGCTCTGCAAATGCCTGACTTAAGCGGAGTCCCCAGTGAAGAAGACCCTTTCCGGGATTGCTTTACCGGGGTCGATGATGCCTCCGATCTCAACGACGCATCTACCCTCTTAGAAGAGGCTCAACGCCTTTTCTCTCAAGTAAGCATTAATTCCTATCATTGCACTTTGCTTTTTATTCTTCTCCCCTTACCCTAACTGATATCCTTTTTTCTGTGTAGACTTTCGTCAAGTTTAGGGCCGACCTGAGCCAATGTGAGGCCGAGCTTCAGAAGACCTCGGATGAAGGGAAGGACCTGAAGCTCCTTTCCAGTCAAATGGAAGAGGAACTCAAGGACCTTCGGGCAGACCTGGCCAAGGCTCGTAGAAATGAGGTTGAGCTAGACAAGCAGGTAACTATCATTTTGAAAGTGTATGGTCTACTCGACCCAACTGTGGAGGCTAATACTTCAGTGTCTCTGCTGCAGCAAAAACTGGATAGGATCGAGCTGCTTCGAGGGGAGGTCGATCAAGTCAAGGCCGACTGCAACCGGTGGAAGGATAATATGGACCGACTTGCTGTGGAGAAGGAGGCCGCTTTAGCCAAACTGGCATCGACTGAGGCCCAACTCCGAGGTGCTAAAGAGAAAAGTTTGGCGCAAGCCAAAAGGATCGACGAACTCGAGGTCAAGCTTGCTGAGGCTAGGGCTGAGGCCGAGAAGACGAAGGTCACATCTGATAAAATTGTTACCGTACACATAAAGGATGCTGAGGTTGCTCAAATGGAGCTAAGGGAAGCCTCCAATCGAGAGAAACAGAGTAACGATTTGGCCAAGTGCCAATCCCGGAGGGAGACCCTCGAGGAAATCCATGCTCGAGGTTTCGACCTTAGTGAAGAGATAGCTCAAGCAAGGGCGCTCGAAGCTGATGCCAGATTTCTTGTCTCCTCCTCCTCCGACGATGATGATGAAGGCTGCCAAGGCGAGTCTGAAAACGAAGAGAGGAAGCTGCTCCTGAGGGAGAAACCAGCCCCGAGCATAACTAGGATTTTTCTTTTTCTTTTTGTAAGACCTTTTGTCGGTTTCTTGTACATATCCTTTTTCAAATATATAAAAGAAAAATTTCCTTGAATGTCTTCTCAATGTTTCTTGCCTCACAAAATTTTTGCAATAATTTCATTCTTTGAACGGCATGTTCGAGATTTTGTCTCGGATGGCTTCCTTGAAGTTGCCGTGGTTGAGTTCGAATAAGGTTTGAACTTTGGGGCATAGACCCTTAAGGGCTTGTGCCGGATAATGGAGAGTCCCCGAACCATAATCAAGTTATTGTTTATTTGGGCTCGGGATAACCGAACCCTTGGGTTCGCATCGGGTGAGAACAAGATCTCGAACCCTAAGTGTATTGACCTTTAGGCTCTTTTAGATTGAGACGTCATGGTCTCTAAGAGATGGCTATTATTTCCCCTTTTCGGCTTAAAAGACTTAGTAAAAATTTCTTTATGCCTTAGCATGCGTTTGTTTACCCATTGGGTTTTTGGAGGGTTTAGTGTCGATCAAAACCCCTTTGTTTTTTGTTCCTTAGCACAATTTTGTATTTGAATAATTCGATACCTCTTAAGGTTTTTCGAGGGCTGATTTTATTGAAGCCCTTTGGTTATTTTGCCGAGGGTAGCCTTTTTTAATCGGTTTTCAGAGAATTCGAAGGCCTGTTTTTACTGCGGGATTCAGACGTCTCCGAGACGCGTTATTTCAGCCGTAGCCTTTATTTGGGCCGTAGCCTTTAGTATGGTCGTAGCCTTCGGGTATGCCTTTTGGACTTATTTCCCGATGACATTTTGAACTTGTTCGAAATGTTAGTCCCCGAGTATGATGGCCTTGGCCTTTACGTCGAGGGGTGCCTCTTTGAGGTCTTATCAATCCGAGTTTAGATAACTCGAATGTGTTGACTGTCGATGATAGTCCCCGAGTATTTGAGGTGTATTTGCGGTTTGGCCCTTGAGTCATTTCTCATAGAATCACAAGTATGGAGCTTGTATAGTAGCAAATTTCTTTGAGACACAAAGTGTTTGATATAGAAAGAATGCTTCTTTGAATAATTCATACATGCATACATGTTTTGCCATCGGGACTTGACTATTCTATATGGACACGGTTCATTCGACCATTTGGCTACAAGGTTTTCCTTTTGAGACCCTTCTTGGCGTGAAGTATTTTTCTTGAAAATATAACCTCCGAGGGTGATGCCCCCCAGTATTCGAGGTTGATTGAAAAGAAGCCTTGGATACTGTTGAATTTTTGTAGCACATAGTTGTTGTCGTTACAAACCTCGCTGGAAAAATCCATTTGGGATAAAATCCGATCTAAGGTAAAAAGAGTGCAACGCGCGCTTTAAAATGTAAGACCTTCGTGCTGAAGAGTTTCCTCGACGCCTCGATCGAACACCTGTAATAATTTAGTACAAAATACAAATGGAAAAGGGAGGGAGTCATACCTCAGCAATAATATCGTTTGAGTAGTGATACGTTCCAATCGTTCGGCAATTGTTCGCCATCCGTCGTGCCAAGTTTGTAAGATCCCTTTCCGATGACTCGATATGGTCCTTCCCAATTCGGGCCTAGTTTCCCTTCATTTGTGTCTCGAGTATTGAGGGTGACTTTCCTTAGAACTAAGTCCCCGATTTCGAAGTGGCGAGGATTGGCTCTTCTATTGTAATATCTTTCGATTCTTTGCTTTTGTGTAGCCGTCCGAACAAGTGCAGATTCTCGCTTTTCATCTAATAATTCAAGGCTAGTATTCATAGCCTCGTGATCTGATTCCTCCGTTGCATGTTAAAATCTGGCGCTGGGTTCCCCGACCTCGACTGGAATTAAGGCCTCGGAGCCATATACTAAGGAGAACGGGGTTATCCCCGTGCTGGACTTTGATGTCGTTCGATACACCCAAAGAACTTCGGGTAGAACTTCTCTCCATTTCCCCCTGGCGTTGTTCAACCATTTCTTTAAGTTTTGAATGATAGTCTTGTTTGTCAATTCGCCTTGTCCGTTCTCGCTTGGGTGATACGGCGTTGATAAGATCCTTTTTATTTTGTGTTCTTCAAGGAACTCCGTTACCTTGTTGCCGATGAGCTGCTATCCGTTGTCGCAAATGATTTTGGCAGATATCCCGAATCGACACACGATGTGATCCCAGATGAAGTCTATAACTTCTTTTTCTCTAACTTTCTCGAAGGCCTGTGCTTCCATCCATTTAGAAAAGTAATCAGTCATAAACAAAATGAATTTAGCTTTACCTGGGGCCGTTGGTAGTGGGCCGATGATGTCCATTTCCCATTTCATGAATGGCCATGGGGACAGGACTGAATGAAGTTGCTCTCCGGCCTGATAAATCATCGGTGCAAACCTTTGACATTTATCACATTTTCGAACAAACTCTTTAGTGTCTTTTCCATGTTATCCCAGTAATACCCTGCTCTAACGATTTTTCGAATCAAGGACTCGGCGCCAGAGTGGTTTCCACAAGTGCCTTCGTGGATCTCCCGTAAAATATAATCGGTGTCCCCTAGCCCTAAACATACCGCCAATGGTCCATCGAACTTCCTTTTGTATAACGTTCCATCTTTATCCAATGTCAACCGAGCAGCTTTGGTTCGTAGGGACCTCTACTCTTTATGGTCCGATGGTAGCTTTCCATTCTTTAAATATTCAATACATTTATTCCTCCAATCCCAAGCAAACTTGTAGAATTTATCTCGGCACGACCCTCCTCGATAATTGAACGACAGTCTCCGGGATAATATTATATTCCTCAACTGATGATCCCAAATTTGCAAGTGCATCGGCTTCACTGTTTTGTTCTCGAGGTACGTGGTCTAGAGTCCACTCCTTGAAGCGATACAAAGTTACCTGTAACTTGTCCAAATACCTTTGCATCATGTCCTCTCGAACTTCGAAGCTTTTGTTTACTTGGTTCACCACCAATAAAGAGTCACACTTAGCTTCAATGAATTCTGCCCCCAAGCTTTTAGCTAGCTCGAGACCTGCAATCATGGCCTCATATTAGGCCTCATTATTCGTCAGCCTAGAAGTTTTGATAGATTGCCCAATAGTGTTACCTGTGGGTGGCTTCAAAATAATGTCAAGCCCGGACCCTTTCACATTTGAGGCACCGTCCATGAAGAGGGTCCATGCCCCCGATATTCGATATTGCACCCGCCAAGTTCGACGGCCCATTTGGCCAATCGGCCCGATAACTCAGGCTTGTGCAAAACATTTCGGAGTGGATAAGTGGTTATCACACATATGGGGTGACACTGGAAATATGGCTTTAATTTTCTAGATGAGCTTATTAATGCAAGTGCCAATTTCTCTAAGTGTGTACCTAGTTTCAGCATCTCCTAAGGTCTGACTTACGTAATAAACATGAAACTACGTACCTTGCTTTTCTCGTACTAGTACACAACTTACCGCTATTTCGGGCACTGCCAAGTATAAGTACAACTTCTCATTTGCCATCGGAGTATGGAGCAGAGGTGGGCTCGATAAGTATCACTTCAATTCCTCCAATGCTTGCTGACATTCCGGGGTCCATGTGAAATCATTTTTCTTTTTGAGTAAGGAAAAGAACCTGTGGCTTTGATCTGATGATCTCGAAATGAATCGGCCCAAGGCAGCTATCAGTCCGATTAGCCTTTGTACGACTTCCACACTATCTACGACGGTGATATCCTCGATGGCCTTAATCTTATCAGGGTTTATTTTGATTCCCCGATTTGATACCATGAAGCCGAGGAATTTGCCCGAGCCGACCCCGAAGGCACATTTTTCTGGGTTAAGTTTCATGTTGTACTTCCTCAAGATTTCGAATGTTTCCTACAAATGAGTTAAATGGTTCTTTGCGTGCAGGGACTTAACTAACATATCGTCAATGTAAAATTCCATTGATTTACCTATCTGTTCCTTGAACATTTTGTTAACTAGGCGTTGGTATGTAGCTCCTGTGCTTTTTAGCCCGAAGTGCATTACATTGTAACAATAAGTTCCACACTTAGTGATAAAAGAAGTCTTTTCTTGGTCTTCTGGGTCCATCCGGATTTGATTGTACCCAGAATAGGCGTTGAGAAAGGTAAGGATCTCGTGGCCGACCGTGGCATCGATCATGCGATCGATATTAGGCAGGGTAAAAGAGTCTTTCGGACACGCTTTGTTCAAGTCCTTATAGTCTACACACATTCTGAGTTTGTTCCCCTTTTTGGGGACTACGACTACATTAGCTAACCATTCGGGATATTTTACTTCCCGAATGGAACCTATTTTGAGAAGTTTGGCTACCTCGTCCTTTATGAAGGCGTGTTTTACCTCGGACTAGGGTCTTCTCTTGTGTCTAATCGCTCTAAACTTGGGATTCAGGCTCAGCCGATGAGTTGTTATCTCCGGTGGGACTCCTGTCATGTCTAAATGGGACCATGACAAGCAATCCATGTTATCAATAAGAAATTGAATAAGTTTTTTCTTGAGTTCGGGGGTCAACCCCGTTCCCAGGTATACCTTTCGTTCGGGTAGATACTCGATCAGTATCACCTGTTGCAGCTCCTCGACCGTTGACTTGGTTGCATCTGATTCTTTGGGAACAATGAAAGTTCGAGGAGTAAGGAAATCCCCTTCTACTTCTTCGATTACCTATTTCTCTAATTCGGTTGAGGCTGGGGACGGTGATTGCTTATTGGCCATCTGCTTATCTTTGGTGCTCCATTTTTTTGAGGTCGAAGGTACTGATATCGGTGTCACCTCGTCGTGTGCAAACATTTATTTTGCAACGTGTTGTTCCTTGTAAACTGTTTTCACACCATCTATTGTCGGGAATTTCATCATTTGATGAAGGGTCGATGTACTGCCCTCATGTTGTGGATCCAGGGCCTTCCGAGCAGTGCATTATATCTCATGTCGCCTTCAATGACATGGAATTTTGTATCTTGGATGGTCCCGGCCACGTTTACTGGTAGGATTATCTCCTCGTTTCACTTTCCATGTTGAAGTCGTTTAGGACTCGAGATGCTGGCAGAATTTGGTCCTACAGGCCGAGCTGCTCTACGACCCTCGATCAGATTATGTTTGCTGAGCTACCTGGATCCACTCAAACACGTTTAACTTGAATTTAATTTAACAAAATTGAAATTACCGGGGCATCCTTGTGCGGCTGAGAAATGCGTTCCACTTATTCGTTATTGAACGATAAGATGCCTTCGGGCACATAGTCTCGAGTCCTCTTTTCACTGATGATCGACAGCTTGGTACGTTTGAATATAGGCCCTTGCGGGCGTCGACCCCGCCGACGATCATGTGAATAACATGATGAGGCTCTTCCTACTCGTTCTTTCTGTTGGCGTCTCTTTCTCTAAAGTCATTCTTAGCTCGATCATTGAGGAACTCTCGAAGGCGGCCCTCATTGAACAATCGAGCTACCTCCTCCCTCAGATATCTGCAGTCTTCGGTCCTATGGCCATATGTGCCATGATATTTACACATCAAGTTTGGGTTCCTTGGAGAAGGATCGGTCTGTATAGGTCTGGCCACCTGGTGTTTTTGATCCTTTTGATGGCCGATACAATCCCGAATGCATCGACACTAAAATTATACTTCGATAACCGAGGTGCTTCGGTGGGATCGACGTGCTTATCAAAACCACTCTTGCTCATAAGTCCCCTAGAATTTTGTCCTCGATCATTCCTCCGATCATTCTGGGGAGGGTTGCATCCTGAGCCATTGTTCCTTCGATCCGCGGTATATGGTTGATATCGCTCCCTGTTCGACCTTGGTTCCTTCTCGACGTCCCTCTGTGTTTTAACCGCTAGCCTATTTGGATGTACTGAACCGGAAGGGGCTCCTAATTGGTCGTCTTCGACCCTGATCTTCGATTGATATCGGTTGTGCACATCTGCCCAGGTTACAGCTGGATACTCGACCAAGTTTTGTTTCAACTGTTGTGAGGCAAATGAACTCCGCTCGTTCAACCCTTGGGTGAAAGCCTGAACAGCCCAATCATCTGTGACCGGTGGCAACTCCATGCGTTCCATTTGAAATCGGGATACGAACTCCCTTAACATTTCATCACCCCTCTGTCTTATCTTAAAAACGTCTGATTTCCTTGTTGCGAGCTTTATAGCCCCGGCGTGCGCCTTCAAGAAGGCGTCTGCTAACATAGCAAATGAGTAGATGGAATTCGGTGGCAAGTTGGGATACCAAATCATTGCTCCCTTTGACAAAGTTTCCCCAAATTTTTTCAACAAAACCGACTCGATCTCATCATCATTTAAGTCATTTTCGTTAATCCCGCATGTGTACGAAGTGATGTGTTCATTAGGATCACTTGTCCCGTTGTATTTAGGTATATCCGGCATACGAAACTTCTTAGGAATGGGCTCAGGAGCCGCACTCTGAGGAAATGGATTTTGCACGAACCTTTTTTTGCATCCAAACCTTTTAAGATCGGGGGTGCCCCCGATATTTGATCAATACAGGATTTGTATGTTTCCACTTTCTTGTCTTTATCTACGATTTTTTCTCTCCCGACTCGATTCTTTTGGTGAGCTCCTCGAGCATCTTCATAATTGCAGTATCAGTCCCCGATCCATTATCGTTCGACCTTTCTGGCACTGGCTGAGTACGGCGAGTGGTTTCTGGTTCGACCACACTCAGAGTTTTATGTTGACTTTGAAGCTGAGCGATAGCAACCTGCTGAGCCTGTATCATCTCGAATATTACCTGGAGTCTAACTCCCCCGTCTCCTACCCTCTGTGTTCCTTGGCCACCAGATCGGCCTTCCCTATGTACACTCCCCTCAGGATCTGCGCCTAAATCTGCATTCAAAGCAATGTGCGAACTGATATCGATCGGATTGACCGGCACTCCCCCGTGATTAACCGGTGGCACCCCGGCTCTTGGAGCAATTACGTTATCCTTTTCCCCGTGAAATCCAAGACCATCATCACCATGTGCGGGTCCGTTTTGGGAAATTAACATGTTTTAACCTAAGAACAAAAATTCTTTACAAGAACAAGTTTGAAAATGACGTGTGTTATCAGAATCAGTACCAAAACAATCACTATTATCCTTAGCCCCACGGTGGGCGCCAAACTGTTTCTAAAATCTGAGTAACAATTAAACTTATATTGTGGTTTTAAATATATGTGATTTAATCCAATACTAATTGATAAACAAGGAGTTGAATGTATAAATTGAAGAAGTAAAGCAAACCAAACCAGTGTGCAAGCAAGTCTCGACCTCGAGCTAAGGCAGTCTCGAGGTGGGTCAGCGAGAATAAAAAATTACACGGCAACTCAGATGAACAGTAAGCAAGAAAGCGATGTATGTATATTCTCTTGTCAATGATTCCTCTGTTACAAATGATAGGGATCCCCTTTATATAGTAGGAGAATCCTAAATAAGGTACACTTCTAATTATAGTAGGGAATCTTATTATACAGCTGTCTAACCGCCTAGTACAAATTCGTTCCGGAATATATGCCGGGATCTTCGAGCCGTTGCGGGAATCTCGCTCTTTCTGTTAATAAACCATAACGATATTATCTCGAGGTTGGTCATATTCGGCCTTGGCCTTCATCGAGCACTTCGGTCTTCAAGTTCTATACTCCGCCTTCAAGCTCGATCCAGGTCCGCTGAGCTTTTTCTCGAAGCAACTCCCCGAGCATACGAAATCGGGCATACCTGATTTCGACCGTATATAGGGATTAATTAGAGCTAGTAATGTCGCCCAAACTAATCCAATCTTTTGAATTTTAATCTGAATTATGTTCACTTTAATCATTAAACGAATATATCATTTAATCAGTCTAATAAAATTTAAACGGGTTAAGCTAGCTGCACGTTTGTGAATAATTAAAAAATGATGCTTATTGTAACAAACTAACAGTGAAAGTTTATACTTTAAAACTAGTATTAGCACCCGCGCGAATGCGTGGACATTAACCATGTTAAATATTTGAGTTATTTGGATTATATGTACATAATCTTAAAATTTAAACATTCTCGATAAATATAGATAATCATTGGATATTAATTAAGAAATACACTACATGAAAAAGATTAACTATTTCTCAAATCTTCTAGTTATAATTCTATTTTTTTTTGTACCATTCTTGCCGGTGTCATTGGATCCTAAAAATAGTCAGGAAACAAAATAATGACTCATATTTATGGCAAATAATCAAAGGTTGAGACTATAAAGGACTCTTTAGATTGAACTTGACTCTTTCACTATTACTTGAACTCTTATTTGGTGTGTTGATATCTTTCAAATAATATTTCTATTTTAAAATTTCAGTTTCTAAAATTTTATTTTTCAATAATAATTATTTTTATAATAATGTAAGTAAAATTATTATCCTTAATTCAAAATTTATTTTAGTCAGCTATCTAAAAATTTTAAAAATTATTTAGCTAGTGAATTACCCCCCCCCCCCCCCCCCAGCATGACTCCATTTTGATATTTGACATTAACCATGTTAAATATCTGAGTTATTTGAATTATATGTAAATAACCTTAAAATTTAAACCTTCAAGATAACTACAGATAATCGCTAGATATTAATTAAGAAACACTAAATGAAAAAAGACTAACATTTTCTTAAATCTCATAGTGTTAATTTTATTTTTGCACCATTCTCATTAGTGTCATTGGAACCTAAAAATAGCCACAAAGCGAAATAATAACTCGTATTTCCGGAAAAGCACAAAGGTCGACACAATATGAACGATTCTTTGGTTATGACGACTCTTTTACTACGACTTGAACTCTTATTTGGTATGCTGTTATCCTTTAAAAAATATTTCTATTTTAAAATTCTAATTTCTAAAACATTATATATATTTCAATAATGATTATCTTTATAATGATGCAAGTGAAGATATTATCCTTAATTTAAAATCCACTTTAATCGGCTATCTAAGAATTTAAATGATTCTTTAGCCGGTGAAACTTTATTTCATTATGACTTCGTTTTGAGTTTATTGATATCTCTAGCCACAAATTTAAAATTTTAAATACGCTATGTATACAGATTTTTTGTTCTTTGAATCATTAAATGTTAAATTATTGATTGTTATTATATATAACATTGCATATATTATCTTAAAAATGCCAAGTATTTTTTTCTCTACAGCATACTTGGCTTAAGCTCAATGCGAACTACTCAAATTGCATTTAAATTCAAATTCGAATATCATATCATTTTGTTAGTAATAGTGATTTTTTAAAAACGACACACAATGTAAATTTAAAAATAATATTTTAAGACAACCTTATCTTATAATCTATGTATTTGAGTTGAAAAAAATATTTGAAATTGATGAGATCAACTTTCAAATTTTATACTCAACAAAGATGAAACAGAAGAAAAAATTCGTTGCCAACTCTTATTTCTGGTTTTTTGATTTTTCGTACATTTTTTCTATATTTATTTTCTTTTATCTTATTTTTTATGTCTTCTTTATTTTGTTACAAAAAATTAATTAATTTCTCTATAAAAGGATGAGTTTTAATATAAATTGTCTACATCAGAAATTTATTTTTTGTATTTTTGGTCTTTGGCTGAAACTATTTCTTATTTTTCTTTTGGCTTTATCTAATCAACCTAAATAGGAGCTCACCCTACTACTTAAATTAAAAAATTTATCTATAAATTCTAAATTATCCTTTAATTCAAATTTAGATTTTTTAATATCCATATTTAGTTAATTACCCGGCATAGACAAGTTTTGTTTACAAAATATATACAATCCACCTTAAAAGGCTCCTAATCCATTATTTGTGCCTTCATTCAAGGGATTTAGTTACACCTTTTTCCTTTTTTCCTCTCCTCTCTCCCCTCTTCTCTCCAGATTCTCTCTTTCTCCCCATATCTTCGGCAGAAGCTATTTAAACATATGTAAACAGTATGTAAGCTATAGATCTTGCATAGATCTTGCATGGAGATGAAAGTGTTGTGTGGTTCAAGTTTATGTTAAATTTGTTTTGTGAAAAGAATATGTAAACATTATTGTTAAATTTTTGGCGTTGGTAATATTGAATGTAGAGAACCGCAGATTTATGTATTTGGATCTGCAGGAGGTTGTGTTGAAGTGACACTTTTCTGTTTTAGACTGGGGTTTATTACAGGAGAATTTGCTATATGTTTTAGCTGTTCTATTTTTTCCAAAACAAAATCAAAAGTGTTTGGACAAGGAAAGGGAAACAACGTCTTTCTTATTTTTCATTCCAGAGCTAATTTATTCATAGGTATGAGATGATTTAATGGAGTAACATGGTCAGTGAGGTTCTTCCTTGTTTTTCTTGGATCAACTTCTGTTTATGCTTAGCCACCAAAACAGCTGTAAAGCCCAATCAGAAATTGATTCAGCTGCAAAACATGTTAAACTACTAAACCCCAGAACTTGTTAAATAATTAATGAGTTCTCATATAGCTAGTTTCTGAGTTACTCTCTTTAAACTATTTCTGTTACCTTCTATTCCAAGATGAAGCAGATCTGGTCTTGTAAATTTTCTCTTCGAAGACTCCACGGTTGCCTTATGTAATATATGCTGGTGTCCCAATCTTTTTTCTTTTGACAAATTTGTGATCATGTTTTATCTGTTTTAATGTTGTTTCAGTAAAGCCCCAGAAAATTTTTCTAAGTAATTTAAGATTTCGTGGTGCCAAGGTAGGCTAATTATTTTATTTTGTGTGCAAATGAGGATTCATGATATAATGGATATCGATTGGATATGTTAATAAGCGTATAAGTCATATTATAAGTGATTTGGGGTCTAAGGAGAGGCCTAAGTCTAAGTCAAGTTGGAAAATTTCATAATAGACTAAAGTTGTAAATGAGTACGCACAAGAACTCCCTTTGGACAAGTATATCTACATTTATATAAGGTGTTGTTTGATTCACAACCTATAAAATTAAATCTTTTTGAGTCTAGTTTCCAACGCATCAAACCTTTCGTTATTTGGAGGTGTATACAGAAAGTTATGGCCATTTTACCGGACCTGTGTCAGATGCGTGTCCGCGGCGCGGCTGCGGGAAACCTGAGAGTTTCTGGCTCCTGAGCGCGGCCCGAGCGCGGTACGAGCTCGGCCACCGCGTCCCGGGCGCGGTTTGACCGCGGTCGTGCGCCTAGCAGCCCTATAAATACCCCAAGACCGGGTATGGAGAGTCTCTAAGTTATTTTTTTTAAGCTAGGGCTTGCTCTATCAAGGGGAATCCGTCCCATACTTCCCTCCTATGATCCAAGGTAACGTTTTTGGAGTATTTTGAGTTGATTACTACTCCTAAACACTTATATAAACAAGGATTGATCTTGAAAATCCATAGATTCCCATTCAAACCCCTAAATTGATCAAGAACACTACAAGTGGGGATTCTCAAGATTCTTACTACAAGAGGTATATCTATCATCTCTAACTACTCTATGGTGATTATTTATGTATGATATATACGTTATAACTCATGGGATGGTGATTGGAAGCCATAAGTGCCTAACCTAGGTTGTGTTGGTATTGTAGAGATTGTGAAATGGGTTAATTAAGGAGGTTGATGGTTGGGTGTGAATGGATGGTCATACATATGCTGTTAGAAGTTATAAATTTAACGATGGTGGAATAAATTGTTGGTTAATTGTGATAGTTGGATGAACTAATACTACAGTTATGATATATAAAGATCTATACCTACAAGGTGTTTGATAATATGCCTAAATGGCATAAGTTATGAAATTTATTACTAATATTGGCCCTATTGAATGTTGTATTTTAGATTGAAGTTGCTTAAGTGTATTGGATCATTGTAGTATCATTACGGGGCAAATTTTAGGTATGTATGGCTAAAACCCCCTCCTATTAGAAATTGAGCTTCCATGGTGCCCGTGTAAATGTTGTAAGTTCGAAACGTGATTGATGCAGTACTTGTTATGTTAAGTGAGTTATTGTTGTGTAAATGTATGTGGTAGGTACTTCTTCATGTGTTTAATGTGTTATTCTTTGTAAATGGAGGATGTGTGGAGAACATGACCTATGTGCTAAATGCCTAAATGTCATGCCAAGGTTACTTTGGAACTAATATGCCAAACTTGACGAATTCCTCTCTATGCTTATGACTTAAATTGCTTTTGTATGTGCCTATGATCTTAAGTGGCAAAGTAAATGTTGAAAATGGGAATAATGTGAAACGTGAGTCATGGAATGTGGAAATTGTGGCCCCAAGTGCCGGTAAACTAATACATGCGTAACCAATGATTGGTGAGATGAATAACGGAGAATGGTAAAGTCTCGGGGAGACCGCTTAGCCGATCGGGCCGTGATCGGACGCCATGATATATGCACATGGTGGTAATGTATTGATGATTGAAACTGGAAAGTGTGAATGAAATAATGGTAACGTCTCGGGGAGACGGCTTAGCCGATCGGGCCGTGATCGGACTCCGCTCAAGGAAGCGGTGGCAATGTGGATAAAGATGCAACAGTGTGGGATGCTCCAATCTAAAATTTCAGAAACTATGTGAAAATCATGTGAACCTCCTTATATTGTTGACATGTTGCCTATTTGAAACTTTGTTGTCTTTACCATTTGCTCTTTACTCTTGTATGGTTGTTCTTTCTAACAGGATGGAGTTTAGTTATACATACTAGTACTATTCCATGGTACTAACGTCCCTTTTGCCGGGGGCGCTACATTTCTAAATGAATGTAGGTGGCTCCATAGCGGATAGTGCCGATCACGCATAGCGCAGCATCCTCCTCTCAAAGTCATGGTGAGCCCCTTTCTCTTTCTAGGGGTTTTGTTGTACATCTTTTGTTATAGATATCCACTTTTGAGGTATAGCCGGGGCCTTATTGCCGGCATTGTCATTATTGTCTTTTGTATCCTTAGAGGCTCTGTAGACGTTTGTGTGGGTTATGTACGGGTATTGGATAGGTTAATGAACCATGTTGTAACTTTGTACTCTAGCTCTTCTAAACTATAACTATATGAAATCTTGGAAACCTAACTACGGTTAAAGGTTGCGTTCTAAAACGAACTATCAATGTTGAATGTACAACCCCTCTTATTATCTAATTAAACGAAAATCGGATCCCTTAATCATATTGAGTTGGGTAGAAAGTGTTTGATAAGGCTTGCTCAATTGGGTTCACTCGATTGAGCGCCGGTCGCGCCTTCCGAGGTTGGGGCGTGACAAACTTGGTATCAGAGCCTAACGTTTTGAAGTGTCCTAGGATGTCTCAGAGCCGTGTCTAGTAGAGTCCTTCTTATCGGTGTGTAGTCGACCACATCTATAAGTTGGAGGCTACTTGGGCATTTAGGAATAACTTCCTTCTTTGATATTCTGGATCGTGCGGCAACTTGTTATGAAACTATCCCCTCCCTAATTAGTGCATTGTTCTATCTTTCAGTAAATGGCACCTAAGAAAAAAGCGAGAATTGGCCAAGAAGCCAATGCCACCACAGGAGTGGCTGATGAATCACTGCGTGATACTGCGGGTGAGGGTAGTCGCCCTACTATCATCCTATCTGGTTCTCCTATTCCAGAGCAGACTACCCCAACTCCTACACCTGCGGTGGGTACTACTATCCCTCCCATCGACAATCCTATTCCGCCCCAGCCCCAGCTTCCGGTTCTGGTATTTCTGATGGGGATCTTAGGGGAGCTATTCAGATGTGACTCAGCTAGAGGCCTCTCAGGCCCAAAGGTCGAATGCTGTGCCCAGTTCATCTAGCCAACAGGGGGGTTCCACCAGTTCCAGAGTGAACAGATTTCTTCAGTTAGACCCTCCAGTGTTTACAGGTGCCAATCCAGAAGAAGACCCTCAGGATTTTATTGATGAGATGCACAAGACCCTTAGGGTTATGCGTGCAACTGAGATAGAGGGAGTAGAGTTGGATGCCTACCGTCTGAAAAGGGTGGCCTATGCATGGTTTGAGTTATGGGAAGATTCCCGCGAGGAGGGGAGCCCTCCGGCGAGGTGGAGTGAGTTTGCCGATGCCTTTATAGATCATTTCCTGCCTGCTGAGACAAGGGCGGCCCGTGAAGCAGAGTTTGAAAATCTGAAGCAAGGTAGCAGGAGTGTGTGGGAGTATCACATGGAGTTTGCTCGCCTGTCCAGGTATGCCATTCATATGTTGCCCACAATGGAGGCCAGGGTGCGTCGGTTTGTTCAGGGCCTAAATCCTTTGACTATTAATGAGGCTTCTATGACTGCATTGAATTCTGACATGAATTATGGGAAGATGGTAGCCTTTGCTCAGGCCACAGAGAACCGTAAACTAAAGACCAGAATGGAGAGAGAGGGTAACCGAAAGACCCGGTCTACGGGAAACATGGGTGAGTCACTCGGTGGGGGAAGATCAGCTTTCAAGGGAGGATCATCAGGGCCGTCCCAGTCTGTTGCACAGTCTTCAGCCAGTGCACCGCCATCAGGGCCCAGCCAGCAGCAGCAGTGGAGTCATTTCAGGCCTAGTTAGGGCAACAGAGGATCCTTTCAGGTCGGTCAGTAGAGAGATCCCAGCAGCAGCAGAGGTCCCCGTGCCCCAAGGGAAGATGCACTCAGGGATTTGCTACTTGGAGTTACCCGTATGCTATGGATGTGGAATGAGGGGTCACATTCAGAGGCATTGTCATACATCCCGCCAGGGAGCGGGTAGTGGAACAGCACAGCCATCCAGTCCACCAGCTGCTGCATCTTCAGTCCCCTCTCCAGCTCGAGGTACCCCAGCACCCGCTGGGCGTGGTGCAGGTAGGGATGGTGTGCAGAGTTCAGGAGGACCCAGCTGGTTCTATGCTATGAGTGGTCGCTAGAATGCAGAGGCTTCTCCAGATGTTGTTACAGGTATTCTCACGGTCCAATCTCATGATGTGTATGCACTTATTGACCCCGGTTCCACTTTGTCCTATGTTACCCCTTTTGTTGCTATGGAATTTGGGATATAACCGGATCAGCTTCATGAGCCGTTTTCGGTGTCTACTCCGGTGGGTGAGTCTATTACGGCTGCTCGAGTTTATAGAGGTTGTGTTGTTACAGTATGGGGTAGGGACACCACGACCGATCTTATTGAATTAGGGATGGTCGATTTTGATGTAATAATGGGAATGGATTGGCTTTATTCATGCTTTGCCAAACTTGATTGTCGGACTAGAACCATGAGGCTTGAATTTCCTAATGAGCCCCTTGTTGAATGGAAGGGAGATCATGTAGTGCCTAAAGGTCGGTTTATTTCTTACCTTAAGGCCGCGAAGATGATCAAGAAGGGGTGTATCTATCATTTAGTTCGGGTTACGGACACTAATGCTGAGGCGCCTAGCCTTGAGTCTGTGCCAGTTGTGAATGAATTTCCGGATGTCTTTCCAGATGAACTCCCCGGGATTCCTCCAGACAGGGAGATTGATTTTGGGATCGATGTGATGCCAGGCACGGAGCCTATATCAATTCCACCTTATAGAATGGCACCGGCAGAATTGAAAGAGCTAAAGGAACAATTGAAGGATTTGCTAGAAAAGGGTTTCATCCGGCCGAGTGTGTCACCATAGGGCGCACCAGTCTTGTTTGTAAGGAAGAAAGATGGGTCGCTACGGATGTGTATTGACTACCGGCAACTCAACAAGGTCACAATCAAAAATAAATATCCTCTACTAAGGATAGATGACTTGTTTGATCAATTGCAAGGTGCTACGTGTTTCTCAAAAATTGACTTGCGGTATGGGTATCATCAATTGAAGATAAGGGAGCAGGATATTCCAAAAACATCTTTCAGGACTCGGTATGGGCACTTTGAATTTATGGTGATGTCTTTTGGGCTAACAAATGCCCCGGCAGCTTTGATGGATCTTATGAATCGAGTCTTCAAGCCTTTTCTAGACTCCTTTGTGATAGTATTCATTGACGATATTCTCGTATATTCCCGAAGTCGAGAAGATCATGCTAACCATCTCAGGGCAGTTCTGCAGACTCTTCAGCAACATCAACTGTATGCAAAATTTTTGAAATGCGAATTCTGGCTTGAATCCGTCGCGTTCTTGGGTCATGTCGTCTCCAGGGAAGGAATTATGGTTGATCCTCAAAAGATTGCAGCAGTGAGGAATTGGCCCAGACCTACCACTCCAACAGAGATTCGCAGTTTCTTGGGTTTGGCTGGGTACTACAGGAGATTTGTCGAGGGGTTTTCTGCTCTTGCCTCTCCATTGACCAAATTGACGCAGAAAGCAGTTAAATTCCAATGGTCCGATGCTTGTGAAAGGAGTTTCCAAGAATTGAAATCAAGATTGACTACAACACCGGTATTAGCCCTGCCAGAGGGTACCGAGGGATTTGTGGTATATTGCGATGCTTTAAGGATCGGGCTTGGGTGTGTGTTAATGCAACATGGCAAGGTTATAGCCTATGCTTCTAGGCAACTCAAGAATCATGAAAGGAATTATCCAACCCATGACTTAGAGCTTGCGGCAGTGGTGTTTTCACTAAAGATTTGGCGACATTATTTGTATGGGGTGCATGTAGATATATTTACGGACCACAAAAGCCTTCAATATATTTTCAAGCAGAAGGAGTTGAATCTGAAACAAAGAAGATGGCTAGAGTTACTCAAGGACTATGACATTGATATTCTCTATCACCCGGGAAAGGCTAATATTGTAGCGGTTGCCCTTAGTCAAAAATCTATGGGGAGCTTGGATCATTTGGAAGCATATCAGAGGCCATTGGCCAGGGAGGTTCACCAGTTGGCTAGCTTGGGAGTTCGCCTTGCGGACTCTAATGAAGGAGGAGTAATTGTGCAGAATAGGGCTGAATCATCTCTTGTGGCGGAAGTGAAAGAGGAGCAATTCAATGATCAATTGTTAGCAAAACTGAATGAGGGGATTCATAAACGCAAGACCACAGTTTTTTCCTTTTGCGTGGATGATGGTACCTTACGGTAACAAGGCCGCCTATGTGTTCCGGATGTTGACAGTCTTCAGGAGAGGATCATGGCAGAAGCTCACACTTCCAGGTATTCCGTGCACCCAGGTTCTACGAAAATGTATCATGATCTCAGGGAAATTTATTGGTGGAACAACATAAAAAAGTATGCGGCGGACTTTGTGGCAAAATGTCCAAACTGTCAGCAAGTGAAGGCCGAACACTAGAGGCCCGGTGGATTGGCCCAAAGCATAGAGATTACAATATGGAAATGGGAGATGATCAACATGGATTTCGTGGTAGGGTTGTCGCGCACTCTGCGCAAGTTTGACTCAATTTGGGTGATTGTGGGCCGACTCACGAAATCATCGCACTTCTTGCCAGTTAAATCTATCGACACAGCGGAACAATATGCTCAATTTTATATCAAAGAAATAGTCATGTTGCATGGCACTCCAGTCTCAATCATTTCAGATCGAGGGGCTCAGTTCACTGCCAACTTTTGGAAGAAATTTCAGCAAGGTTTGGGTGCGCAGATAAATCTTAGCACAACTTTCTATCCCCAAACCAACGGGCAAGCAGAGCAGACTATTCAGACGCTTGAGGACATGTTGCGTGCTTGTACTCTTGATTTCAAAGGTAGTTGGGATGACCATTTGCCACTCATAGAATTTTCTTACAACAACAGCTTCCATGCTAGTATCCAGATGGCACCATTTGAGGCATTGTATTGTAGGAGATGTAGATCTCCCATTGGGTGGTTCGAGGTTTGAGAAGCTAAATTGATAGGGCCGGACCTCGTGCATCAGGCTATGGAGAAAGTCAAGATTATTAAAGAGAGGTTGAAAACTGCTAAGAGTCGCCAAAAGTTGTATTCGGACGTTCGTTGTAGAGACTTGGAGTTCAAAGAAGATGATTGGGTATTTTTGAAGGTTTCCCCCATGAAGGGTATCATGCGGTTTGGAAAGAAGGGAAAATTGAGTTTGAGGTATGTCGGACCGTACAAAATCATTCAGAGGATTGGTCAGGTGGCATACAAGCTCGAGCTGCCACCCGAGATGTCATTGGTACACCCAGTCTTCCATGTGTCTATGTTGAAGAAGGTAGTGGGAGATCCGTCCACTATTGTGCCAGTTGAGACTATTGAGGTTAATGAAGAATTATCGTACAAAGAAATTCCAGTTGCCATCCTTGATAGGCAAGTCCGAAAGTTGAGAAATAAAGAAATTGCCTCTGTGAAAGTGTTATGGCGAAACCAGCAAAGTGAGGAAGCCACTTGGGAAGCCGTGGAAGAAATGAAGAAGTACCCTCACTTGTTTGGATAGCTATGTAATTAAGTATTTGTGTCCTATGAACATGTTGTAAATGATTACGCACAAGACCTTACTTTGGACAAGCATATATACATTTATATAAGGTTTTGTGTGATGCAAAACCTATCAAGTTAAAGCTATTTGAGTCCAGTTTCCAACGCATAAAACTGTTCGTCATTCAGAGGTGTATACAGAAAGTTATGAACATTTTACCGGACCTATGTCAGATGTGCGGCCGCGGCGCGACCGCGGGAAAACTGAGAGTTTCTGCCTCCTGAGCGCGGCCCGAGCGCGGCCACCGTCTCCTGGGCGCGGTTTGACTGCGGTCGCGTGCCTAGCAGCCCTATAAATACCCCAAGACCGGTATAGAGAGTCTCTAAGTAATTTTTTTGAGCTAGGGCTTGCTCTATCAAGGGGAATTCGTCCCTATACTTCCCTCCTATGTTCCTAGGTAATTTTTTTGGAGTATTTTGAGTTGATTACTACTCCTAAACACTTATATTAACAAGGATTGATCTTGAAAATCTATAGATTCCCATTCAAATCCCTAAATTTATCAAGAACACTACAAGTGGGGATTCTCAAGATTCTTACTACAAGAGGTATGTCTATCATCTCTAACTACTCTATGGTGATTATTTATGTATGATATACACGTTAGAACTCATGGGATGGTGATTGGAAGCCATAAGTGCCTAACCTAGGTTGTGTTGGTGTTGTAGAGATTGTGAAATGGGTTAACTAAGGAGGCTGATGTTTGGGTGTGAATGGATGGTCATACATATGTTGTTGGAAGTTATAAATTGGTTAGGAACGATGGTGGAATAAATTTTTGGTTAATAGTGATAGTTGGATGAACTAATACTACGGTTATGAAATGTAATGATCTATACCTACAGGTGTTTGATAATATGCCTAATTGGCATAAGTTATGGAATTTATTACTAATATTGGCCCTATTGAATGTTGTATTGTAAATTGAAGTTGCTTGAGTGTATTGGATCATTGTAGTATCATTAAGGGGCAAATTTCAGGTATGTATGGCTAAAAACCCCCCTCCTCTTAGAAATTGAGCCTCCACGGTGTCCGTGCAAATGTTGTAAGTCCGAAATTTGAACGATGTGGTACTTGTTATGTCAAATGAATTGATGTTGTGAAAATGTATGTGGAAGGTGCTTCTCCATGTGATTAATGTGTTATTCTTTGTAAATTGAGGATGTGTGGAAACCATGAGCTATGTGCTAAATGCCTAAATGTCAAGTCAAGGTTACATTGTGATTAATATTAATATGCTGAACTAGATGAATTCCTCTCTATGCTTATAACTTAAATTGCTTTTGTATGTGCCTATGATCTTAAAAGGTCAATGTTAAAAATGGGAATAATGTGAAATTTCAGTTACGGAATGTGGTAATTGTGGCCTCAAGTGCCGAGGAACTAATACATGTGAAACCAAAGATTTAAGTGAGATGATTAACGAAATAAGGGTAACGTCTTGGTAAGACGGCTTAGCCGATCGGGCCGTGAACGGAATCCGCTCAAGGAAGCGGTGGTTATATGGATGATGATGCAACGATATGGAATGACCCAATCTACAAATTTCAGAATTCATGTTAAAACTATGTGAACCTCTTATATTGTTGACGTGGTGCTTATTTGAAGCTTTGTGTTTAATATGATTTCTTTGTACTCTTGTATGGTTGTTCTTTCTAACTGGATGATGTTTAGTTATACATGCTAGTACTATTCCATGGTACTAATGTCCCTTTTGCCTGGGGCGCTACATTTTTAAATGAATGTAGGTGGCTCTATAGCGGATAGTGTCGATCGCGCGTAGCGGAGCTTCTTCCTCTCAAGTCTAGGTGAGCCCCTTTCTCCTTCAAGGGGGTTATTTTGTACATCTTTTGTTATAGATATCCACTTTTGAGGTATAGTCGGGGCCTTGTTGCCGGCGTTGTCATTATTGTCTTTTGTATCCTTAGACGCTCCGTAGACGTTTGTGTGGCTAAGGTAAGAGTGTTGGATGGGTTAATGAACTATGTTGTAACTTTGTACTCTAGTTCTTCTAAAGTATAACCATATAAAATCTTGACACTTAACCATGGTTTTTGGTTTGTGTCATGAAAATGGACTAATATTGTGAATGTTCGACTTTGCTATTGTCTAAATAAAAGAAAGCATGGTTCCCTTAACCGTAGTGAGTTGGGTGGAAATGTATGAATATTGCTTGCTCTGTTGGGGTATACTCGATTGAGCGCTGGTCGCGCCTCCCGAGGTTGGGGGCGTGACAATCCTCCAAAATCCGGCTGTCACTGAGTACATGAGCATCTAAATGAAAATATAGTCTGACTGGTAAAATACCATCTAGAAAGATTGAGTAGTACAAATAACTTGAAAAAAAGGAGAGTCAAGGTCTACGGACGCCAAAACAGCTACCTTGATAGTCTCCAACAGATAAAAGCTCCAAAGCTAGCAGACGCCGTACCCTGAAGTACCTGAATCTGTACACAAAGTGCATAGTGTTGTATGAGTACAACCAACCCAATGTACTCAATAAGTAACAAGACTAACCTTGGGCTGAAAGTAGTGACTAGCTCAACAGGTACAATCCAAATACATAATTTAACAGTGCAAAAATGTAGACATTCTTTCAAGTTTATCGGTTTGAGTTCAAAACAGGTAAAATGTGCCAGGTGTGACTGAAATGACGAATGATACATCATTATATCTACATGTCAATTATACATGCCAACTGTAATGCAACACAATGATAATATCATATGCATACTCTCGGAGTATTAATTCACTCAGTCTTCCCATTCACTCAGTCTTTCCAGTCACTCAATCCTCCAGTCACTCAATCCACCCTATCAACTAGCACTCGTACTCTCACTCAGTAGGTACCTGTGCTCACAATCGGTAAGTCAGACTCTGGAGGGGCGGATTCTGTCCAAGCACTAAAGTAAGCTAGTCATGGCATGAATCAATAAAGCCTGCTTTGGCACGCAACCCGATCCCATAATCATAACTCACCATTAGGCCCTCGGCCTCACTCATTCATCAATCTCTCCAGTCTCTTTGGCTAAATAATATCATGAAAATTAGTCGAAGCAGCGGTGATATGATGTATCAATAAATGACATTAGAGATTGAGATATGATATGCAAATGACTGATGTGACTGAGTATATAATTGCAAATTTAGCGAGTAATTCAACAGCAACATGACCTCTATTGGTCCCAACAGTACCAGCATATAGCCCAAGCATGATTTCTAACATGAATCACAGCTCAATTTGTCTAATACAAGGAGAATAACAAGATTATATGACTACAAGGTTCCACGAAATCGATGGAGTCACAATTTCTATGGTGCACGCCCACACGCCCATCACTTAGCATGTGTGTAATCTCAATACCAACCATATAACACGTAAATCATGGATTCATACCCTTAGAAATAAGTTTAGAAGTGTTACTTACCTCAAACCGTGCAAATCTCTACTCTAATAAGCCCTTACCTTGTGAATCGGCCTCCGAACTCCTTGAATCTAGCCACAATAAACCCGATACAATCAACACAGGCTATAGGAATTAATTCCACATCTCATAAATATAAATCTGAGCCAGTTGCTCTGTAGAGTAGGTAGTAATGATTGATATAAAATTTGTGGACTTGGTCAGCGTTACCACTATCGAGGGTTTGGTTAATTTTTATTATTTGGAGTTGGGAAGCTATTGGAGGTGATTTTGGAGAGAATTTTCACTACCTTTGAAGAGGTAAGTAAAGTTTACTTAATTTTGATGTTAGACATTGATTACCCATGGATTTGTTTTTTAAATTATGTTTCATTAATACTCAAAAATGTTACAATTTGTTCCTAGTAGTAGTTTTGACTTACTACTACTCTTTTACATCAGTTCTTCTATGTCTTTGTATCAAAGTGTCTAAACAACTATATCTACCAATACAGACACTAGTATCTCATCTATATATCTATTTCTATCTATACATTTGTTCTTCAGGGAATCCAATCCAATTGCTGCATCAACTCTCTCCATTTTTTGTTATACTGCCCTCGAATATGAATATGCAAGATTATTTCTTTGCAGATTTGATATTCATCATATTTGCCATCCTCAAATCTGCCTATGTTTCTTTCTCTCCATATCATTGCAACTGTCATGGCAAGAACACAACATGTTATGCTATTTATACCTGCCCTGCTCTTTGCCTTCTTGCCGATCCATTGCAGCTCACATTCGCAGTCACCTATTTTTATTTTATGTCCCAGCCAAGAACATAGTTTAGTCCACAACCTGTTTGTTATTGGACACTCAAAGAATAAATGGTTGAAGGTTTCTACACCATGCTTGCAGAAAATACAGTCTGGTGGTACTTTGATACCAATTTTCAGCAATCTATCAACGGTTGCCAGCCTCTTCTGTACTGCAAGCCACAAAATGAATCTGTATCTTGGATGTATACTTGTATGCAACATTAAGCCCTTCCATTCCACTTTGCAAAAATCTGGGATCATCTTCAGGTACACCTGCTTGATTTGATATTTCCCATTCTTGCATAGACTCTTTAATCTATCTTGCAAGGTTCATTGGAGTTGATGCTACCCCATAATCACTTCCCTGCTATCAATTATCTTCCTGATTACCCAGGCTGCTGCCTTAGGAGTAGGCATTGTGTCCAGATCTCTGTTCTTTATATAGAAACTGTGAACCCAACGAATCCACAAACAGTCTTTCTTTCTAGTTAGATCCCATAAGTGCTTAGTAATAGCTGCTTTGTTCCATATCTTGATGTCTAATATATTGAGGCCACCAGCTGCCACTAGTTTACATACATTTTCCCAAGCTACTAATGCCTTCTTTGAGATAGCTGCACTGCCTGTCCATAGAAATGTTCTGCAAATGGTTTCTATCAATTTCAGAACCTTCTTTGGGATGATGAACACCTGTACCCAGTATGTCTGTATTCCAAATATGCCTGCCTTTATCAATTGACACCTTCCCGCATAGGATAAAAGCTTTGCTGACCAGCCTGTAACTTTTGTTGTTATCTTCTCAACTAGTGGCAAGTATTGAGCAATAGTTATCTTTTTTGAGTCTAATGGAATGCCCAAGTATCTGAAAGGTAGTTTTCCTTCATTAAATCCCAATGTTTGTAGGATTTCTTCTCTAGCCTTCTGATCTATCCCAGCCATGTAAATAGCACTCTTACTTGCATTTGCCTGCAATCCAGAAGCCTGTGAAAACCTATAAAAAGCATTGTTTAGAATCCTTATGGACTCCATATCAGCTCGACAGTACATTAGCAAATCATCAGCAAAGCACACATGTGTGCTGTTCAGTTTTTTACACTTTGAATGGTAGTTAAAATCCCCATTCTTGTGCAACTGTTTTAGCTCTCTACTCAGATAATCCATAGCAATAACTAACAAGTAAGGAGACATAGGATCTCCTTGTCTAATTCCTTTCTTCCCCTTAAAAGGTTTAGTCAATCCTCCATTTATCACTAATGAATATGACACTGTAGTAACACAAGTCATTATCCATTGTACAAATTTGCATGGGAATCCAATGTCTATAAGTATCTGCTTTAGAAAATTCCATTCCAAAGTGTCATATGCTTTCCTTAGATCCCCTTTTAGCACACATCTGGGAGAGACTCCTTTTCTAGCATACCCCTTGAATAACTCATGGATTAGCAAAATATTATCCACTATACTCCTTCTTCAATGAAAGCTGATTGTGACTGATCAATCAGCCCTTCAAGCACACACTTTATCCTCCTTATAATGACTTTAGAGATAATTTTCTACATAGTAGTACAACAAGCAATTGGCCTATAGTCTTTGACTGTTGCTGGGACTTTCACTTTTGGCACCAGTGTAATAGCTGTTGTATTTATCTCACTAGGTAATCTGTTTGCATTGAAGAAATCCTTAACAGCTTCAAAAATATCCTCTTTCACTACCTCCCAGCTTCTTGTGAAGAATTCCACAGGAAATCCATCAAACCCTGGTGCTTTGTCTTTAGGCATGTCCTTGACTGCTTCAATGATCTCTTCCATTGTCACCATTTGGATCAATGTTCTTTGTTGATCCACATTTAAGCATGGCCCTTCCTTTATTACAGTTGTATTTGCACATGGTAGTTCTCCAGCACTCTCACCCATTAAGGATTGAAATACAATTATGAATTCCTTCTCAACAAGACTGGCTTCTGTTAATTTCACCCATGTATCTGTGTAAATGGTAGTTATACTGTTTTGGCTGGCCCTAATCTTCCATTGTGCATGAAAGTATTTAGTATTAGCATCACCACACTCAATCCAGCTTGCCTTTGATTTCTGTCTCAGAACTTGCTCCTCCACTTTACTCCATTTTTATATTTCACCTATTGCTTCTTTCTCTTCATTTATAAGGGACTATGCCAAAGGATTCTGCTTCATCTGACTTTGCACAATATCCAATTTCTCTCTTGCCTGTTCAAGTTTCTGCCTGTAAGAAGCCATATAAGCATTTATCCCCTTAAGCTGTTCTTTTAGATTCTTTAATTTGCACCATATCTTCTGCATAGGTACTCCTTTATACTCCTTTTCCCGTGTCTGTTGAACTATATTTTGAAACTATGGATGGTCCATAACATTTGTGTATAGTATGAATGGTTTAGGATGTAGTAATTTCTGGCTGCCACATTTTGTAAGAATAGGAGAATGATCAGACACTGATGGATTCATATAATCTGCTTCCACATGCCCATATTAGTGAATCCACTGATAATTTCCTAGTGCCCAGTCTATCTTGCTATACACTCTACTCCCAGTTCCTTGCTTATTTGTCAAAGTATAATGCCACCCTTTTGCCCTCAGTGGGGTAAGTTGCAAATCATCAATCATCCCTTTAAATCCCTCTACTTCAGCAGCAGTAACAGGAGATCCTATCCTATCTTCTGATGATTAAACATTATTAATGTCACCACTCAGTAGCCATGTCTCCTGACTTGTGATGTTAATCTGCCTTAGATCCCTCCATAAACTTTCCCTCTTATGTCCATCATTCTGTGCATAGATGACACTAAGTTGTGCCTTGAACTGAGTTCTAGGGTCTTCAATACTATAGTGGATAAATTGATCAGTCATGTGACTTATTATCACTTGAATAGGACTCTTCCATAATAACTAGATTCTTCCATTTAAAGCACATGAGTAATTGCAGCATAAATTCCACCCAGTAGCTATCTTTTTTTGTATTTTCTTTGCTTTCTGCTCATTCACTCTAGTTTATATACATGCCATAATATCTACTTTATTTGTAGCAATAAGAGTTTTTACCTCTTTTTGCTTATGGGCTTGATTAAGCCCCCTAATGTTCCATATAACAATGATCATTTTAATATTAGAGGATCTGGTGGTCCTGGATCAATTTATTGACCACTTCTCCCTTCCACCTTATTTATCTCTATACTTTTGCCCTTTTCAATTTGCTTTCCCATCTCAGCATCCTTACAGACAGTCCCCTGTAGATCAGTTGACACATAAGTAGTCTGTTGTGCATTTTCCTTACTATCATTCACCTTTACTACACAGCTTTTCACTTGTGTATTTTCCTGTACTGTCATTTCATCTTCCTGAGTATCTACACTCACTTGAGGTTGTTTGACCATCCAGGCCTGCTTCACATTCCTCCCTTGCTTCTTTCCTCTTCTCCTCTGTCTTTCCTGCCCATCCCCTTCCTTTATCTCCTGTGCAGCATCACATTTTGTGTTATACCAACAGTCCATAGAATCATGTCCAAATTTTAAGCAATCATTACAGAAACTAAGCTTCCCGTCATACTCAATCGCTTGTACCTTTGAACTATATGGTGTTTCTATCTCAATCTGATCTGATAAGGGATAAGCAGCATCTATTTCCACAAGGATTCTAGCATAGGAAATCTTCTCAAAGTGAGCAGTAAACTTATCCGTGTACAGTGGTTTGCCAATTGCACTAGCCATCTTGCTAAGAGCTTCAGTCGACCAAAATCCCACTGGCAGCCCAGGAAACCAAACCCATACAGGAATTGTACTGAGAACATCACTATTGAATGAAAAATCAACTTCTCATAGTTTCAGTACCATAGGTTTGTTCCTGTACGAGTAAGGTCCTGATTGCAGGACTTGATCTCTATCAGCTATGGTGTTAAATCGAAAAATACAATATCCCTCCGCATGCAATAGGATCCGAGGTTTTGTAACAAAGTTCCAAACACTCATCACAAAATTCTCCATAGCTTTCTCATAAGGATTTTCTCCAATTATATAGACAATTAAAGCAGTTTTCCAGTAATCCTCTTGTGATTGTAAATCTTCCTCACACAATTTAACTATTTTCTTACCATCTCTATCAATTGGAGGTACATATGACAGTGTTTTCCCCATTTGTGAGCTGCGATTTCCTCGAACGATATCAGCTACCGTAGGTGTTGGCTTCTCCGATCCACTCGCTTATGAGAATTGTAAGCACCTCACTGTAGATTTCATCACTTCTTCCATTTTTACCGGTTGCAGTTGAATTTCACCTTCAGAGCTACTAGTTTCATGTCCTTCCTCAATCGATTGATACTTTTGTGGAAGAAAACTACCAAAAGTTAAGGGAGGTAATTCCAATTGAACGCCCTTTTCTGGACTAATCATCTTCTCCGGCTGTGTAACAGTTCCATGCAAGGTTTTCCAACGCCGCGCCATTAATTCCGATGGCAATTGCAAGCTTTCCTATTGTACGCCAAGAGAAACGGTTTTCATGCTATTGGATTCGTGATTACCCATGGATTATTATACCTAATTTATGTGAATTAAAGGTGAATTTTGGTATTTTGACTATGAATATGGAGAGTGAGATTTGATGATTTGAAGGTCGGTTTGAGGTTGGAATTTGATGAGAAACATATATTTGGACTCGTATCAGAGTGGGTGTTCGAAATTTATGAGTTTGTTCAGGTTTCAGGATGTGAGCCCGAGGTTGACTTTTGAGTTGAGTTTTTTATTTTCGTTCAAGATCGAAACTTTATTGTTTGGGGTAGTTTCCTATAGCTTCTATTAATATTATTAAGTTATTTTGGCTAGATTCAAGCTGTTCGCAGGTTGATTCACGCAGGAAGGACATTTTGGAGTATTGATTTGGCTTAATTAATGTAAGTATATTGCCTAATTTGGGAAATATCTCTTAGGTGCTAGCCCCGATTTGTTGATTTCTATGATGGGAAAGTCACATGTACACGAGGTGATGAGTGTATATACGGGGTACTATGTGTGGTTTTGACCAGAATAGAATGTAGACTATTAATATGCCTTACTATGATAATAAACTTGTTATGAAACATGTGGAGAACACTCTATGACTGTTTAATCTTGATCGTCACATTGAATTAGCCTTATTCATGCTTTATTTGTTGAACACCCTTCCACTCTTATGATTATTTTTATGTTCTTGTGCACTATTATTGAATGTTGTGGACTTATATCTTGATGAAACTTTGGTATTATTGTTTGTGATATTGGGGAAATTTGGTATAATTGCTGTGGTATTAAGGCACTTGTTGGCATGTTGAGCGGGTTGATTGGGGTGTCAGCACGAGCTCTTTGCCATGTAATTGTATCTATTGTTGTGCGTGCGAGGCGAAATAAGGGCGGCGTTATCTCAAACTGACCCCGCGGAAAAATAAGGGTGGCTATATGCGCATGTGACGAAATAGTGGAGGCATATCACTGTTATGTGCATATGCGCCAAAACAAGGGTGGCATTGTTGATGATGTTTTTGTGATATTTCAGGGTGTCCTTTCTTTTGTTGATGTGACAGTGTTGAGACGGGGTTGACATTTTTAGTACATAGTTGTTTCTGGAAATTACCATTTTGTACTCATTTGAGTTAATAGCTGTATTTGACGTGATATCACATGCCTCATCTCAATTTGATTTTTTATAGTAAAAGACGAGTTTTACTGCACTGAGAGGATATTATATGTTCTAAAGAGATGGTTGTTGATGGTTTCAATTATATTTCCGTTATCAATTTTTCTTTGTTATATTTGCTGTAAAAGTTATTTATGTCTAGTGAGTATCATATGACTTGAACATCGTCACTACTTGTCACGACGCAAATCTCTCATCTCGTGATGGCACCTATCGCAATACAAGGCAAGCCTACAATCACAATAAAACCACGCATCTTCAAATTTGAAAACATAAGAAGATAAGCTTAAGAGAAAAATCTCATAGATTATTGATACGAACAATACCGCGACTCAATACATAATCGCCCAAAATTCGGGTGTGACTGAGTACATGAGCATCTAAATGACAACATAGTCCGACAGGTAAAATCCCGTCTAGAAAGATAGAGTCAAGGTTTGCGGACGCCAAAAAAGCTAACTTGTTGGTCTCCAACAGATAAAAGCTCCAGAGTTAGCAGACGCCGCACCCTGAAGTGCCTGAATCTGGACACAAAGTGCAGAGTGTAGTATGAGTACAACCGACCCAATGTACTAAATAAGTAAAAAGACTAACCTTGGGCTGAAAGTAGTGACGAGCTTAAACACATAATTTAATAGTGCAGAAATTTAGACATACTTTCAAGTTTATCGGTTTAAGTTCAATACGGGTAATGTGTTCTAGGTGTTCAGAGGGAATCACAGATGAGATGACTTTACCGCATAAGCGGCACCACAAATGTTGTTAAGTCACCGGAGATGGGGAATTACTGGGCAGGCTATATAATTTTGTGGGTTTGGTCATTTTTAATTATTTGGAGTTGTGGAGCTCGATGGGAGGTGATTTTGGAGAGAATTTTGTACGCGGTAAAAATCAGAAGACTTGATTTTCGCTATCAAGATAAATTCGGGAAGCCTCCCTCGAGACCCCGAGGATGGAAGGTTGGGATCGAGTTCTCGGCCTCCGGGCCCGTCGAGGTCCGAATCAAAGGAAGCAGGGTTCGAGGTCAGGGATAAGAGAAGGATGACTACGGAGCGCATGGCTACACCTGACAACGCCGGTCTATTTTTTCACCTACTGAGATGACGAGCGATAGGCCGTCCCATCTTTCTACTCTTGTAAATAATATATGCGTATTTTATTGAGTCCCCTCGCCTATATACGAAGGACTCACCCCACCTTCAAAAGGACTGATGTTGCTCCATTTCTCCAATAAGCAATAATCTCTCTCTCTCTCTCTCTCTCTCTCTCTCTCTCTCTCTCTCTCTCTCTCTCTTTCTTCTAAATCATCAGTGTTCTTCAAGCCCGAGGTCGCCCTAACATCTTATTGTTCTTCATTTGTTCTTCGTCATTTAGCTCAAGATGGACGGTATAAAGCCTTATACGCATATACTTATCTGTTATCCCCTTCCTGATTACCCTCGATAAGGTTATCTTCGATAGGCCCGAGGTAGGCTCGAGGCCTGGACCCGAGGTATCTACTGGCTCGTCCTATGCCCGGGAACTTCCCTTACTGGTTAGATTATCGATTTTGGCTAGTTCAATCTTTACTTTTTTTACTCCACATTGAGCATTAATCACCCTTTCAAACTAGCTCGGGAATAGATCACATATTTTTAGAATCCCATTTTACAAATTTAATTGTTGTTACCATTTTCACGGTAAACAGTTTGGCGCCCACCGTGGGGCTATAAATAATAGTGATTATTTTCTTGCTAGTTTTGTCACTTAAACGCACGATATCTCTCACACTTTTTCTTGCCCGAGACCTTTCGATTTCAGGTTAACGGTCAGCATGATAGGGGAAATCGAGGACGATAACCCCACAAATCGACACCCGATCTCGGGAATTCGCTCACCATACTATCGCAATCCGTGGAAGCACGAGCCAACGCCATCAAAATAATGCCAGAAGTGCTCAACGCACCGAAGGCCGGGAGAAGAAGAAGAAGAAATAAAATATCGCGATAAGCCGCGCCCCGCTATCCGACAAGACAAACGAGACCACTCCCGGTCCCAAATAGTAGGGTGGCGCGGGCCTTCGCCCAAAACCCGAACAAAGCATAACCGGCAGCTCCGAAGAAATTCGGGCGAAGCTCAGCCGAATATCCAGTCGAGGCTTGGTCAGATACCAGCAACCAACACCGGACCCAAGTAAGAGCCGCGGATAGCTCTCGAGAGACCCCGCTGGATCGGCGTGTCCAGGCAGATCCCCAATAGAGAAGCCGGCACTGAACGAATGGAGTCATCGTCCACATGGCGTGAACGTAAGAAACGATCCGAGGCACAGCGCATTTTGCAACAACAAGGCGGCGTCCCGAAGACGACACCTTCGAGGAATCCCCAATGATTTCAGATTCAACAAACCGCAACCGGCAAGGAAACCTCGCCCGATAAAGTTCGATTTCGACGTTGCAGTTCCAAGCATAGTGGTCACCATAAGTAAAGCCGGATACTCCGGGTGGCTCGGACCTATTCGACCAAAATCGCCCCAAAGAAACCGTGGCCCGCCAGGAGAGTCACGAAATGATCGGAGTTACAGACCCAAGAGAGCAGCAACTACGCCATCCGACAAAGGTGACCACAAAGCATCGCCAAGTAAGCGAGCCCGGATCTAGCTCAACGGACAAGGGGGAATCGAACAAAGCAGTGCCAACAAACCGCGGCATACCGTCACGACCTTTAAAGGATGGCGGCACCCCACTAAGATCCGTAGAAAGTAGAATACAAGCGCCCGTCGCCAGAAGGGGACGATCTCGGGGAGTACTCCCCAAAGACACCCTCTCGCTTGAGGAAAAAGGACGCCGAGACTCCACCTCGGCATCACATTAATGTGTTGGTAATCCCTTCTTTTGTTCGAGCTCATTTTCAAATAAAACATATATTAATGATTACAGGTATATAAGCCAAAGATGTATCGACAATGTCGGGCAAAAGTCAATAGGATAGTCCGGACCAACGTCGCCCTCGCGCCGGACCGCTAATGCGTCCCCAATGGCGATTGCCACAACATCCAAATTACTTCCCCAGTGCGGCCCGCCCGAGCTTGGGCTAATACGTCGGGTGACAAAGGATGCACACGCTTTGTGCAGACAACGGCGAATACGTCGCCCGGGACACAACCCCGACTCTACTCCTCCAAGGGTGTGAAACTCTACGATAGACGCGGAGTTAAAGCATCTGGCTACAAGTGGCGGAGGGAGATTCCTCACCTTACGCCCGTGACCGATGTAATCCTCAAATAAGGTCAAAGGATAAGAGCACCCGCGTCTTCGACCCAGTCTGGCCAGGCGAGGAATACGGTTGCCGAGGGGCATACTCCCAGGAACGCAATATCCTTTTATCATTTCCCTTTTTCTTTTATTGTTGCTTATCTGTACGCATGCAGGCAGCCGAGGTATTCAGTGGCTCTGGGTCCCGATTCGAGGATCCGCGGCCGCCATAGGGCCACCTGGCATTCTTTCCTCGATCGGGTTTCTATCAGGAAGAGGGTTCCGCCAACAAGATTATTAGCAGGACTGCACGTCCCCAGGGAAGGGACCCAACAAGTCCGTGATCTCTCTCTTTTCCAATATGGAACCATACAAACACATCGGATAAATCAGGAGAGTCACACCCATGTAGACCAGACTCACAGCAACAGAACAACATGTATTTTACAACTTATATTTTCGCCAAGCAATAAAGAGTATTTTCCAAGCATTCGACGCCTCGAAGAAAAATATTTCGGCTTGTCCCCAGCAAAAAACGTCTACATCAAATACGTCCCGAAACGCTCGGAGACTTAATCAATTCGGCACCCTCGCGATCGCAGGATCGAGGTTCCGGGCTCACAAAGCCCTCGCGATATGGCCCCAAGACTATTGAAAGGCGGTATTCAGGACTAAAATGACCCGATAAATTTGGAGACTCACCATGAGCAACTCGACAACTTGCACGACCCCAGGGTCGGAACTCCAGGCTCATCAAGCCCCCAGAAATAGCTCCGAGCTCGTGGAAAGTTATCTTCAAGCGAACTCGATAACTCGGAGACTATCGCCAATCGCCACGCACTAGAACATCCGAAATTGTAAGACCCTAACGGGCAGCCTCGGCAAAACCAGATCTATTCTCCCTAAAACTGTAAGACCTCAATAGGCATGATAAACTGTAAGACCTCAACAGGCATGATAAACTGTAAGACCTCAATAGGCATGATAAACTGTAAGACCTCAACAGGCCGGCCAAATGCATACGACTACGGTCGGAACGACTACTACAGCCCAAAAAACACGACTCAGGGACGCCCGACTGTTGCTAAAAAATCCTCCGAATCTACTTCAGAAAGAACCAGTTAAAACACAGGCTTCCCTCAACAGGCAAAAAATGAGTCCCGACCACGTCGACTCCAAAATCGAAAAATCGCCGATCTACTCGACCTATGGGATATGAACCTTCCGAGGTGCTCAAAACATCACCGATTACGACTTGAAATCGAGGTTATTTTAGAACAGATGACGGGTCAGGCAAACTAATCAATAAGACCTTAACGAGAGGAAAACAAATCCTACAAAAGCCACCGGGCCTCACATAAAACAGTGTAAGTGCCATTGTCACCAGCGAAGCAAAGCCTCCGGGCTTCACACCAAAAGGTCTCTACGACCATCAAATTGAAAACTGACAACTTGAGGATTAAAGTGAGCTCGAATCGTAACCCGATTCGTAGATCGGATCCAAAATAGTTAAACTAAACAAGGCCTCTGGGCCTCATATCAAAAGGTCTCTACGACCATACAGCGTAAATGCCATTGTTGCCGGCTAAGTAAGCCTCCGGGCCTCATACTAATAGGTCTCAATGACCGAACAGCAGAAAGTCTACCACCACTGGTCGGAAGCTCAAATAAAATTCAAGGGTCAATTACAGCCCGAGTAGCAACGCGACACGGAGACTGGACCCAGAAAATCACCAAACGCCCAAGGGCGAGAAACAAAAAACTCTATCGCCAACCGGAGCTCTCGAAAAGTTCGAAGGCCAATCACAGCTCGAAGCGCAAAGCGACTCGGAGACTGGACCCAGAAAATCGCCAAACGCCCAAGGGCGGGAAACGAAAAACACTATCGCCAACCGGAGCCCCCGAAGGATCAAAGGCCAATTACAGCTCGAATTGCAACACGATACGGAGACTGAACCCGAGGGCAATTCAACCACTATACACCTAAAAGAACGGCCCTGACGACGCTATCAACAGTCGCGACAAATCCCCAGGCCACGCGCCCGCAAGAACACTTCGGTCCAGGAGCACATAGGGTCATCACCCTCCGTCCATGAAGGCGGGAAAAAGCCGGAAGGCCAATCAGAGTCCGAGCCATAGCACAGCTCAGGAACCGATCCCACAAACCAATCTACACGATAAAGAGCAACGACAGAAAAAAGGTACAAAAAAGAATAACGCTTTGAAATTCTCCTTACATTACCCATGACAAAAACATTCTCCATCTACGGGCACGCTCTGCGCGTGCCATAGGCCAAGATACAAAATAGTAGGAGCTATACTTTGTACCAAGAGGCTACTACCCATCAAGATCGTCCTCTGCAACACCCCCGAGGAGTAACCGAGCATCACGCTCGTCCGCCCTTGTTTGAGCCAATTCCTCCGGGAGGATAAAGCCTCTCGCTCCAACCTCCTCGAACACTTCTCTTCGAGATCGGCAGCGAACATATTCCTCGATCCTCTTCTCACGATCAAGGGCTTGCCTCAACTCGGATTGGACATCATCAGCCTCCTTTATGCAAATCGCCATCTCTTGATCCGCTCTGGTTCGGCTCAGCGCCGCTTCCGCCCGGGCGTCAACTATCTCTCCCCTGACCTTCGAGAGTTCAGACTCCAGTTTCTCGATCATATCCGCTTGAACCTTTGTGTTACTTCGGGACAAGTTGAGCTGGGCCTCGAAGGCAGGAATCTTGGCTGAAGCACTCGCCTCCTCCAAAGCTTGAGCACGTACCTAGCCCGTTAGTTCCTCGCAGGTGCCCTTACACGGTTCACCTCACCCTTGAGGAGCTCCACGGCCTCTGTCTTTTTTTGCAGCTAGCACGGCAATGAGAAGATAGCCTTGAAAATTAAAGGGAAGCGAAGAACGCACTGCAGGAAGTTACCTGCTCCACCAAGAGCTCTCATAGTTCGAGTCCCGATACGCCTCATATCGCCAATGCTGCAGCTTAACTTCTTTTTCCTTGCAAAGAAGCCTAAGGGATTCTCCCTCATCCCGAACCCTCTGGAACGTGGCCTTTTGATGAAGCAACTCGGACTTGAGCCTATCACAGGCCTGCGCAGGAAAGATTTAATGAGGAGAGAAAAATGCAAGGTATGAGAGAATTATGCGCGAACTCACCGCAAAATGAAGATGGCAAGTCTTCCCCAAATCGGAATACACTCCTGATAATACCGCTCCCGCAACCCCGAAAGAACCGTCTCCGGGCACAACATACTCACTCGAGGGAATCGCTCGCCGAGAAACAGGTAACCCGGGGACAACCGACTCAGGTGGTGCCCCGTCCTCAGAAATACGAGCCTGGCCAGCGCCACTAGAAGCTCCTTCGCATGATGAGTCCCGGACCCTCTTGCTGCTACCGTCTCTCGGCTCAGAGGCCGACGACCCCAACTCCTCTCCGGGGAAGTGCTGCCTCGCCTCAAGAAAGCGTCCGATATCTACAAAAAACAAAGCGTCTAGCACAGATGGGATGAAAATATGCCGCCTCAGGAACACATCGGCAGAAAAGAAAAGCTACATCCGTACATACCTTGATGATCCACTCCCCACCTGATGCGAGACATAGCTCGCCACCTGCATTCATCGTAAGACGAATGGGTCACCAGCCTCCGGACCCAGCCGGCCAGATCGTGAACTTGGCCCGGCGCCCACGAAGTTGCTGCAACGAAGGGAATAATACTAATTACTTGGCCGATTTTCGCCATAAACAAAAACTGAAGGAACGGCAAAGTGCCGCACTTACGCACACAATTCCACCCTTCGGGAAACGGCAGGAACTCCACGGGGATGATATCGGTCGTCCTAACTCGGACAAACCAACTGGCCCACCCCCGGTCTCCACCTTCATCATCGTCAACAATGAAGGGCGTGGATGAGTGATACTTCAAGGTTAGCAGTCCTCGATGGAGGAAAGGTCGATACAGCCTGATGAGATGATCAAGCGTGAACTCAAGTCCGGCCTTCTCCGCGAAAAATCTTATCATCAGCACCGTCCGCCAAAGCGACGTATGAATTTGCTGTAAGGCCCCGTAAAAATTTGTGCTCAAAACCTAGTAGCTTGTAGTGTCAGGTTCTGAATATGTGTTGGAAATGTGTAAAACTCTTCGCGACGAGCTTGCAAGCCGCGGTTCGGACCCATCGTACTGATCTAAGTATTTAAAAATCAAAGAACCAAGTTTTTCCAGAAAAGTGTTATTTTGCGGTCCAGAATGCGGTTGCAAATCATGTATGCGGACCGCATTTCTGCCGCAGATTGAGTCAGTGGTTTGGTTAAAATTAAGGTCAAAATGCGGTCCATTATGCGACCGCATAACTGATATGCGGACCGCATTTCTATCGCAAAGTGAGTCAATGTGTCAGTCAAATTTGAGGTCAAAAATGCGGTGCATTACGCGACCGCAAAATGGGTATGAGCACCGCATTTTCTCCGCAAACCAAAACAGTAGGATTGGATTTTTATGAGCACTTTTGCGGTCCATTCTGCGGACCGCATTTCATATCTGTGGTCGCAAAGTGCGACCGCATATCTGACTTAGGTACCTATTTTTCTAAATTTTAAACCCGAACCCCTTTTTAATAAAACACCCCAACCCCTCATTTTAACGAGTTTTCTGAACAAAATAAGAGAGAGGAAGAGAGGGTTCTTGAGAGAGAAAGTCATCTTCATCGAATTTGATTCTTCAAAACTATCCGGGCCGGGAAATTTCAAAGTGATTACCTTCATCCCCATTCTTGCAGGTAAAATCCCTAACCCTTTTTCATTGATTTTCAGGTTTAAACATAAAGGGGGATTCTCATGCATTGATTCTTGAAAACAAAGTTGAAACATACATGCATGTCTTTTAAAACCTAAAACCTAGTAAGGGAAATTGGGTAGAAGTAGAGGTTTGCAAAATAAGGTCTGATAACCTAAAAATGTTCGGGTAGTAATTGTGAGCTTCAATTCTAAGAAATATGTGTTAACTTGTGCACTAGATTGACGTTGCTAGTTCGTTTGGTGAATTGAAAGTAGAAGTTAAAAGGAAATTCGGCTCCAGGTATGTATGGCTAACTTTAACCTTTGTAGAGTCACCTTGTTTGGTGTACGAGTATTTGGTATGTGTTACTTATGTGGACTATTTGTGAATTTTGGTTGCTTCACGGGTGTTAAGGCAGAATGGCCTATTTCATGAACTATTGCGATTAATATGCCTTGAACATTGTTGGTTAAACGTTCCGATATGATGGTGTACATAAATGGATACAAACCATGTGCTTGTGTAAATGTGTTTATGTGGTAAGGGCTGTGTAGTAAATGATGGAAGGAAGTCGTAATTGATACAAATGAAAACTCTTTGTGAATTGTTATTGTTGTTGTGAAATGATATTCTGGATGGCCTGAAGCCATGTGATTGAACTGTGGACTATTGTTGTTGTGTGAAATGTGATTGTCCGGTGGGATCGGGTTGCGCGCCGCAACACAAAATGATAAATTGTGGGTTGTGGTGATAATGGTGGCCGAGGTAATAAGGGTGGCCGAGGTAATAAGGGTGGAAAAGTGATCGAAATCACTATTGAAATGAACGTATGTGAAAGTTGTGAAATCGTTGATGTTATGAAATGACGTTGGAAGGGAAAAAGGAGAGATTGTGAAACTTGTTTGACTTTGGTTGTTCCTTTCATGTGAATTTGATTATTGATTCTATTACTGTACATTACTCGTGTATTGTTTGAGTTTACTTGGGGTAAAGTTTGTTCATACATACCAGTACAATTCAAATGTACTGACATCCCTTTTGCCGGGGGCGCTACATTCGTGTTATGATTGTAGGTGGATCTATAGCAGGCACTCCAGTCCACCATCCGTAGCACTCCTTCACTTTCCGTCAGCTGAATTGGTGAGCTCCTTTTCTCTCGGGGCCCTGCGTGGCTCATGCCGCTTTTCTTCAGGAGTCTTGTTTTGGCATTTGCGTAAGGTATAGCCGGAGCCTTGTTACCGGCAAGTATTGTATCATCCTTTTGTATCCTTAGAGGCTCCGTAGACACAATGTGGGTGGTGTACATATGTATTTTAGGTAAGTAATGGTACGGTTCGGAATCGTGATCCACGATGGTAAATGTTGTAAGTATTGGGTATCATATGATGGTAATGATAAAAAGTAGAAATGAATTCAAATTGTATGTTTATGCTTAAGTTATAAATGGCTATTTCACAGGAATAATATATATTGAAATCACGGGGTAATGCGTGGGATAGGAAAAGCAATTCCAGGTCCGCTTGACTGGGGTCCTCCGGTTGAGCGTCGGTCGCGTCCCTCGGTTTTGGGGCGTGACATTTGCGCCAAGGTAACCCAATACTTCAAGCAAAAGTCGAGCACAACCTTATCGAGAGGGCCAAATGCAAAAGGGTATAAGTACACGCTCAAAAACCCGTCAGCGGAGTCTGCGAAGCCTTCACGGGGGGAAAGCACCCACAGTGTCATCCCCTCGCTCCACCCGCAATATCGCCTCGCCATCTCCAGGTATTCCTCTCTCATCAAGAACGCCGTCTCCAGAGCGAAGCCCTTCGACTCTCCAACACCGGCAACGGCATTCCCCGCCTTTTGCCTCAACGGGTCCGAAGAGGTCGCCATAACTAAAGAAGAACTAACAAAATAAAGCAAAGAAGCGCAGATGCTTTTCACGCTTTAGAAGATAGGGAGCCTTATGTCGAGACGGAAGAACAACTGCTCAAAAATAGCAAAGTCTTACAAAGAGGCCGAAGCTACACCTCATATATACAAAAGGCAGTGGCAAAGTCACCTGCCAGATGTAAGCTCCAGGAAGCCAATGGCCTCGATACGGATCGACGGGTCAATACCCGACCCAGGAAACATCCTCCAACAAACAATCAAGCTCAAGGATTCATACAAATTATCTCCAAGCTCCAGGCAGCGTTTCACATTTGGAACCTCCATCAGCCAAGAAGCAGGGCCGCAATGAGCTCCATGGCGCCAATGCCATACACGAGGCGCGCACCCGGGGTCGCGATTCCTTCTCTGGAGTAGCAGACGCGGGAAGCTCCTATCTCCAAAACTCGACAAGGCCCCGAGGAAGCGCCCCGCACATAGGCAAACTCCTCGAACGAGAGCCAACCTTACACTCTTTTAAAGAATTGTCCACATCGAAATCAACAAGACTCGCCAAGGCGTCCAGGGATGACCTTCATCCAGGGTATCATTCCCAAAGGCCCCAATATTTGATGCAAGATCTCCAAACAAACCAACAGGCCCCGACAGCTCGAGCCTATCCGGTCGGTCCCGCATCAAGCCAAAAGAACGACAGAAAAGAAAGCAGGAAAGTGCCTTGCCTATCAGCTGGGGACCAAAACAGGCTATCACGGCAAACTACAACGGCCCACAAGTGATACAAGGCATTTATAAATCCCGAAGTGCGTGAAAGCAAACAAGCGCCAGAGGAGAAGCAAAGATCTATCTCACGCGGCCCAAAGGGACCATCTACGCCCAGATCAATAAGGTCTCCGAGGTACCCGAGGACGGCCTACATCCGGAGTGGTGCCCCCGGAGGCCCCGGAATTCAACGCGCGATCTCCGAATAACTCGGGAGACGCTTACAAGCACCAACCTGTCAGATCGACCCGAAATTGTCCCGAAGGACGACAGTAGGACCGAAAGGGCCCATGTCAATTGGTGGGAAATCAAAGCAAATACTCACACCCAATGTTAATATCGGCAATCAAACAACACAATGAAATACATTTGAAGAGCCCCGAAGGGCATGAAAGCACGAGGAAATAAAGCAAATTCTAAAGCAGAGGTCAACAAAGTTCATTTCTCATTCATGAAGTTTACAAAGTACAAGAACCCCCGAGGGGTCACAGCGTTCGATTACAATGCCCCGGAGGGACATCTCATACAAAGTACAAAAGCCTACAAAGGGTTCCCGACACGGGTACAACAAAAGAAAATACTTGAGGAATGAGTCCCAAACCTACTCTACCCTCGAAGGAAGTATCTCCAGGGTCGCCCCTGGAAGCCCTATCTCAGCTGTCCACTTTGACACAGCCGAGGAAGAGCAACCAGGGAGTAGGAAAGGACGACGAAGCGCTACAGCTCTCCAAGGCTCGAGGACCCTCTTTAGCCAAGGAAGCTTCGGAGAGGGAGCGGGCCGAACAATCCTCGGCCCTGCTTGCACGGCTACTTCAAATACACTTCTTCAAGCAGTGAGCCGTGCAAGCTCCCGGTTCAGGATGGAGCTCCACGTCGAGCCGGGGTACGAAGGTGAGAAGCGGTGTATATTTCGAGCCCCCTTTTGAGCAGCGGTGCATAATCCGAATAACCATCTAAAACAAAGGTGAAACCAGCTCTCCTCCCATCGTAATTTTGAGCCAATGGTAGCAGTAGCGGCCAACGTATATGTTTACGTTCAATAAAGGTAGACCCTGACAGGAGGCCTCGATGTGGCCCGGATAATTTCCCCCAAACAGCCTTGAGATAGAAAGCTCCCATCATGGTGATCAAAAACAAAAAAAAAGGATGATGGGAAGGAAGAAGCAAAATACACCAGCCGAAGTGTTGAGGTGAAGGATGTAGTGCCACAGAGCGCCCTCATTTATAGGGGGAAACAACACGGCCATCGATGCTCTACAAGACTGACCGACAGGTATACTTATTACATTCTTGAAAAATTAACCGACGGCAACACTTTTGCCTCGAAGAGCGGAAATGACAAATCGAGTAGAGATATACGAAACATGCTATTGGTTGCGGGAGATCGCGCCCCGATCTGAATCGCCGTTATAGCATCGCGGAAAAGGGCTCGAGGAGTCGAGTTTCGGAATCATTTCCCATCACTTCATCATGGGAAACGCGGAGACTATATGTACGCGGTAAAAATCAGAAGACTTGATTTTCGCTATCAAGATAAATTCGGGAAGCCTCCCTCGAGACTCCGATGATGGAAGGTTGTGATCGAGTTCTCGGCCTCCAGGCCCGTCGAGGTCCGAATCAAATGAAGCAGGGTTCGAGGTCAGGGATAAGAGAAGATGACTCCGAAGCGCATGGCTACACATGACAGGGCCGGTCTATCTGTGACCTACTGAGATGATGAGCGATAGGCCGTCCCATCTTTCTACTCTTGTAAACAATATATGCGTATTTTATTGAGTCCCCTCGCCTATATAAGGGGGACTCACCCCACCTTGTAAAGGACTGATTTGCTTCACTTCTCCAATAAGCAATAATCTCTCTCTCTCTCTCTCTCTCTCTCTCTCTCTCTCTCTCTCTCTCTCTCTCTCTCTCTCTCTTTCTTCTAAATCATCAGTGTTCTTCGACCCCGAGGTCGCCCTAACATCTTATTGTTCTTCGTTATTTAGCTCAAGATGGACAGTATAAAGCCTTATACGCATATACTTATCTGTTATCCCCTTCCCGATTACCCTCGATAAGGTTATCTTCGATAGGCTCGAGGTAGGCTCGAGGCCTGGCCCCAAGGTATCTACTGGCTCGTCCTAAGCCCGGAACTTCCCTTACTGGTTAGATTATCGTTTTTGGCTAGTTCGATCTTTACTATTTTTACTCCACATTCAACATTAGTCACCCTTTCAAACTAGCTCGGGAATAGATCACATATTTTTAGAATCCCATTTTACAAATTTAATTGTTGTTACCATTTTCACAGTAAATAAATTTTCACTACAATTGTAGAGGTAAGTGAAGTTTACTTAATATTGATGTTAGATATTGATTACCCATGGATTATTATACCTAATTTATGTGAATTAAAGGTGAATTTGGGGATTTTGACTATGAATATGGAGAGTGAGATTTGATGATTTGAAGGTTGGTTTGAGGTTGGAATTGGACTCGTATCAAATATGCAAAAATTCCCTTAGCTATATTTTAGCATAAATATAAATGTTCAACAAGTAAATCACCAAAAGTGATAATTTTAGAAATTATTACTGGGATTTTATGGATAAAATAGGGGAATAAATTGATTTAAAACCCTTTAAAACATTTGAGTGCGCTTATATATGCATGCATATGCTATTTTGAAGGTATTTTGCTTATTAAAATATATATAGGGAAAAATTGGTTATCAACAGCTGCCCCTCTTTACCCGGGAAGGATGAAAGAGTTGTCGGGTAAAGATATGATGGCCAATTTTGACCGAACGTGTGAGGCCCCGTAAAATTTTTGGCTCATAAACGAGAATATTGTGGTGTCGGCTCCGGACCCTTGGTATTGATCTAAGCTTTTAAAAATCAAAAGAATCAATTTTCCAGAAAAATGCCATTATGCGGCCCAGAATGCGGTCGCAGATCCAATATGCGGACCGCATTACCACCGCATAACGAAACAGTAGTTTGGTTAAAACTTGAGGTCAAGATGCGGTCCAAAATGTGATCTCATAATTGATATGCGGACCGCATTTCTACCGCAGAGTGGAACAGTAGAGTTGTCAAAATTAATGTTGAAAATGCGGTCTATTATGCGATCGCATAACAAATATGCGGACCGCATAGTCATCGCATATTCTCCTTTGAATTTTGTGAATGTCAGTTCTGCGGTGCACTATGCGACCGCAGAACATGAATGCGGACCGCATTCCTGTCGCAGACCCAAACAGAATCCTCAGAGTTTTGGAGGCAATTCTGCGGTCCAATCTGCGGACCGCATTTCAACTCTGCGATCGCAGAATGCGACCGCAGATCTTGCTCGGCTTCTTTTTTTTTTTCCTTTCCTTTTTCTTTTCTAAATTTTAACCCCGACCCCTTTTTAATAAAACACCCCAACCCCCTCATTTTTAACAAGCTTCTGAACAAATAAGAGAGAGGGAGAGAGGGTTCTTGAGAGAGAAAGCCACCTTCTTCAAATTTGATCCTTGAAAACTATCCGGGCGGGGAAATTTCAAAGCAATTATCTTCATCCCCATTCTTGCAGGTAAAATCCCTAACCATTTTCATTTAAATTCTGGTTTAATCTAAGGGGAGGAAGTCTCATGCATTGGTTCTTGAAAATAGTGGTTAAAATTGTGCATGCATGTCTACTAAAACCTAGAACCTAGTGGGAGTAATTGGGTGAGAGCAAAGACTTGTGCAAAGAAGGGGCTAGTAACCTAGATATGTTCGGGTAGTGGTTCTGAAGCTTGAATTTTGAGTTATGCGTATTAATTTGTGCACTATATGGATGTTGCTAGATTATTTGGTGAATTGGAAGTAGAAATTAAAAAGGGACCCAACCCCAGGTATGTATGGCTAAAATCCCTTTTTATTAGAAATTGAGCTCCGTTGTCATTTATGAAAGCATGGTAAGAGTTGAATTGGTTAGCATATTGCTTGTTATTACGCATTAATTGATATGCAATTATTTGTACGTATTCGTGAAGGATGTGCCCCAACGTGAATAAGGTGCCAATCTTGACGACGGGAAGTACAGTTATGTGTGGAAATACTTGGGCTATAAGCCAACATTGGAACAAAGAATTATTCATTCTAGCTATGTGCTCATTTACCTGTGATTGCAATTTGAAGTATCCTCAATATATGTGTATATGTTCACAACTTGAAAAATGAATATCAAAAAAAAAGGGAAACGATGTGATGATGGTGGCCATGAGTTCCCCAGGAATTGTTATGTTATGTGTGGAATAAAGAATTGAAGTGTTGGCTAATGAGAATGGAGAAATGCCTCTAACGAGGTGACCTAGCCGATCGGGTCGTGATCGGACACCATGCCGCACACATGGTGGTAATGTGCTGATATTGGACTCCGGATAAAGGAAATGAAATATTGATTGAGAGTAATGCCTCCAATGAGGTGACCTAGCCGGTCGGGTCGTGATCGGACTCCGCTTGGGATAGCGGTGGTAATGAGAACAGTGGTGAACACGTGATAGAAATGCCCTAATCAATGTTGTGGAAATTGTATGAAAGATTATATGAATTGCTTCTTTGACTTGCCCATATTATTTGCTTGTATCTGTTTGGTAGTTCTTTCTAGTAAAATGGTGTTTAGGTATACATACCAGTACAATTCAAATGTACTCCCTTTTGCCGGGGGGCGCTACATTCGTGTTATGATTGTAGGTGGCTCCATAGTGGACGGTGCCGACCGTGTGTAGCGGAGCGTTTCTTCTACTCAAAGTCTCGGTGAGCCCCTTTTCTTCCATGGAGCCATATGGTGTATCTTTTGTTATTACAACTTCCACTTTTGAGGTATAGCCGGGGCCTTGTTGCCGGCATAGTCATGCTTATCTGTTGTATCCATAGAGGCTCCAAAGACACTAGTGAGGGTTATGTACGGGTGCCCAGGGAATCCGCTGTATGTATATGTTGTAATCCTAACCTTGTAATCTCCTTAAGCTGTAACCCTAACAGAACCCTTGAAGCTAGCTTATGTACGGTAAATTTTTATGATATGAAGTGAACCAGTAATATGGTGTAGACCGTGTGTTATCGTCTAAATTAATCAAAGGCATGATTCCTGTATCCATATTGATTTGGGGTAGAAAGTGCTCGGTAAGGCTTGCTCCGTCGGGTTCACCCGATTGAGCGCCGGTCGCGCTCCTCGGATTTTGGGGCATGACAGAACGAAACGGTTCGAATCGGTCAGGCCGCGCCCTGGCTTTTGAGCTGCCTACATATCCGTGGTTCTACAGGAATTAGGCCTCATGTAGTTCAGGATCCGTTGGCGGAGTATGCCAACGGGTACTTTCCAAGAACGGATGCAATGTTTCGGCCAGGGTGGGTGAAAGGCTTACGGGAATGGTTAGGTTTGATGTGGCTGCGGGAACTGGAGCGAAACTGCTCCTGTCGAGCTGGCTGTTGCTCGCCGGTGTACCTACAATTAGAAAACAATACGAGCGTATACTGTGCATAAATTTAAACATGATGCAAATTCCCGTCGGACCATGAATGTTGTCTTCGAATGGTTAGGATGACGTCCTTAGACCATGACGTCCTGGGCCATGAAGCGTACAATAAAAGATTCACAAGACATGAAATGATGCTCTCTGGCTATGAGTATGGTGCCTCCGAACCATGATGCCTTTGAATAATTATATGCAAAAGGGGTCCTCAGGCCAAGATATAGTGTTCTCGGGCTATGAAAATGGTGCCTCCAAACGATGACGCCTTTGGATAATTTGGCTATCTTTCAGCCCATGAGATGCAGTATGAGGCGATCTTTCAGCCTATACGGATATAGTATGAGGCGATCTTTCAGCCCATAAGATGCAGTATGAGGCGATCTTTCAGCCATGCAAATGTAGTATATGGCGATCTTCTAGCCATGCAGATGCAGTATGAGGCGATCTTTCAGCCATGCGGATGCAGTATGAGGAGATCTTTCAGCCTTGCAGATGCAGTATGTGGTGATCTTTCAGCCATGCAGATGCAGCATGAGGCGATCTTTCAGCCAGGCAGATACAGTATGAGGCAATCTTTCAGCCATGCAGATAGAGGCAGATCTTAACCTCGGAATGCAGAATAGTACCCTTATGCAATGCAGATGCAGATAGAGGTAGAGCTTAACCTCGGAAGGCAGAATGGTAGCCTTATGCAATGCAGATGCAGATAGAGGTAGAGCTTAACCTCGGAAGGCAAAATGGTAGCCTTATGCAATACAGATGCAGATAGAGGTAGAGCTTAACCTCGGAAGGCAGAATGGTAGCCTTATGCAATGAAGATGCAGATAGAGGTAGAGCTTAACCTCGGAAGGCATAATGGTAGCCTTATGCAATGTAGATGCAGATAGAGGTAGAGCTTAACCTCGGAAGGCAGAATGGTAGCCTTATGCAATGCAGATGCAGATAGAGGTAGAGATTAACCTCGGAAGGTAGAATGTAAGAAAAAAAATGGAAAATGGCAACGGAGCTTTCTTAGCTGATAGCAGATCGCGATATTGTGACTGCGGGGTCATTGTGACACACGGAATGTCTCCGGTGTGTGTGGATAGCAAATGTGGGTAAGTGCAACGGTCTTGAGAGTTGTATTCCTGAACAATGTTTGTCTCGAGAGTATATAGTATGTTTGATGATTTCGCAATCCAAGTGCCTGCATTCAAAGAAAAATCGTGAATTTTGTGAAAAGGGGGGAGGTTAGTTCGTATCCCCGCTGGCTCTGCTTGACCTGTTCGACTTTGATCTGGTGATGATGTATGTATTATTGGGGTAGCGCTGCTAAACAAGGCAATTTCAGTAGTGAACATGCATGATTTCGTAAAAAATATGACATAAGTATATAATTAAGAATTACTTTTTAAATGAACCGACGACTGTGACGTGGTTCAGGACATTGCAACCTCTCTTGCTATGGAATTTTGAGGGTCCTCCTCAAAATTCTGCCCCAATATAATGGGTTGATGCTTCTGGCTGTTGCTTGTGCGGCGATTGGCCGAAGTTAATTCAAAATTTTGAGGGCCCTCCTCAAAATTCTACCCCGGTTTCCAATTTCGGGGGAAGATGAAAATTTTATTGAATTGTGACCGAACCCATAGGGCTGCCTACGTATCCCCTCTTAAACGGGAATCAGGTCAGGTGTAGTTCAATTTACATCATGTAGGGAAAACATAAAGATTACGCATAGTAACGCTTGACTGCATCTGAGTTGATCGGCTTTGGCCAGACTTCTCCATCCATTTCTGCAAGTATGAGGGCTGTGAGCACGTGATTTTTGCCACGCTTAAACTACTCCTACAAAATTCCTTAGAGTTAGGATTTTTCTTTATTATTTGATTTTTTTAGGAGGAATTAATTGCATGATTTTGTGTCTTGTTTGCATTTTTGTGTGCATTTTACTTGATATAATTCCAAAAATACAAAGTAGTACGCATTTTAATAACAAAAAATGGTTCTTTGCATTTCTACTTTCAATTTTTAGAATTTGTCCTATGTTTTCTTTTAAATTAGAAATTAGTTAATTTTGGAATTTTAATTAGTTAATTTAGAGTCAATTCGGGTCTTTTATTTTTAATCTTACATTTAATAAACTTAGAAAATAAAATACAAAAATCAAATAAAAAAATAAAAGAAAAGAACAAAATAAACAAAAACAAAAGAATTTGAAATAACAAACAAAAGGGCTGGCCAATTCGGGTCATTTTTCATGCAAAGGCATAAGCCCAAAAGCCATACCCCCAGCCCAGACCCAATTCCGCCCTAAACCCGTTCAAAATACCCGTCCAACCCAAGTTGCACCCGGTCCAGCCCCCTTGTTTACCAAAACGGTGTCGTTTAATGGGATATTAATCACGACCGTTGGATCTCATCAATCCAACGGTCCGGAACTAACCATGATGTTGGGTATATAAGTGTCTTAACTCCCCCCTACCCCTCGATTCGTCCTCTCCTACCCTAAAATCAGAGAACATATCACCTCCGCCGCCGTCCGTCGCCGGCCGGAAATCGTCTCCGCCGGCGGCAAGTCCCCAATGGCCATGAAATTAACACCCTAGGACCTCCCCTACCTCGTCATCCCAAATATCCAAACCATTTCCCTCGAATCATTGCCAATCTTTTCGAATATTCATTTGAAAATCCGGCCAAAATCCTACTTCTTCCAAATCCGGTCAAAATTACACCCTACAATCTCCCTGACCCCCTCATCCTGAATTCCAAGCCAAAATCTTGCAAATCCAAGCTAAACCCCGTTAATTCCAGATCTAGGGTTCAGAAGTTCAACCTATTTTGGGGATTTCAAGTACTCGATTGATTTTGAATTAATGTTACAGGCCTATTTCAGACGAAATAGACATGCAACATTAATTGAAAATCAAAATTCAAGGTTAGCCATGTGAAGATCCAAAATCAGTGAGTTGCTTATTCTTCTTTTTATTTTGAATTATCCTCTCTTCTTGACTGTTTTACTTCATGAATAATTAATCCGAGTTTTGTTTTCATAATCAGTAATCCTATCTGTTTCTATTTTTGTTCACTTCGTTTAAGCTTTGTCATTATAGTTTTTGCTGTTAGGATATAGTTTTAATTTTGGAATAAGCCACTAGGTTTTCTTGCATTTAATCAATTTTTCTTAATGCTAATTGATTCTGGTTTCAGCCTTTAGTTGTTGGTTCAATTTTGCTATGATTTTCTGCTGGTTTGAATTCATGATTGTTGTCGAGTGAGTAATTCATGTTTGCCATTAATGATTCGACCCCAGTTCAATTTCGTTTAAATTGTTGACTTGTTTGGTGAATTAGCTTAGTTTGGATTAATAATTCAGTCAGATTTAAGTTCCACGTTAGTTCAATTGTAGGGTCTGTTTAGACTTTAGCTGAATTTTCCTCTGCTTTTGGGTAATTAACCATGGTTAAAAGGCTGGGTTAGTTAATTCTAGTTTGGGGTAAATTTCAGATTAGATAAAGGGTAAGTTAGGTATTTTAGACAAGAGAATCTTTTAATAACTGAAATGGAACTCCCTAGGACTTTCTAGAAGGGGTTCTAAGTTGAATCCACAAAAATAGGGGTAATAACTTAGGCAACAAGTCAGTAAGATAGGGACTAGTTAGTTAAAATCTAAAAATAATCGAGGGACTAAAGGCTAAAACTGAAATCTGAAGGTTGCCCCTCATTTTGCCTATAAAAAGGCATGACTAGTGACTTAGGAAATAAGTTTTTCAGCCTCTAAAAATTCCCCTCAAAAGCTTTCCATAAGAAAACTTCTGAAATTTGAAATTCAAAAACCAAACGTCCAAAAACTGTAGTTAAAGCAAATCTGAAGAGTTCTTCCTCTTTTAGATCTTAGTTCTCCCAAAAATACAAAACAAAAAGCAATAGGAAAACCAAAAAATACTGTTACATTGATTTTCATTCGATCATTTTCGAATTCCAGCACTTGATTCAACTCTCTAGCTTATTTATGATCCAGAACAGCTTGAATTTCTCGGTTTCTATTCGATAATTGAGATTTAAAAGCATCTGGAGTCATCTGTGAATTGGATCTGATTGGTTCGAGTGGGCTGGTGGGTTAGTTGCTGAGTTTGTGAATTTCTGGGTTCAATTTCATGCTGGTTTGGGTTTATTCAAGTTTATTTGGTTGATTGTTGATGCTGTGCTTCTCTAAATTCAATTCTGGACTGGTTTGATATCGTTTGCTGAGCTATGAACTCAATTTTAAACTGCTGTTTGACATCTGCTGCTGCTGATCTCACTTTTTCCATCTTATTTGCAATTACCAGGTACAAGCTCTAAACCATGGTGATGTGTATTTGATTTGAGAAGTTGAAATGAAAATCCTACTGCTCTTGGCTTGATGTTTATGTTATCCGCATCTATTCAATTTAGCTTGGTTTAATTTTATTTTTAGTAGTTAAATTTGTAATAACTTTGGACTGTATTGGACTGTTTAGATTTCTTTAGTTTGGCTTAATAGGACTGTCAATTGCAATTGTGTAGTGTAGTTTTGTAGCATAATTTTACTTCAATTGGCATCTGACTCACGTAGGTTTACATACAGTGCTGGGATTAAGCTTTAACAGTAGCGTTTTATTTTAGTATATAAATTCAGATCCAAGCACGAAATACAGGTTTAAATCAGCCTAGGGATTGAACGTTCAACAGTTTTGTTTTGACCCTTGTATAATCCAATTCTGATTTCGTATTCAGTTGAATCATGAGTAGTCAATTATTTGTCGTAGTAAAGTTATTCTGAATCATTTAGTTGCTGTAGGCGTCAACTTGTTAAGGCTAGACTGTCTTAACTTCTGAAAATAGTCTCTTGTTCCATAGTTCACAAGTTAAAAGTGGATATCAAAGTACATGAACACATATAATTGTTTTGGGTTTAGTTGTCTTGATGTTAGGCCTAACAAGCTACAGGACCTTCATTGATCATATTCTCCGGTTGGGCCTGCCACTACTGAAAAATTGGTCTACGGTAACGGTTGCAAAACCGTTCCCACAGACTACAAAACCGTTGCCATAGGGATATTGGAACGGTTTAAAGACCGTCACATCAGCCGGCGTACCCATAGGCCTATTGGAACGGTTCTTGCAACGGTTTGCCTCGCCGTGACAATAGATACGTCTATTGCAACGGTTTTCCCTTTCTCTGTTGGAACGGTTATTTTTTTCAATTGTAACGGTTTAAAACCGTTACTGTATTGTTTATACAACGGTTTTTAACCGTTACCATATTATTTAAAGCAACACTTATATAAGCTATTGCTACGGTTATGTTGGATATAGCCACGGTTTCTTTTGGCTATCGTAACAGTTATATTTGTATTTGGAACAGTTTATGGGACCTATTGCAACGGCTTACATTGTCTACTGGAACGCCATTTGTGTCCTATTGCAACGGTTCTGGTGGGCTATTGTATCAGTTCAGCTAAAACCAAAATATAACACCTGTTATAAATAAATATTTATACATATAATAAATTATAATAACACTAAAATTTAAATACATCATAAAATAAAACTATTAATAATACAAAATTATCCATCAAGCAAATAATATCCATAAAGCAAATGTTCTACCCCATGAGTGCATAAGTTTAGTACATTTCAAGAGTAAATAAGTTTCAAAAATGTTGGTAACAAAAGATTCCTACAACATTCATCTATAACAATACAAAATTCATTTCAGGTAAGGTCTAGTTCTTCATCGTCTTCATCATTCATTTCTTGATCTACTCCACCTACAAAAGAGGATAAGTAAAGTTATTACCAAAATGAACCTTGCGCAGAGAAGTAAATAACTAAATACAAAAGAAGTGAACCAAGTAGAGTCTCAAAATCTTTGTTCATATAAACCAATCTGTGAGGGGAAACCTGCATCATCAACCACAACCCATAAAAGAAATGTAGTCAGATGTAAATTCTTCAACTCATTCCCTCCAAGAGAGCACCATCCCACATCCAAACAATCCCACACACACAACTTCAGAGCATGTATTCATGTTATGCACACATGTAATGGATAGCACATGGTGGATGCTAAAACAGGAGAAAAATCAAACATTTTCCTAAGTTAAGTGCCGTTGAATCAATTGAATAAACACCACATGTCCACAATTTTAAAACACATCCAAGAAAAAGCAAAATATATATCATATTCAACAAAATGGCCCCAAAAACTGCAGGTACAAGCATTCCAGTTGTAAAGGATCCCACAAAATCGTTATGGTAGATCTTCATTTGCCAGTTAAGCAAGAGAAAGATATCAAATGCAAACGAAAATAAATATTAGCTACCATTTAGCTAATGCTTGAAAGCTGACAGTTTATATTTGTTGTAGCATTCTTTCTTTTTCCATCTTTGTTCTTCTGAGAACGGTGGTGTCTAAGTCAAGTTGCACGTTCGCTCCTATACCTCCTTTTGTTTTAAAAAGGAGTACGCCATATCAGTGTAACAAATTTACTCTTTTCTATTGCTTTTATTCTGGAGGAAGAAAAGAGATTTCGCCAATTACAGAGTAGGGAAGTTAATGTCACTTTTATTTATCCCCTCTTAATTTATGAGATTTCTTGATATATGTGAGACAACAAGGGAGCTGGTGTCACAGTTTAACGAAAATGTTAAAGATGTTCAGTCCTTACTAAGAAGGAGAAAAGGAGATTTGAGCATCACTAACTACACTTCGTTTAGGAAGAAGATGAAGAAAGATGCCAAAAACATAGTTACAATTTTAAAGAAAATGGAACATGAGGTGGTTGATGTAATGGAGGTTGATCAACTTGTCTCGCTGTTATCAGAGTGCTAAGAGAAGTTAGTACAATGGGAATTTCAGTATTCCAAATGGTGTTGGTTTTCTTGTCAGCTCCAGTTTCTAAGCCAATTAACAAATGGTCTTTGGTTTCAAGATTGGTGAACAAGGGAGATCAAGACAATGTAAATGAGATAGAAAGTGCTGATTTTGCATTAAACAGCCTTTTCAAGTGTGGCTCAAGTGAAGTGGAGAAAATCCAGTTTGCGCAGAATAGATTGGAAAATCTGGAAGCTCATTTTGAATGCATTGATTTCAGAACTATAAATCTATCCTATTAGCATAAATCTTAAGGGATTCAACGGATTAAACTTCAAGTTTAACTAGAGACTACATGTACTTAACTGATCCGCACAGCCAAATCAAGTTTAAGTATTAAAGAGTACCTTTAGTTCCTAGATTCCATATCGCAAACCAAAGGGATATCTCCTAGTATGTGCCAGGTAAAATGTTTTTGAGACAACACAAAACTAAGAGCACCAAAATAAGGGAAGCAGCACGCAGACAAAGATTTTAAAGAGTTGCTTATATCAACTCAGCAGTGATTGATGTTATATGCAAAATCCCAAGCAAGGAAGGAGGAGAAGAAGAAATAGAAGAAGATGTATAACATTTGGTACGTACTGACCTTGAGTGTTACTACCAGCAGATGGTCAATTGTTTAGTTGAACAGCAGCTTGTTGTGCAGAAGAAGCATCTACAGGTGAACGTGCACTGAACCTTAACATGTCAGGATCAAGTCGCAAATCTGGGTTCAGACGCTGAAGTCGTGCGATGACGTTCATTGTAATATTTTGTTCCATAGCATCCTTTTGTTCGTTCAACTTTTCATGCATTCTTTGTTGCATCCTCTCTTCCATTTCCTCTATTTTCTGCTCCATCCTCTCATCAGCATCTAATGAAGATCCAAGATTCCCTTTTTGCCCTTTAAGTACACCATGCAAGTTTTGTGGCAATTACATTAATGGTTTTCCATCAGAAGATCCCTTCATCGCCATGGACAAAGAATAGCCTAGAGCTCGGGCTACTGGGACAGCAACTGCATTACCTACTTGGATGTACCTAAGTAATATAAAACAGCCAAAAGCATGTCACAGCAAGCAAGGAAAATGATGTTTCAAGTACAAATGAACTAGTTTACTATCTCCATTCATCAGCAGCTTCTTTTGGAGAATAATTTGTAGATTCCAAAGTAAAGGCCGGTATAACCTAAATTTAAGCACCATGGCCTTCATAAAAGCCTCCAGATACCAGCAGCTCATTAATACTATTAGGAAATCTATGGCTCTGGCATGTTTCCGTATTCGTGCATCGGTTTAAGCTCAAGCCAGATAGTATTCCAAGTGAGCATAAAAACATGTCAGCTTAGGTGCCAGCATTATAGGTGATATGGAGCATAGGATGGGATTACTGAAAGAACTATTAAAAAGAACTCAGATCTTTAACCATCCATTACATTAGGGTTAAAGTGATACCTTTCTTTGATTGGCCCTGTCAATTTATAGTAGTCAGGGAAACCATGGAGCCTTGCATGTTCACGAATTGTAAGCACTCTATTCTGTTGNCATTAAATGCCAAATACGTTAGAGAATTTGTATTTAATAGGAATGATTGAGTAACGTTTCTTTTATTGTCATTTATTGCTCGTAATTGCCTCATTAAGACAAAGGCATTACACTTTCTCTTAGAATTAACTATAAAAGGAGAAAGTCACAACATCTGTAGGACACGAAATATCATTGCGATTATACTGAAATATATACTTATTCATTGCTTTATTGTTATTCTCGAAGTCTCTCATTTCTTGATTATCAGTAACCCGATTTCTCTCTTAAATTCTAGCTTTAACCAAATATTCAGTTTTTTGGTTAAATAAATTGGTTCCATTACTGGGAATCTGATAGTCTATTCTTCTTAAAGTTATATTTTATCTGTTGTTATCATCATGTCAAACAGCAACAACAACAATAACAATGAAAATACCTTGGGAAACCATGANGCCTAGAGCTCGGGCTACTGGGACAGCAACTGCATTACCTACTTGGATGTACCTAAGTAATATAAAACAGCCAAAAGCATGTCACAGCAAGCAAGGAAAATGATGTTTCAAGTACAAATGAACTAGTTTACTATCTCCATTCATAAGCAGCTTCTTTTGGAGAATAATTTGTAGATTCCAAAGTAAAGGCTGGTATAACCTAAATTTAAGCACCATAGCCTTCATAAAAGCCTCCAGATACCAGCAGCTCATTAATACTGTTAGGAAATCTATGGCTCTGGCATGTTTCCGTATTCGTGCATCGGTTTAAGCTCAAGCCAGATAGTATTCCAAGTGAGCATAAAAACATGTCAGCTTAGGTGCCAGCATTATAGGTGATATGGAGCATAGGATGGGATTACTGAAAGAACTATTAAAAAGAACTCAGATCTTTAACCATCCATTACATTAGGGTTAAAGTGATACCTTTCTTTGATTGGCCCTGTCAATTTATAGTAGTCAGGGAAACCATGGAGCCTTGCATTTTCACGAATTGTAAGCACTCTATTCTGTTGTGGATGTATTATGGTCTGGAAAGAATAACAATGGCATCAGGATGAAACAAAACGCAAAATTCTATGGTTTGAGTCTTTGAGATAAGATGGGAAAGTTAAAAAGCTACCTGATTATGGGGTTCAGCTCGCGTCACTACTGTTGGGACAGTTTCATCCCACCACAGACGACCAAATGGACCTGCATGACTTTCACTACGATCGAAATCAGTCAAATATATGTAAAAGCAGATACAAATGCAAAGAAATACCAAATAAGAAAGAGAAA
>NC_031990.1:82844525-82862025 GCF_001879085.1 Nicotiana attenuata
CTGCTACCCTCCACCATCACAGGTAGCGCGTAACTATGTCCACCAAGGGTTGGATAGATGGAAGAAATCATCTAGTGTTTTTGCTTCCGGTGGGATTTGAGCAAACAATGCAATATTACATTACATCAAATAGCACAAAACATGCAGAAATTGGATATCAACCACTACCAACAACATAAAGATTTCAACTTTACACATTTCAAGTCATTAACAAACACACACACCAAACAAAATTAGAAGCCCTAAATGAATTACTTGAATTCTTGGGTTCCCGTTCTTTAGGTTTCCAAAAATCTTCAAATTTCATGTTTTTTGGGCGAATGAGAAGAAAAGAGAAGGAGTGAGGAATACCTAGATTTCTCGCGATTGAAATATTTTCTTCACCTGTAATCCCTGTTCTTCAGATCCTTCGAGCGAAACAAATGGAGTTTGGGACTTTGGGGATTTGGGAGTTTTGGGTTACCAATCGAGATTTGGGTATTTTTGGTTAACAAATGGATTTGGGGATTTGTTAATTTAGGATATGGGTTTAAGAGTTTGCTGGGTTGCTCGATTCCAGCTTTGGATTTAATCAAGGAAATCCATTGAGGTAAACACAAAGCAAATAAAAACGAAACCCAACAACAATGAGATTATTTGGGATTTTTCTTTAAGAATTTGCTGGTGATTTGCCAAAGAAGGTGATTTGGGTCTTTAAGAGTTTGCTGGTGATTTGCCAAAGAAGGTGATTTGGGAGTTACTGATGAGATCGAGCATTGGAAGTGTCGATAATATGTGAGGAATTTTAATTTAGTTTTTATATTTACCAAAATAAAATAAATAAGAAATAAAATGAAAAAGGGTTATATTGGCGGGTTTAGCAAAATTTTGGGGGGGAAACGAGGTGGGAACAAAATACCCGTTTCCATATTAAAAAAACTTTCTAGAACCGTTACTACAAATAGGCCTATTGGGACGGTTCATACAACCGTTCCTATAAAAAAGACCTATGGTAACGGTTAAGTGTCAACTGGAACGGTTTCGTATCTAAAGTGTGTTGATTTTATCCAAATTCTATTGTAACGGTTGTAACCGTTACCGTATCTACTCTATTGTCACGGTTTAGTAACCGTTGCCAAAAAAATCATTCCAATAGGCCTATTTTCTGGTAGTGTGCTTTTCTTCTGCACAAGGCCCATGTTTGGGCAGCGTTTATTTACCGGCAGGATTGAATCTCTTAAGGGCCTGTTTTAAGGCCCACAAAACTGAACGTTTCTTTGGGGCTATTTTGTATAAGTTCAATACCTATTTGGATATCTTAGCAATAATACATAGACGTGCTAATTAATTCGGGGCTTTTCTTATTAGTAGAGACAATACTTAATAGAAAATTCATAGTTCTTTTAGGTTGACTTTAAAATAAATGAGGTGTGCCGCGCCAAATAAAATCACAAATAGCGTGGCCCTCTTAACTGTTTTCTATAAAAAAATATCTAGACCTCGGGACACGACATTTAGCGAATTTCACAACTTTCCCCAAAGATAATAACGCGTTAGTTGCTTTAGGCGCGTATTTTAATAACATTACCTTCTTAAATTAGGGTGTGCATTTATGTGACCCAAATCCAAATCCCAACGAAGTCGAAATGTGTCGAAAACTACGGGTGCATTTATGTGACGTGGTTCGAGACATGTTTTCACGACGTTGCAATTCTCTTCGAAAATAATAATAAAAGCGGTTCAAAGCTAAAAAGTATATAAGTTGAAACTTGTTTTAAAGTCAACTAAATAAGCTAGATATGACAGTTGAGCGACCGTGCTAGAACCACGGAACTTGGGAATGCCTAACACCTTCTCCCTGGTTAACAGAATTCCTTACTCGAATTTCTGGATCGCGGACTGTTAAACAGAGTCAATCTTTTCCTCGATTCGGGATTCAACCGGTGACTTGGGACACCATAAATCTCCCAAGTGGCGACTCTGAATTTTGATAACAAATCCCGTTTCGATTTTCCTTTAATTGGAAAAACTCCTTTATACCCTTTCGGGGGTGTAGTAGTGAAAAAGGAGGTGTGACAGCTCTGGCGACTCTGCTGGGGATACAAACCCAGAACTTCGGTTTAGGGTTCAGAATTCGAGCTTAGATATATTGTTGTATTTGGCTTTATCTGATTTTCCTACATGTTTGGGACTAATGTGCAAAATGTTGCTTATTACCGCTTTGATATTATTTGAATTGTATATATAGAGTTGTTACGAAACCCTTCTCTTCTCACCTCCGGGTATGTGCTCACTGGTGGAGACTCCCTATTCTGATAGTGTCATACCTTAAAGTAAGAAAAGAGGCCGGACAAGTTGCTAAGCCGGATGGCCTTTTGGTTCCCGGTACGTAGCCCCCTCCTCGACTCGAGTTGTCCGCTCGGGTGCACAGTCTAGAACATATACCCAGGTTTTCAACCTAGAATAACTTGAACTCATGCCGGATCCCTAGTAGGACGCTTATTTGCATCATGTGCATATGACTTAGGGGGCTCAACACAGGGGTTGGGTCCGTCTAGGACAGGTGTACCCGGAAAAATGGACCATCCTGATGCATCCTACTTGTGCATTTATCTGTTTTGGACTCGCATGCTAACCGACTTTGAATGTCTAAAAAAATTGAAAAACAAAAAGGGGAAAAGAGAAAATAGCAGTGTAGAGAGTTAATTACCTATATTAGAAAAACCAATGTCCAAGTAGTGCCGAAATTCTGCCGGATTTTTGAAAAAAATGAAAGAAAAAAGAAAAGTATTTTTTTTTAGTTTGTTTTGTTTGCCAATGGAAAAGAAAAACAAAAAGAGTTTTATTTTCAAACTAGTTTGTTTTATTTGCCACTGAAAAAGAAAATATAAAAAAAAAAAAAAAAAGAGTCTTGCTTTCAGAAATAGTGTATTTGCCAAAAAAAAAAGAGTCTAGTTGTCGAAAATAGTTTGTTTTGTTTGCCCAAAGTACGCTGGTTTGATTCTCACCGAATGTGAGATACGTAGGCAACCCTCGTCGGGTCCTACCACCCTTTTTGAAAAAAAATAGCCGAAAATACCAAAATTTTAATTTTCATCAAATAAGTCGGGTGATGACATTCTTTTTTAAAATAAGCCGAATGTCCCCAAAAGGGCGCCAGAAGGCTGTTTTTGCAAGAACAGCCACCCTGAGTCATTTTAAAACGGTTTGCGGGCACAGCCTTAAAATCTCCCTCTCGGAAGTGCTGAAAGGCCGTATTTGCAAAACCGAGTCTTTGTCTTCTCAAAATAAATATTTTTGAAAAATAGTCGCTTTTCTTTTTTTTTTAAGTCAAAATAAGTCATTACATGGCCAGCTTTCTTTAATTAGCCTACAGTTGACATTGAAACATTATCTGTCTTGCGCAAGCCCGCGGCGATGCCGAGTGATGCCCCGCGGTCCCCAGGATTTGAAGCTTTGATATATTCCTAGTCATCGAGTCTGTATTTTGTTTTTAAGTCTGTTTGGTAATTTTCCCCCTTTAAGAAAAACAAATAGTCTAGTATCTCTTGTAATCGGCATTTATTAATGAAAATCCCAAAAATTATCTCTTTATTTTCGCATTTGCAAGAACTACGCTTGGTCTGATTCATGCGGGGTCATGATACGTAGGCAGTCTCCATAGGATTCGACTATAACCAAAAGAAAAAAAAAAGGAAAGAAAAGAGAGGAAAAACAACAAAAGGCAAAAAAAAAGAAGAAAAGAGCGGAAAAACAAGAAAGAAAAGGAAAAATCGAGAAAGGGAGAGAATAGGAACAAGAAAAGACAAAGGCAAGAGTGAAAAGAAGAGAAAAAAAAAGAAAAAGATAAAGNTTAGAATATGCTTAGCCCTCTTACATACATAAGACTGCAACTCAGACACACCTGATTCAGATAAACTAGGAACTAAGACTCGCATCTTTGACACATGAAGATGCCCTAATCTACGATGCCATAACTCGACTTCATTATAAGAAGAAGCATTCAAGGCCTGTGTGGAGGACATAAGACCAGAAGTCTCAAGGATGTTTGTAGAGCCCCTTGTCCTCACGTCCACTCCCAAGGATCCCCCCGTCCTCGGGTCCTGAAAAAGACACCGATCAGAGACGATATCACCCTCCAGAGGTTGCCCACAGGGTCCTTGCTTCATACAAGAAGAGCTCCCGGGAAAAGGTTACAGGAAGAGAAGGACGAGATGGGACGCCCAAGAAGCTGAAAAGCATAGAACTATCCTTAAGGGACAAGCGAAGAATGGGAGGCCAGGGTAGCATGACTTGCAAAGAACTGATTGTGCCCCATGACATCCGCCTGCCCACGGGGTTCAAAGTGCCAAAATTTAACTTGTATGATGGGCGTGGAGATCCGGTAGCCCACCTGAGGGTCTATAGCAACGAAATGAGGATTGTTGGAGAGAAAGATGACTTGATGATGACGTATTTCGGTGAGAGCCTGGCTGGGGCAGCCTTGGACTGGCATACTCGGCAAGATGGTGATAAGTGGCTTACATTGGGTGACATGGATCAAGACTCTGTCCGATACATTCAATGCAAATCGAGTCTTACCCCAGACCGCCCCTCGCTATCTAAGATGGAAAAGAAGCTGGAGGAAAGCTTTAACGAGTTTGGGCTTAGATGGAGGGAGCAAGTTGCTCGAGTCAGCCCCCCGATTGGTGAAGAAGAAATGGTTGAGCTTTTTCTACAAGCCCAGGGACCTACCTACTTCAGTCATTTGATCCCGGCCTTGGGAAAGCCTTTCAATGATGTATTAAAAATGGGGGAGCTAGTAGATGAAGGGATCAAGTCAGGCAAAATCGTGAGTTGCTCGGAAGCCATTCCAGTAAGCTTGGGTGGAAGAAAGAGAAACAGAAAATACGATCCGATAGGTTTTCTTGATCAACACTTCCAGCCTCAACGTCGTCCCCACGGGTATACGTGTGCACTAGATGACTCTCCCAGACGCTACCTCTCTTTACAGAAATCCCAAAGTCGCACATCACATTCCAAGTACCCAGCTCCACAAAATGCATATCTACCCCCGCGAGCACAAAAACACCCCGGATCAGGTTTTCAACCCAATCCAGCATTTAAGAATGAGAGGTTACGGAAGAAGAAAACCTTCACTCCGTTGGGAGAGTCATATGCCAGTCTGTTCCAGAGGTTAAGGACATTGGACATGTTGAAGCCGATTCAGATAAAAACGCCGAATCCTCTTCCAAAGAAATTTGATCTTTCTCAAAGGTGCGCATACTGCTCAGATGCCCCGGGGCATGACATAGAGAAATGTTGGAATCTGAAGAATGCGATTCAGAAGCTTATTGATGCAGGCGACATTGTCGTGCAAAGTCCTGATGCTGCAAACACTAGCCGAAGTCCATTTCCGATGCATAATGAGACGCATATGGTGGGTATGATTTATTTTGAAAAGGGACATGAGAACTCTTCTGAGATCCTTGGAGGGCCACATGCTACTAAGGTTTTAGCGTTATCAGAGGTTGAGCGTGAGAACAAGCCGGAAAAAGGAACCCAAGAGCAGTTTGCTAAGAACAGCGTGATGAAGACTTGTGAAGGTTCCAGCAATATTGGTACGAAACTCAGTGGCCAAGATGCCGTGCTTGATAATTGGGAAGACGCTCCATTCTTGGTCAGCCGGAGTGGAGTTTTGGTGGTTTATTTTGTTGTCATTTCTGTTGTCCGGGTTATTTCAGGGTTGTAAGCCGGATATTGTCTTGTGACTCAAACCCTTCTATCTGTTCACTTTGCCTTGTTTGTTTAGGCGTAATAACTTGTTTAGTGCTGTCTAGGTTTGTTTGCTTGTTCTGTTGTTTAAACCCTTTCACTGTCAGTCTAATGCAATTCTCTGTTTCCTGCCATTCCTAGTCATTTTGTTTAGTTTTCTTCTCCTTTTACAATTCTTTTCATGCTAGTTCTGGTGACATGACATACACGCATAATTCTCAGCCTGGTTTTTAAAAGTCAGTTTAGTAATGAAGCGATGAAACAATGTTGAGGGCAATACGTAAGGGCATTTTGAGATCACTTCGAGCCCAAATTGTGTGAAACTGGGGCAGACGGAACATAAAGAAATACTGTTGAAATGCATCATGCCACACCGATTTGAAGCCAAAGGCAAGTTTGCCCCAAGTTTACAGGGGCCGTTCGTGGTACCGTGGTTGTTATCCAATGGTGCTGGGTAATTGACAAATGTAGAAGGCAAATGTGCGAATATGGTTATTAATTCTGGTGCAATCAAAAGATGTTATGTATGCTTGTTTAATTGTGTAGTTTGTACTTGGCATATTTTGGAGATTGGAATGACGAAGGCATTTTGTTCTGCTATCCAAACACTTTATCCTTTGTTACCCCTTTGAGCCTCGGTTATTTTCTTGCATACCCCTCTTTCGGAATCGATAACAAAACTTGGAATCCCGAGCGGAGAAAATAAGCGGAGAAACAAGAGGAAAACAGTCCAAAAGAAAAGAAAAGGAAAAGAAGAAGGAGAAGGAGAAGAGAAGAAAAGAGAAAAGAAAAGAAAGAGAAAAACAGTGAAATAGAAAAGAAAAAAAAAGAAAAAGAAAAGAAAAGAAAAGAAAAAAAGAAGAGAAAAGAAAAACAAAAGAGAAAAGAGGAGAAAAGAAAAAGAAAAGAAAAGAAAAGGGAAGGAAAAGAAATGAAAAGAAAGAAAAGAAAAAGTGGAAGAAAGGAAAGATCGCAACAACGAAGAAATTTTATGACCTGAACTACGTTTGACTTGATCCCGAAAGGGTACGTAGGCAGCCTCTCTCTGAGGTTCAGTCACACCAAATAAAAATCCAAAGGTCCCCAAGAAAGAAACTGGGGCAGAAGTTGTGGTTGTGAGAAATCTGATTCCGAAAGTTGTAATTTTGAGCCCATGTTGAATTGTTTTGAGCCTTTGATACCTTTTCTTGCTAACCCTGTCCAAAAGCCTGCATTAAGGTCCAAAGAAAGACCTTCTGATCAATCTTCGAGATATGCCGAGTCAAGCGAGTAGAGGTAGACCATATCAGGGGCAACACTCCGGTCCAAACAAGGGAAATGAAGAATGAGAGAGTCTTGATGATAAATGCCCTCACAGGTACCACAAGGCGATGAAAGCTGAGAGAAATCAAAAATGAGAGAGTCTTATTGGTGAAAACCTTCACGGGCACCATAAGACGACGGTGAGATGAGAGAAAGACCCAAAACGAGAGAGACTTGATGGTGAAAACCCTTCGGGCACTACAAGTCGAAAAAGGATTGTGATTCACATCGGATAAGCGGAGCATTGAAGCCCAGTTTCATGGCGAAAAGGTACAACAAGAGCTGAACATCAGATTTGCTTAACAGAATAGGCTGCAAGTGCATGTCAAGGTCATCAGAGTCGGTATCCACATCCGATAGGTTTCTACGTTGTAGTTTTCTTGTTAGGAATCATCTCTTTCCATTATCCTTTACTCTGTTCCTTTCGTCTTATTTACTCCCACTTCCTGAGTCTGTTTGGTCATAACAAGTGAGAAATGACTTCAAAATCTGCCACTAGCTTTCCAATTGAACAAAACAGGATCTGGCCAGCATATCAAATCGTCATAAGTAAGGAAAAACAGCAGGCACACTGAGTTGGCAACAATCTACATGCCTTGGGATCCTTGTGAAGTGCAAGGGCTTGGTATTTGTCAATTCATGAACAATGCAACAAATGAAGGGTTTGGGGTGAACGGATCAAAGGTATTTTCGGTAAAACACGAAAGGTTTGGTACATATCAGATGGAGGGTGCTTGGTGAACGGATCAGAGGTATTTTCTGCGTTAAGGGTAACAAAGGAAGTGGTTAGTAAGGTCTCCAAGTGAGAATCAGTTATCAAGGCGGGTGAAGGAACAATAAACTTCAAGGCCGAGGCCAGTGGTTAAATCAAGAAAGAACATCATGTACACGAAGTAGGAGCAATAGACGTGCTTTGGGATTCATATGAGACATAAGGGTTGGGGGAATACCAGTTCATACAATGCAACAAGTAGAGGATATCGGGAACAAGCAAGGTCTTCGAGTGGAAATCAGTCATCTCGGCAAATGCAGAAGCAGCCGACCTCAAAGTTCAAGGCCACAAACTAACCACCACATTTTAAACTCACAAGTTTTCTTTGTTTGAAACAGGAAAAAAGCAGTGCAAGAAAATTGGTTCAACAATAAGAAAAAAAAGAAAAGAAAGAAAAAGAAAAGGAAGAAGAGGAGAGCCGACAAAAGGGAAGTTTCTCAAATCTTCGCCCTTGCCTGTCTTGTTAGCGTGCATAAAATGCTGCCATTGCTTTTCACATTTTTTCCTCCTAGCATGAAAAGTCCTAGTCTGATGGATTTTTCTCCAAATAGAAATCTTAGTCTGATGAATTGTTCTCCTAAGATAGACAACCTAGTCTGATGGACTTTCTCCTAGGATCTAAATCCTAGTCTGACGAACTTTCTCCTAGGATCAAAATCTTAGTCTGATGAATTGTTCTCCTAAGATAGAAAACCTAGTCTGATGAATTTTCACATAGGATCTAAATCTTAGTCTGATGAATTGTTCTCCTAAGATAGAAAACCTAGTCTGATGAACTTTCTCCTAGGATCTAAATCTTAGTCTGATGAATCTTTCTCCTAAGATAGAAAACCTAGTCTGATGAATTTTCACCTAGGATCTAAATCTTAGTCTGATGAATTGTTCTACTAAGGTAGACAACCTAGTCTAATGGACTTTCTCCTAGGATCTAAATCCTAGTCTGGCGAACTTTCTCCTAGGATCAAAATCTTAGTGTGATGAATTGTTCTCCTAAGATAGAAAACCTAGTCTGATGGACTTTCTCCTAGGATCTAAATCTTAGTCTGATGAACTTTCTCCTAGGATCAAAATCTTAGTCTGATGAATTGTTCTCCTAAGATAGAAAACCTAGTCTGATGGACTTTCTCCTAGGATCTAATTCTTAGTCTGATGAACTTTCTCCTAGGATCAAAATCTTAGTCTGATGAATTGTTCTCCTAAGATAGAAGACCAAGTCTGATGGACTTTCTCCTAGGATCTAAATCTTAGTCTGATGAACTTTCTCCTAGGATCAAAATCTTAGTCTGATGAATTGTTCTCCTAAGATAGAAAACCTAGTTTGAAGTACTTTCTCATAGGATCAAAATCTTAGTCTGACGAATTTTTCTCCTAAGATAGACAACCTAGTCTGATGAACTTTCTCCTAGGATCTAAATCTTAGTCTGATAAATCTTTCTCCTAAGATAGAAGACCTAGTCTGATGAATTTTTCTCCTAAGATAACAAAAAAAGGGACCTCGTCTGATGAATTTCTCCTAGGATNNNGGATCTAAATCTTAGTCTGATGAATCTTTCTCCTAAGATAGAAAACCTAGTCTGATGGACTTTCTCCTAGGATCTAAATCTTAGTCTGATGAATTTTTTCTCCTAAGATAGACGACCTAGTCTGACGAACTTTCTCCTGGGATCAAAATCTTAGTCTGATGAATTGTTCTCCTATGATAGAAAATCTAGTCTGATGGACTTTCTCCTAGGATCTAAATCTTAGTCTGATGAACTTTCTCTTAGGATCAAAATCTTGGTCTGATGAATTGTTCTCCTAAGATAGAAAACCTAGTCTGGTGAATTTTCACCTAGGATCAAAATCTTAGTCTGATGAAGCTTTCTCCTAAGATAATAAAAATGGACCTAGTCTGATGAATCTTTCTCCTAAAATAGAAAATCCTAGTCTGATGAATTGTTCTACTAAGAAAGAAGACCTAGTCTGTTGAATTTTCTCCTAGTATCTAAATCTTAGTCTGATGAATCTTTCTCCTAAGATGGACGACCTAGTCTGATGAACCTTCTCCTAGGATCAAAATCTTAGTCTGATGAAGCTTTCTCCTAAGATAATAAAAATAGACCTAGTCTGATGAATCTTTCTCCTAAGATAGACGACCTAGTCTGATGAACCTTCTCCTAGGATCAGCATCTTAGTCCGATGAATCTGTCTCCTAAGATAGAAGACCTAGTCTGATGAATTTGCTTGTCAAATGTCCTTGGTCTTACTCACAAGATCGTACATTCCAGTCACGTCTTTAGTTTTACTCTCATCATTGCATCAATAGCTTAGGTGATCTACATTCTGCTAACAAACTCACAAATCTTCCTAGTGCAAAACTGGGGCAGAAAATTTTCTTTGTTTTGTCTTTTTTGTTGAAGAGGAGCCCACCTGGAGAACAAGGGAATACTTTTCAAGTTCAGCAATCAGGAGCCCACCTGGAGAACAAAGGAATACATTTCAAGTTTCAGCAATCAGGCGCCCACCTGGAGAACAAGGGAAGTACAATTCAAATTTTAGATTTCTATTTTTAATATTTGATAACATTGTTCCCAGCCCCAAACTGGGGCAGAAAATTTTCTTTGTTTGTATATTTTGTTGAAGTCAGGAGCCCACCTGGAGAACAAGGGAATACTTTTCAAGTTCAGCAATCAGGAGCCCACCTGGAGAACAAGGGAATACATTTCAAGTGTCAGCAATCAGGAGCCCGCCTAGAGAATAGAGGCATATATATCAAGTTTCAGCAGTCAAGCACCACTCGGAGGAATGGCAAAACATCTCCGATCACAATTCAAAGCAACAACGCAAGAATTCCATCGGAACGATACAAGTTCAAGGCAACAAGAACCGCAAGCTCAAGACATAGATAGGACTTTTTGTAATTCATAGATCATAGCTTAGTCTAGCTTCTTTTATTTTGACCACGTTGTAATAAGGGGGTCAGCAAGCAGTAGCAGCAGCAACATCAGTGAAATCACAGCTCCTGGTAGTCCCAGCTACCAAACCTTCCAGAACTACACTGACCTGATTCCTTTACAGCCAAGGATATGTAGGCAACCTTTGAAGCAGGGTTCGGTCAGACGGTTTTCAAAATGCTTCTCATGGAGTGCCTAGGAGGCAAAAATCCTTCATGGTGCTCATTTATCTTTTCCCGAAAACCCTTCGTGTCTTCGAACAAAGAGGGGCAGCTGTGAGCACGTGATTTTTTGCCACGCTTAAACTACTCCTACAAAATTCCTTAGAGTTAGGATTTTTCTTTGTTATTTGATTTTTTTAGGAATTAATTGCATGATTTTGTGTCTTGTTTGCATTTTTGTGTGCATTTTACTTGATATAATTCGAAAAATACAAAATAGTACGCATTTTAATAACAAAAAATGGTTCTTTGCATTTCTACTTTCAATTTTTAGAATTTGTCCTAAGTTTTCTTTTAAATTAGAAATTAGTTAATTCTGAAATTTTAATTAGTTAATTTTAGAGTCAATTCGGGTCTTTTATTTTTAATTTTACATTTAATAAAATCATAAAATAAAATACAAAAATCAAATAAAAAAAACAAAAGAAAAGAAGAAAATAAACAAAAACAAAAGAATTTGAAATAACAAACAAAAGGGCTGGCCAATTCGGGCCATTTTTCATGCAAAGGCATATGCCCAAAAGCCATACCCCCAGCCCAGACCCAATTCCGCCCTAAACCCGTTCAAATTACCCGTCCAACCCAAGTTGCACCCGGTCCAGCCCCCTTGTTTACCAAAACGGTGTCGTTTAATGGGATATTAATCACGACCGTTGGATCTCATCAATCCAACGGTCCGGAACTGACCATGATGTTGGGTATATAAGTGTCTTAACTCCCCCCTACCCCTCGATTCGCCCTCTCCTACCCTAAAATCAGAGAACATATCACCTCCGCTGCCGTCCGCCGCCGGCCGGAAATCGTCTCCGCCGGCGGCAAAGTCCCCAATGGCCATGAAATTAACTNGTTCAGAAGTTCAACCTATTTTGGGGATTTCAAGTACTCGATTGATTTTGAATTAATGTTAAAGGCCTATTTCAGACGAAATAGACATGCAACATTAATTGAAAATCAAAGTTCAAGGTTAGCCATGTGAAGATCCAAAATCAGTGAGTTGCTTATTCTTCTTTTTATTTTGAATTATCCTCTCTTCTTGACTGTTTTACTTCATGAATAATTAATCCGAGTTTTGTTTTCGGAATCAGTAATCCTATCTGTTTCTATTTTTGTTCACTTCGTTTAAGCTTTATCGTTATAGTTTTTGCTGTTAGGATATAGTTTTAATTTTTGAATAAGCCACTAGGTTTTCTTGCATTTAATCAATTTTTCTTAATGCTAATTGATTTTGGTTTCAGCCATTAGTTGTTGGTTCAATTTTGCTCAGATTTTCTGCTGGTTTGAATTCATGATTGCTGTCGAGTGAGTAATTCATGTTTGCCATTAATGATTCGACCCCAGTTCAATTTCGTTTGAATTGTTGACTTGTTTGGTGAATTAGCTTAGTTTGGATTAATAATTCAGTCAGATTTAAGTTCCATGTTAGTTCAATTGTAGGGTCTGTTTAGATTTTAGCTGAATTTCCCTCTGCTTTTGGGTAATTAACCATGGTTAAAAGGCTGGGCTACTTAATTCTAGTTTGGGGTAAATTTCAGATTAGATAAAGGGTAAGTTAGGCATTTTAGACAAGAGAATCTTTTAATAACTGAAATGGAACTCCCTAGGACTTTCTAGAAAGGGTTCTAAGTTGAATTCACAAAAATAAGGGTAATAACTTCGGCAACAAGTCAATAAGTTAGGGACTAGTTAGTCAAAATCTGAAAATAATCGAGGGACTAAAGGCTAAAACTTAAATATGAAGGCTGCCCCTCATTTTGCCTATAAAAAGGCATGATTAGTGCCTTAGGAATTAAGTTTTTCAGCCTCTAAAAATTCCCCTTAAAAGCGTTCCATAAGAAAACTTCTGAAATTTGAAAATCAAAAACCAAACGTCCAAAAACTGTAGTTAAAGCAAATCTGAAGAGTTTTTCCTCTTTTAGATCTTAGTTCTCCCAAAAATACGAAACAAAAAGCAACAGGAAAACCAAAAAATACTGTTACATTGATTTTCATTAGATCATTTTCGAATTCCAGCACTTGATTCAACTCTCTAGCTTATTTAGGATCCAGAACAGCTTGAATTTCTCGGTTTCTGTTCGATAATTGAGATTTAAAAGCATCTGGAGTCATCTGTGAATTGGATCCGATTGGTTCGAGTGGGCTGGTGGGTTATTTGCTGAGTGTGTGAATTTCTGGGTTCAATTTCATGCTGGTTTGGGTTTATTCAAGTTTATTTGGTTGATTGTTGATGCTGTCCTTCTCTAATTCAATTCTGGATTGGTTTGATATCGTTTGCTGAGCTGTGAACTCAATTTTAAACTGCTGTTTGACATCTGTTACTGTTGATCTCACTTTTTCCTTCTTATTTGCAATTACCAGGTACAAGCTCTAAACCATGGTGATGTGTATTTGATTTGAGAAGTTGAAATGAAAATCCTATTGCTCTTGGCTTGATGTTTATGTTATCCGCATCTATTCAATTTAGCTTGGTTTAATTTCATTTTTAGTAGTAAAATTTGTAATAACTTTGGACTGTATTGGACTGTTTAGATTTCTTTAGTTTGGCTTAATAGGACTGTCAACTGCAATTGTGTAGTGTAGTTTTGTAGCATAATTTTACTTCAATTGGCATCTGACTCACGTAGGTTTACATACAGTGCTGGGATTAAGCTTTAACAGTAGCGTTTTATTTTAGTATATAAATTCAGATCCAAGCACGAAATACAGGTTTAAATCAGCCTAGGGATTGAACGTTCAACAGTTTTGTTTTGACCCTTGTATAATCCAATTCTGATTTCGTATTCAGTTGAATCATGAGTAGTCAATTATTTGTCGTAGTAAAGTTATTCTGAATCATTTAGTTGCTGTAGGCGTCAACTTGTTAAGGCTAGACTGTCTCAACATCTGAAAATAGTCTCTTGTTCCATAGTTCACAAGTTAAAAGTGGATATCAAAGTACATGAACACATATAATTGTTTTGGGTTCAGTTGTCTTGATGTTAGGCCTAACAAGCTATAGGACCTTCATTGATCATATTCTCCGGTTGGGCCTGCTTTTCTTCTGCACAAGGCCCATGTTTGGGCAGCGTTTATTTACCGGCAGGATTGAATCTCTTAAGGGCCTGTTTTGAGGCCCACAAAACTGAATGTTTCTTTGGGGCTATTTTGTTTAAGTTCAATACCTATTTGGATATCTTAGCAATAATACATGGACGTGCTAATTAATTGGGGCCTTTTCTTATTAGTAGAGACAATACTTAATAGAAAAATCATAGTTCTTTTAGGTTGACTTTAAAATAAATGAGGTGTGCCGCGCCAAATAAAATTACAAATAGCGTGGCCCTCTTAACTGTTTTCTATAAAAAATATCTAGACCTCGGGACACGCCATTTAGCGAATTTTACGGCTTTCCCCCAAAGATAATAACGCGTTAGTTGCCTTAGGCGCGTATTTTAATAACATTACCTTCTTAAATTCGGGTGTGCATTTATGTGACCCAAATCCAAATTCCAACGAAGTCGAAATGGGTCGAAAACTACGGGTGCATTTATGTGACGTGGTTCGAGACATGTTTTCACGACGTTGCAATTCTCTTCGAAAATAATAATAAAAGCGGTTCAAAGCTAAAAAGTATATAAGTTGATACATGTTTGAAAGTCAACTAAATAAGCCAGAAATGACAGTTGAGCGACCATGCTAGAACCACGAAACTTGGGAATGCCTAACACCTTCTCCCGGGTTAACAGAATTCCTTACTCGGATTTCTGGATCGCGGACTGTTAAACAGAGTCAATCTTTTCCTCGATTCGGGATTCAACCGGTGACTTGGGACACCATAAATCTCCCAAGTGGCGACTCTGAATTTTGATAACAAATCCCGTTTCGATTGTCCTTTAATTGGAAAAACTCCTTTATACTCTTTCGGGGGTGTAGTAGTGAAAAAGGAGGTGTGACAAGGGCTCCTCCTATCAGAACCCGGTGAACCATGTATGGGCCTTGCCAGTTGGGAGAGAATTACCCTTTGCCTTCATCTTGATGCGGGAAAATTTTCTTTAACACCAGTTGTCCCAGTGTGAACTGTCTTGGCTTGACTCTTTTGTTGAAGGCTTTGGACATTCTGTTCTGATAGAGTTGACCATGGCAAACTGCGTTCATCTTCTTTCCGTCTATAAGAGCTAGTTTCTCATAATGACTTTTAACCCATTCTGCGTCATCGAGCTCAGCATCCCGTATGATCCTTAGGGTAGGAATTTCTACTTCGGCGGGAATGACCGCCTCTGTACCATAAACCAGCATAGGGGTTGCCCCGATCGATGTGCGGACTATGGTGCAATACCCCAATAGAGCAAATGCTAACTTCTCGTGCCACTGTTTATGTTTTTCTATCATTTTCCGCAATATCTTCTTCATATTCTTGTTGGCAGCTTTTACAACTCCATTCATCTGAGGCCTGTAGGCTGTGGAATTCTTGTGGCTAATCTTGAAAGTTTCACACATACCTTTCATTAGGTCGCTGTTGAGATTGGAGCCATTATCAGTGATGATCGACTCTGGGATACCGAATCGACAAGCAATGCGGTCGCGGACGAAGTCTGCTACGACTTTCTTAGTTACTGCTCTGTAAGATGCTGCTTCGACCCACTTGGTGAAATAGTCGATCTCTACTAGGATAAACCTGTGTTCGTTGGAAGCAGCAAGCTCGACTGGTCCAATAATGTCCATTCCCCAGGCGGTGAACGACCATGGTGAGCTTGTTGTGTGGAGCTCGCTCGGAGGCACTTTTATCATGTCTGCATGAATCTGACAGCGATGGCATTTCCGGAAATACTGGATGCAATCTGTTTCCATAGTCATCCAAAAGTAACCAGCTCGGAGTATCTTCTTTGCTAAGACAAAACCATTTATATGCGGACCGCAGGTCCCAACATGAATTTCCTCTAGTAGCTTGGATGCTTCCTTTGCGTCGACACACCTTAGTAATCCCAAATCAGGAGTCCTCCTATACAGGATTCCTCCGCTGTGAATGAAGTTGTTAGAAAATCTCCGAAGTGTGCGCTTTTGAGTATGATTGGCAGGCTCCGGATACTCTCCCTTTGTCAAATATTCTTTGATATCATGGAACCAAGGTTTTTCGTCTGCCTCATCCTCAACATGGGCATAGTAAGCCAGCTGATTATGAATTTTCACCGGAATGGGATCAATGAAATTCTTATCGGGATTCTGGGAACATGTTGGAATTCCGTCTTCGTGAACCTTTTTCTCAATTCCTGTACATGATGTAGATACGTGAGTATCTTGGAGTTCTTGTTTGCCCATTCTTCTCGTACCTGATGTATAAGTAAGTCTGAATCTCCAATTACTAGCAGCTCTTGAATGTTCATGTCAACGGCCATTTTAAGCCCCAAGATGCAAGCTTCGTATTTGGCCATATTGTTGGTGCAGGGGAACCTGAGCTTGGCGGACACTGGATAATGCTGACCGGTTTCTGATACCAAGACTGCTCCTATGCCAACTCCTTTGAAATTTGCTGCTTCATCAAAGAACATTCTCCAACCATCATAGGACTCCGCAATATCTTCTCCTACGAATGATACATCTTCATCAGGAAAATACGTTTTCAGGGGTTCTTATTCTCCATCCACGGGGTTCTGAGCGAGGTAATCTGCCAGTGCTTGTTCCTTGATCGCTTTCTGAGTTACGTAGACAATGTCGAATTCACTCAACAGGATTTGCCACTTGGCTAGCTTGCCGGTGGGCATGGGCTTCTGAAAAATTTACTTTAAAGGATCCATCCTTGATATGAGGTACGTAGTATAGGCACAGAAGAAATGTCTTAGCTTCTGAGCCACCCAAGTTAAAGCACACAGGTGCGTTCCAACAGAGAATACTGGGCCTCGTACGGGGTGAAATTCTTGCTGAGGTAATAGATGGCTTGTTCCTTTCTCCCTGTTTCATCATATTGCCAGAATGCAGCCGAAAGCTCCGTCTAACACTGCGAGGTAGAGTAATAAGGGTCTGCCTGGCTCGGGCGGGACCAAGACTTATGGTGTGGACAGGTACTCTTGATTCTATCGAAGGCCTTTTGACAGTCATCGGTCCATTTGGTAGCAGCGTCCTTCTTCAACATCTTAAAGATTGGCTCACAGATGACTGTAGACTATGCTATGAACCAGCCGATGTAGTTGAGTCTTCCCAAGAAACTCATCACGTCCTTCTTGTTCTTTGGCGGTGGTAGTTCTTGAATGGCTTTGACTTTTGATGGATCCAGTTCTATTCCTCGGCGACTCACAATAAACCCAAGCAACTTCCTGGCAGGAACCCCAAATGCACATTTTGTGGGGTTTAGTTTCTGGTTGTACCTCATCTGTTGAAAAACTTCCTCAGATCTTTAATGTGGTCAACGGCTTTCTTGGATTTGATGATAATGTCATCCACATATACCTCTATCTCCTTGTGAATCATATCATGGAAAATGGTAGTCATGGCCCTTATGTAGGTGGCTCCTGCATTCTTCAGGCCGAATGGCATCATCTTGTAGCAATACATTCCCCACGGCGTAATGA
>NC_031990.1:82869525-83004635 GCF_001879085.1 Nicotiana attenuata
TAGAGATTAATTTGAATTACTAGAATTTAGGAGAAGGTGCCGTTATATTTAGACTTCTAGTTTCAATGAAAATGGTTCAATTGACCCAACAGATAGAATTGTTAGGACGTTTGGTATATCTAGGACTCTTGCTCATGATTGATAATTAAATTTTTCTAATTGTGCAAAGAATAGAAACATACCTGAACTTTCTCATGAGCATAATTTGATGAACCAGGTTCTTCAAGTGAAACTTCTCTTGATTATGCCTCAAATGTCAAAATAGAAAATTTGTAAGAGATTAGTGAATTGCATAGACACATGTCACAAGAGTATACTATTTACAGTATGAGACTGAGTAGAAATTAGTCTAATATTCACAAAAATTAAGAACTCCTAGCCAATTTTTTTTCTTTGTGCTTTCTGAACTGGACCTTTTAGGTGATCTTAATCATCCCTAACTCCAACCTGTTCCTTTCAAAATTTTCTCTACTCAGTGCCTTAGTGAAGATGTCAGCTATTTGTTTATCAGTAGCACAAAATTCTATGGAGATTAGCCCCTTTTCATAGTTGTCTCTTAAGAAGTGGTGTCTAACATCTATGTGCTTAGTCCTTTTGTGATGAACCGGGTTCTTTGTCATACTTATAGCACTAGTGTTATCACAGAATATTGGTATGCATCCCACTTCTAACCAAAGTCTACTAATTATTGCTTGATCCACAGTAGTTGAGCACAACAAGAAGCAACAGCCACATACTCAGCTTCAGCAGTAGATAGGGCTACTGAATTCTGTTTCTTGGTGGCCCATGATACAAGACATGACCCAAGAAAGTGAGCCATACCTGAAGTGCTTTTTCTATCCACTAGGAAACCTGCATAGTCAGCATCAGCATAACCTACTAGATCAAAATTACTACCTTCAGGATACCATAGGCATAATTCAGTGGTCCCTTTCAGGTATCTCAATATCCTTTTGACAGCAGTCAAGTGAGACTCTTTTGGATTAGCCTGAAAATGTGCACAGAGTCCTACACTGAAAACAATGTCAGGTCTGCTGGCAGTAAGATACAAGAGTGAACCAATCATACCCCTATACAACTTTTGATCAACTGATGAACCAGGTTCATCAGCATCTAATTTAGTGGCAGTTGCAATAGGTGTATCTATTTCTTTAGAGTCTTCCATTTTGAACTTCTTGATTAGTTCTTTTGTATACTTCTGCTGATGAATCATGGTTCCATTTGGACTTTGTTTGATCTGCAAGCCTAGGAAGAAATTTAGTTCGCCATCATACTCATTTCAAACTCACTTCCCATTAATTTTGCAAAGTCCTTACTCAACCTATCTGTAGTGGCCCCAAATATTATATCATCAACATATATTTGTACAACAAGATCTTTACCTTTTTCCCTTAGGAACAAAGTGCTGTCAATTTTACCTCTTTTGTACCCATGCTCCAGAAGGAATTTTGACAATCTTTCATACCAAGCTCTTGGGGCCTGCTTGAGACCATAGAGAGCTTTATCTAGCTTGTATACATGATCAGGACATTCTTTACTTTCGAATCCTGGAGGTTGTCTCACAAACACTTCTTCTTTGAGATAGCCATTTAGGAAGGCACTTTTGACATCCATTTGATGAAGAGTGAATTTCATATGTGCTGCAAAGGCTATGAGGAGTCTAATTGCTTCAAGTCTAGCCACTGGAGCAAAAGTCTCATCATAATCAATGCCTTCCTCTTGACTATAGCCTTGAACCACCAACCTTGCCTTATTTCTTGTAACTGTTCCATCTTCATCTAGTTTGTTCCTGAAGACCCATTTTGTCCCAATGACTGACCTGTCTTTTGGTTTTGGAACTAAGTGCCAGACTTGGCTTCTTTCAAACTGATTGAGCTCATCTTGCATAGCATTGACCCAATCTGCATCTTGTAGAGTTTCACTCACATTTTTAGGTTCAATGAGGGACAGAAAAGCATCAAATGCAAATAGGTTCTTCAGTTGTGATCTTGTCTTGACCCCAGATGTTGGATCATTGATGATGTTCTCAATGGGGTGAGAACTCAGGTACTTGTAAGATTTCCCCACCATCTGGTTCCTGCTAGTTTCTCCTTCATAGTTATGCTGCAGAGGAACAGGTTCAGGTACAGGTTCCTTCAGATTGGTTCCCCCTGTTAGGTTGCCCTGGGTGAGAGGACCTGTTCCATCACCTGCTCCTTCCTTTGATGCCACTTTGACTTGTGCTGTGGCTTCAGTCAATTGTCTCACCAGTCCAATGGCTTCATCTTCATGTTCCTGTCTCTCAGAAAGAGTGTTAGATTCATCAAACACAACATATACACTCTCTTCAACACATAGAGTTCTTTTATTAAACACTTTGTATGCTTTGCTATGTGAAGAATATCCCAAGAATACTCCCTCATCACTTCTGGGATCAAACTTACCTAGGGAGTCTTTGCCATTATTGTGCACATAGCACTTACAACCAAAAGCCCTAAGATGGGATATGTTTGGTTTTCTCCCTTTAAGTAACTCATAGGGAGTTTTCTCTACAAGGGTCTAGTCATGCATCTATTTATTATATAACAAGCAGTGTTTATAGCCTCTGCCCAGAAGCTATGAGGTAGTTTACTGGAAAGTAGCATGGTCCTTGCCATATCCTCAAGGGTCCTGTTCTTCCTTTCAACTACCCCATTTTGCTGAGGAGTCCTAGGGGCAGAAAAATTATGATCTATTCCATTTTCATCACAAAATTTAGCAAACTGTGCATTTTCAAATTCAGTTCCATGATCAGACCTAATGGATGCAAGTTGATTTCCTAATTGTTTCTGGGTTTTTCTAATAAAAGCAGTGAACATTTCAAATGCTTCATCTTTAGAAGTTAGAAACAATACCCAGGTAAATCTAGAATAATCATCAACAAGCACCATTACATATCTTTTACCACCTCTGCTCATGGTTCTCATTGGACCACAAAGATCCATATGAACCAGTTCCAACGTCTTGGACGTACTTACCATTTTCTTAGGTTTGAAGGATGACCTTACCTGCTTCCCCCTTGCACATGCCTCACAAACTTTGTCTTCCTTGAACTTGATATTAGGTAACCCTATCACCAAGTCCTTGGAGACTAATTTGTTCAATTGATTTAGACTGGCATGGCCAAGTCTTTTGTGCCAAAGGAGGGGATCATTAATTAACACACTCAAGCAAGTTAGTTCATTTTCAGAGAGAGTTGACAGATCTACAATGTAAATATTGTTAACTCTCCTCTGCAAAACAATCTTGTCAGTAGTAAGGCTAATCACAAAACATTTTGTGGAAGTGAAAGCCACAAGGTTACCTCTGTCACACAGTTGTGACACACTTATCAGGCTATATTTTAAGCCATCTATCAAATAGACATTCTCAATGGAATGAGAGTCTGTCTTTCCTACCTTTCCAACACCAATGATCTCACCTTTCTTTCCATTTCCAAAGGAGACATTACCTCCTTTTAGGTTCTCAAGTGAAAGGAACTGGTTCTTGTTACCAGTCATATGTTTTGAGCAGCCACTATCCATGTACCATATTTGGCTACTTCCCTTCACTTGGTCCTGTAAAAAGAAATCATGGGTTAGTCTTAGGAACCCAAACTAGTTTGGGTCCCTTTCTATGGGCAAAAGGATGAATTAAATTTTTCTTTGCCCAACCAGGCAGTTTGTGCTTTTCTTGAACAAAGGCTTTGTTCTTTTGACTGGCCTTTTCTCTTGCATTACATTCATTTTTGTAATGGCCAGTATTACCACAGTGTGTGCAGATCTTATTCTCAGGAAGTGTGAGATACTTGTTTTTGGGATCCCATTTTGGAGCTTGTGTCCCAAATCCAAGTCCTCTCTTGTTGCTACTATGATGTTCTTGCAGCCAGGAGAGTGCATCGGAAGCCTTGTTCCATTTGCATGTTCTGTCTAGTTCATGATTTACCTTTCCTAAATCTTCTTTTAGGACTTTAATCAATTCATCTTTCTTGTACAGTTCATCTTTCATTTTTTCTAGATTTTCCTCTAGGGTGAGAAATGATTGATCAGCCCTTTTCTTTCCTGTCCCTAATTTCAGTTTAATAGTTTCAGATCTAAGCTCTAGAATCTTATCTTCAAGTTGATGAACCTGGTTCTTCAACTCAGTATTTGTGTTGTCGCTCTCATCAGCCCTAGACTCTAACCTTTTACATTTTTCTTCTAGGATAACACATTCCTTAGACAGAACATCCTTCTCACTGTTTATTATTTCAGACTCATCTATGAAGTCCATCAGCAGATCAGCCAGTTTTTCTTTAGACAAAAACTTAATCTTTTCTTTAAGGTGTAGAATACTTACCTCCTGTTCATCTTCTGATTCTCCGATGGCCATTAGAGCTTGATCCTCCCCAGCTTCATCTTCAGAGTCCTCATCAGATGTTTCTCCCCAAGCAGCAACCATAGCCTTAGTTGAACCTTTGTTTCTTTTTGGTTGAACCTGTTCCTTCTTCCTGTTTCTTCTTTCAACTTTTCTTTCTTCCATTCAATCTCCCATTGAGGGCAGTTTCTGATGTGGTGATCAGTCTTCCCACACTTGTAACACCCCTCATTGGTTTGTTTCTCAGGAGCCCTCGGTTTGCTGAATGTTGTTCCTTTTGAACCACCATTTCCTCTCATAAGATATTTCTTGAAATCTCTGGTTATCATAGCCATTTCATCATCTTCAAGATCTGATCCTTCTGAAATTCTGAGAGCCAGACTTCTTTCTTTCTTTGGAGCATCCATCTTCATTGTTTGCCTTCTCAATTCATAGGCAGTGAGATTTCCAATCAGTTCATCCAACCTCAAAGTAGCAATGTTCTTGGATTCCTGAATGGCAGTGATTTTGCTTTCCCAGGAGATTGGCAAAACTCTAGTTAGAATCTTCTCCACCTTGTCTTCTTCCAGGATAATCCTTCCAAGAGACTCAAGTTCATTTGTCAGTGTAGTGAACCTGGTATACATTTCTTGGATAGTTTCTCCATCCTTCATAGTAAAATTCTCATATTGAGAATACAGCAGTGTTCCTCTTGACCTCTTCACCCGAGGTGTTCCTTCATGAGCCACTTGTAAAGTGTCCCAGATCTCCTTGGCAGTAGTACAGCCTTGAATCCTGCTGTAGTCATCAGGACCAAGTCCACACACTAACCATTTCTTGGCTTTTGCATTTTTCTCCAATTTCCTTAGATCTTCAGCAGTACAATCTACTCTTGTCTTTGGAACATCCACTCCTTCAGCATTCTTCTTGGTTGTAGCTAAAGGACCATCAGTGATGATATCCCAAAGCTCATAGTCTTCGCCCATTATATGGTCCCTCATTCTGTTTTTCCACCAGGAGTAGTAGAGGCCATTGAAGAGAGGAGGCCTGGCAGTGGATTGCCCTTCCCAGTTCCCAGGTAGTGCACTCATGTTGATCTTTTCCTAAGGTGTTAACCTCTTCAAGGATAACCTGCTCTGATNTGAGAAATAAAAAGGAATATCGAAAATTCGAGTGGCTGAAGCTGAAGCAGCTACTTTCAAAGTAACAGAAAGAAAAGCCTGGAGGGGGGAACTCAGAGTCGAAAAGAGAATTCCTCACTTCTTTCTCTCATTCAAAACCGTGGATGAGACTTTCATCTCACACGGCTCCTAAGTGATAAAAGAAAGAAGAACCCATTTTCTTTCTTTTTTGATTACCTTCCTCGCGTATGTATAAGACCGAATCCATTCGATTTCTAAAAAGGATTACTAATCCTTAACATTTCGAGGAATCCTTCATCAGTGGTTGTAAATGACTGATTTTTTCAATCTTTTCGACCTTGGTTTCGTAGGAGCAAGTCAGAAAGATTGAGAAATAGAACCATCTGATTTAATTCGTTCTCAATAGCCACGAGATGATCATCTTAGGGTGATCCTTTTGTCGACGGATGCTCTCATTACACTCGTAGTCTCTGAAGGATGAGAACCAACTATGTAGCATCTACGTCGAGAATTCAAGTATTGTATATGTCATTAGTCCGATCTTTAAAAAATTTTGAGTTAATTAATTCTTTTTTTAAAAAGGGTCCTAAGAGAATTCTGTGGGACAAAATTATAAATTGCATATATGATTGGTCATATAATCGTGCTTACATAGATGCTTTTTATATAAGATTCTTAGTTGGTGGGATAAGAGGATTAGCAGAATTTACTCATTTTTTTGATCGACGAGTGGGATGACTAACGAGGTTGGGGGACTATGATGGGGTTGGGAGTAACTGCTGGTTTGTTTGGATCATCGCCTTCTGCGATCAACCCCATGGATCCCTCGGGATCCCAATCATCTGCCACTTCAATCATGTGAATACCCCCGCCTTTATAGTCTGGTAGAGGGTTGTTGCGGACATTTGGAGCGGGTTCCTTTGCTACAATAATCTTATTATCGATCAGAGACTGGATCTTGTCTTTCAAAGAACGACATTCGTCGATGGTGTGCCCTTTCATGCCGGAGTGGTAGGACAGGATTTGTTTGGGTTAACCCACTGAGAAGGGTTCTCAGGAGTGGTAGCAGGGATGGGGGTGACATAACCAGCGACTTTGAGTCTCTCGTACAACTGGTCAATGGGTTCAGCAAAGGCTGTATATTGTTTGGGAGGCCTGCGATCAAAATTTGGTCGGGGTGTAGGGAAGTTCTGACGTGCAGGAGGTGATTGATAGTGGGATGGTTGAGCATTGTAATTTTGGTAGACATGTGCGGGTTGGGAATATCTGGGCGAAGTAGGCTGATGTATGGGAGGCGGAGGTGATTGATAAGTGGGCGGTGAGGTGCTTGGTATTTCGGAGTGGGCTGATATGTGAGTGGAGGTGTTGGGTAAGTTTGGTATTTGATAGGATATTTGGTCCTTTGTGAAACCGTCACGGCACCTACCTCCCTTTTCTTGGACACACCACCGGACTCCAAGGCCTTATTTGTAGCTTGCAAGGCCTCGAAGTTTGTAACCATACCGCTTTTGATACCCTCTTCAATCCTTTCACCCAGTTTGATAATGTCGGAAAATTTATGGCTATCGATCATCATTAGTCGTTCGTAGTATTACGGGTCTTGGGCCCAGACAAACAATTTGTTCATTTGTTCCTCCTCTAAGGTAGGTCTGACCTTAGCAGCTTTGGACCTCCAGCGAGTAGCATACTCGCGAAATGTTTCTGTAGGCATCTTCTTTAGATTCTGAATATAGAACACATCTGGCGCATTCTCTGTGTCAACCCTGAACCTGTCCATAAAGTCGGACGCCATGCCTACCCAGCTTTACCATTTCTTTGGATGTTGGTTGATGTACCAAGACAGTGCATCTCCTTTCAGACTCCTCATGAACAGCTTCATATGGATTCTCTCGTCTTTCCCTACTCCAACCAACTTGTCACAATACGTCCTCAAATGGACCCTTGGATCGCCTGTACCGTCGAACATTTCGAACTTCGGAGGTTTGTACCCCTCGGGCAGTTCGACATCGGGCTGTATGCAAAGATCTTCATAGTTCAGCCCCTCAATTCCCTTGTTTCCTTCAATGCCCTGAATCCGGCTAGTCAATTTCTTAAGTTCCTCAACCAGGTTCCTGATGAGCAAGTCATTATCATCAGACTCGGGTGTGCTTAAGATGGGTTGGGTGGAGTGCGGCATGGTCTCCACGTAGATTGGGGTGTTATGGTGGGTGTGGAAGTGGTCATTTGTGGAGTTTTGGAGTTTCGGGATGAGTAACGGGGTGTTGTTCAAGGTATGGCAGGTGTTGCATTGGGTCTTTGGTGGAATAGTATGAGGAGCATGATGATTCTGTTGCTTTGGGATGTTTTGAGGTGGTGTAGGGTTTGGAGTATTGGGAAAGGTGATATACGGGGTGCTGAGGGAAAATGACAAGCTTGCCAAATTCGGAACCTGGTCGAGCTCTTCCTGGAATTTTAGCAATTTCTGTTCAAGTTGGGATACATTTTCCTTAGGAACCTGAGTACCATGACCATTAGTGGCCTCTACCCGTTCAGTTGAATTCTCTTTTCTGACGTTGTTCAAATCTTCCATCTTGCCTTTGTTCTTATTTTTGACAAGACTAAGAGGAGGAGTGGGTGGAGGGCCCGTGGATCTCGTGGAATAGGATGATGTTGCCAGAGTGCACGAACTAACCTTTGGGGAGGAGAATAACAAAATATAAAACAAAAGGTAACAAAGTTAGTGAGTATTATAGGAAGTATTGCAATATTCAAACACATAGTGCGGGAATGTAAATCGTGTCCTAATTTGGGGACCTCTATGTGCCCGAGGTAGGCCTAGCGACAAGTTGATTTGGAGAACTTAGAAAGCTAAATGCTTCATTTTATTGATAAAAATAGACGAATCCCAAAACGACACTAAATAAGCAAGAAATAAAATCACTAATGGCCATTGGCCTTATTACATTTCATAAAGTGAAAAGATAAACTCCTATCTATTTGGTCCCAGAAGGATCCTCCCCAGATTCGGCATCCTTTGCTCCGTCGAACAGCTTCCCCAACTCGCGAAGTCCCTGCAATAGGTAGGCCCTGGCCAGATATCCGCCTTCGGTTCCTTCAGAATTTTGGCAATCTTCAACCCTCTTGAGAAACATTCTCTCTAACTCCACTATGCCTCGCTCCAAGTATCCCAGTCGCTTGTTGGCACTGACAGCCATGTACTTCCATCCCTCAATTAACTTCTTGTTAGATTCTTGTATCTCGCGATGCTCGCTTTCGTACTCCCAGATTCTTTTGCGCAATTGGTTGTATTTGACCTGTGCCTCGGCGCTTTGATCTATAATCATGTGACCTCGAGCAAACCCTGGCTGGCCCAGACCATCATGATTGTCTTCCAACCAACCTGAGTATGAAGGAGCGCAACAAGCATGATACCTGTATGGCTCGAGGGTATCTCTCCCCATTACGATCTCTTGCAGTGCCACATATGCTGAGCGTGGCATTTGTAAGTACTATAATCCTCTTGGAAGTCAGCTCGAAAATGACTTATCTTGTCGACCCTGGGTATAACCTGCTTCCTACCAGCTGGCCTCATAACCCGAAGCGGGACGTAAGGGTGTGTCCCCCTGAGACCAATCAATATGAGGAATGGTATGTCCCTTGATCGGGCGATGAACTCTTCCGTTGGAAACCATTCGAACATCCACTGAATTTGCTCCTCGGTCAAATTATCAAATAGCTCAACCCATCCATTAGCATCCTCTGGCTGAGCGAACATGTCGGGGATGTAATTCATTCGCTTTGGTTGATGGAAAGCGATGTGATCATCCCAGTCCCTAAGCCGGATTTCTTGTCGATATTCGCCTCTTTGGAGATGTTCCATGAGCCAGAGTTGGAGTAATAGATTGCAACCTTCAAAGTGTTTTGCTCCTTGTTGACACTTCTCCAGGGCTCGGTATATGTCTGCAATAATTTTGGGTACGATGCTGAACGCCTGCCCATCAATCCCATCCATTAGGGTTTTGGTTACCATAGCCAGCCTAGTATGCATTCTGCCTTTCTTTGCCGGGAATCCAATCAGACCCAGGAAGCAGAATATATAGACGAAAACTCTGCGAAATGTGTCCCAAAGATGTGATGGCAAACTCGCCAGAGTAGGTACGGTAAGATTTGCTGTGACCGTACCTTTCATACAAGTAATCAAAGGGAATGTATGAATCTTTCAAGCATGTTAATTCTTGATTCTTCTTCAAACCCATCATTTAAGGAAGCCCCTACCTTTGCGATTCTCAGGCATTAGCAAACCCGGAGTTTCCCATACTAGACCGGCCAATCCTTCTATCTCCTCTAGCAAGGGTGTCATTTCAATGTCCCCAAAGTGGAACACAACCCTTTCACAAACCCAAAATAGTGTTGCAGCTTCTATGATCTTGTTATTGGCTTGGATCTCCAGGAGGGAAGGTAGATTTCCTAGATATTTCTGGACGAGAATTTGATCATCAGAGTGAAGATCTTTCCACCAGCTTAGCAGTCTTGGGTGGATGTTGGTGACCATGCCGAATCTGGGGATTTCGTGCCTCATTATCTGCAAAACAGAAGGGTTAGACCCTACCCCCACCAGACTCGACTATTTAACATCAACAATTAGCATGAAGCATTTAGTTCTCCAAATAATTCCACAGAACGTGATGATGTCTGTTTGGGTTTAGGGCAACCCATTGGACTTTTGGACAAGGCTATCTTAAAGGATCATTATGTGGACAACATAACTGACCCGGCTAGGTTTGACCATGATGCATGCACAGTTTAAATAGAGTAAGGTTTCTATGGGGTTTTAGACTGGTACCCTTGAGCGGACAACTCAAGGGGAAGGCTCAGAACTGTCGACTGCACCGCTGATCGACTAGTTTTACTACAAATATGCCTTTCCGAATTTAGGGGGTAATGATATAGGAAGAGCGCAACCACTCATTATAAGCTTTGCTATAGTATTTGTTTTGGAACGAGTGGAGTATGATGTTGAGCATGATTATGCAATAATTAAAGAAATCATGTTGACACGTATTTGCACATTAAGGAAGCGATAAATACAGCAGTTTCATAATTTAAAGCAATAAAGGAAAGAAAACAAGGAAGACATGTCAGTTTCGCTTCTAAAGAAGAAATTAAATGCTAAAAGGAATTAAAAAGATAATTGCACATAGAGAGAGGTACAGATTCACAAGAATAATCTGAAATGGCAAAAGCCTAAAAATCCCCATCAGAGTCGCCATGCTGTCGCGCCCCCTTTTTCCTCTTTGCATCGAAAAATCGAGTTTATGACATTTTGGGCATAGGACAACTCATTCCTTTTGGGAACTGGGTTGCATTTGAAGAGTCGCCCCCAAATGATTTAGGGTGCACTAGGACACCTGCAAGGATCAACTACAACTACATTTTGATAACCAGAGATAGGGTAAGGGCTTGAAATTATCCCAAGGGGAAGGTGTTAGACACCCCTCAGGATCCACAAGTGTGGTTCCCGGCCAGACAGTTCTTTGGCAATTTGTGCAAATAGCAAGTAAATAGATAAGGCTCAAATAAGAGGGGATTTTGAATACATAAATAAAACGAAGTGTTGAAAGAGTTATAGCTAAACATGCAGACGAATACAAGAAGGTTCCTAGGTTTATTTGTAATATGGATCACATCAATGCAATACCCGGTAATCACTCCTCTAGAGAGGGGCTACACGTGGTATTAGCGCACCGGTCATCATATCCATATCTACCCTTCCCACCCTATAAAGGTATTAAAGCGCGGATTGGTCTCGACCTCTATTGCATGCTATTACCCGTCCCATTCCTATCATTCCCGGAGGAATTTAGGACTACTATTCCTATAAGAGGGAGGGCTTCAGACTGACTCTTAGGTTTAAAGGTAAAAGCTAAGGCGACATACAAGACACGTAGGACTGCATTTAAAGGGGAAACATTTAAACAACAAAGAGGCTCAGATATACCTCCTCAAATAGAACACATAAATAGCATGACTTAAAATACATTTAAGGTCAGAATTTAAAATACTGAGACAGGGGAGTTTTAGTTGTTGAAGCAAACCAACTTATTACATAACTCAGATAAGAAGTCCGAATCATACCTGGCTGTTGGTTGTAGCAATTACTAATTAACAAAGGCGGGTTCAGTGTTTATTGTTATTACCTAAGACTTGCCTAAGTGTCTGGGTGAGACCCTATGAACATGATATCTATTACCAATTTAAAAATGGCAAAGCAGTAACAGTTCTAAAATAAATAATTTGAGATCCTACGGACATGCTTTCTAAACCGTATTAAGAAGAGAGAGTTGTTAAAAACAAATTATTTCAGAACAATATGAGTCAAACTGATTTTAAATTAGACTGGTTTCAGATCTCTACTATTGCTCGTTTTTAATTCCTATAGGCATGATATCTAGTCGAACGTGAAATGAAGCAGGCAGGATTTAATTGAGATTCCTATAGGCATGATTTCTAAAAAGAAATACTAATTTTAACCTTATGAGCATGATATATGATTGTAACCCTTTAGATCCTAGGAGCATGGTGTCTAAGTGTGGTAATAAACATGCAGAATTTAGGACAAATCCTATAGGCATGTTATCTAAATGTAGAGTTAAACATGCGGGCTAAAAATCCTATAGGCAGATTATCAAAATGCTGAATTATACAGAAAATAGGTCCTATAGGCATGTTCTAATAGTTAAACATGTATAATTACCCAGCCCTTTTCACTAACCAAACCCAATGTTTATTACAAATTATTACAGACCAAGTACTGAATTACATCAGAAAAGTGTGAAAATAAGAAGTTACAACCCTAGGAAGCCTGATTCTGACTTCCTCTCTGTGTTATGGAACAAATCACCTCAAATGCCACTAGTTTCAAAGCCTTTCTCGGACCTGGGTGGGTCAAAGTTCCCTAAGGGTCTCAAAGGACCCCGGGCAGTGCTTACACCCAAGTTTCCATAATCAGCTAGAGATGAGTGCAGTGTGGAAGGGCCAGCCCTTATGTGTCCAAGTTCAGAGGGAGATCATGGGTCCCAAGGCAAGGCTCACACAAGAGGGGCAGAACCTAAGTCTAAGAGTATAGTGGAAGTGCAAAAATAGGGATTTGTTTAAAACTGGGTTGAGAATGGTAAAGGGGAAAAGTAATTGGAAAACAGTAGTAGTAAAGCTAACACTACACAGAATCAACATTTTTTTTCACAAGGGGTCAAGGGTTTGGGAATTCATTGCATGGAGCATATGACCCAGGAAGGGGTCAGGCTTGCGCATGCACAGCAATAGATGGTGCTAGCATGCCCATATACCAGCCAGAGAACACAACACATAGAGGGGATATGAAACATATGACCCTAAGGAGGGTCAGGTTTGGGATCATATACAACAATGGCTAGACAAGGCAGCAACACAATTAGTAACAGAGAAAAGAGAGAGAGTTTTGAGTGAAGTGTGTGTTCTGAACTCAATCCGTTGTCTTTGAAAGAAGAAGGTACAAGGCATATATAGCTTTTTGAAAACGAGTGAAGGAGAGGTAATAAGTAAAGTATTGGTAGAAATATGGAAACAATCAACAGTCAGAATCAATTATACAAGTGATTCCCATTAATTAAGGAATCACTTGTCTAACGGGTAGTAACAGATTCAAATAAGGAAAGTGATCAGTTTAGAGACAGACTGATTATTGCCATAAAAGAAGTAGTACAAGCATTAAGTAAGTAATCAAGTCTGGGTACAGAAATATACTTATTTTGGAAAAGATTCAATAAGGCAAAGTATCATAGTAAAGGAGAAAGAATCAATCAATTTGAACGGGCGAGTGAAATCAGGGTTCAAAAAAGGGAAACATTAGAAATCAGTCACAAGATGAAGATCAATCAAGGAGAAACTTCAGCATATAAATAAAGTAAACAAGGTCATCAGACATGCGAGGCCAAACTTATTGATAAAATCACAAACAGGCAGTAGTGGCAGAAATAAGCTAGGGTTCAGTAGAAAAGCAAGCATTCGAAGCATAGTAATCAAGTAGGTCGAGTCACATTGAATTAACAGGGAGGAAAACAGAGCATCAGAAACATGCAAAGGTTTCACAATAGCAGGTGAGGAAACCCCTTTTAAAAGGTTAGGGTTTCAACCCTAGTCGAGTTGAAAGATAGTAAAAAAAATCAGATGAGTCACATAGAGAAATGAGAGAGTCTAAAACAAAAGCTTTCAGTAGAGTCAAGTACTCAAACAAACAATTTCAGGCCCAAAGACCTAGGGCTTCAAAAACAATCGATTTTAAAAGGTGACAAACAAATAAATCAAACAACTGCTAACAAACAGTTTCAGAATTCGAATGAACCCCAAAAGAAATTAGGGTTTTCAACATGCTAACTCAGATAGGAGAACAACATGAACAAGACATAGAAAAGTCATAGATACGTTAAAATCAGAGAAGAGATTTTGAAAAGAAAAACATGAAGGAAAACCCTAATCAGAAAGTGAAGAGTCATTTTAAAAGAATGGTCAAAGAAACTTCGAGAAGCACTTAAAAAGATTATGGCAAGCATAGATCTAAGGTGGATCTGAAAGCAATCAAAAAATTCGTAGAGATTAGGGTTTCAGAAAACCCAAAAGCAATGAGAAAGGCCTTGAAAGTTACCGATCTAACCAGGAGAGTCAAAGATCTTACTCAAATGGCCATGGCTGGCCGGAGAAAGGTCATCAAGCAAGGACCGGACCAAATCCCTTCGAGGTCTGGTCATGAAACCATAGAACCAAACACATATGAGCCAGTGAAGGCTGGTACAGGCCTCAAATGACCACGGAAGGCCATAGATTAGGTAGGTATTAGTTTGGATTAGGGTGGGGCGGCTAGGGTTTAGGTGGTGTTCCAGAGAGGGTTTGAGAGGAAGGGGGTTCAAGGGCGGCGGTAGGTGAGAAATGATAGGGTTTTGGGGTCGTTTGAAATTAATTAAAGAAAGGGCGAGTAATGGCCGTTGATCTGAATGATCAACGGCCTGGATTAAAACAGGTAAATGGGGCGGTTTATGAAGCTGGGTTTGGGCCTGGTCTGATGGGTTCAATTGGGTTTAAATTGGGGTAGAATTTAGGCTATAATTGAAACGTATCTGGGCTATCATTTAAATAGCCAATTTTCCCTTAGGGGGATTATAAAAAATAGTAAATTAAGTTCTGAAAATAAATTAAAAGTACTAAAATGATTTATGACATACAATTAACCATTTAAAAATACTGGACTTAGTTTTCATGAACATAAACGCAATTAAATCATAAAATAGGCTAATATTGCAATTATACAATTTAGCCCTAAAAATACTAAATAATTTTGTAAAAAATATGCAAAACACCCTTAGCTATATTTTAGCATAAATAAAAAGTTCAACAAGTGAATCACCAAAACTGATAATTTTAGAAATTATTACTGGGTTTTTATGGATAAAAATAGGGGAATAAATTAATTTAAAAACCTTTAAAACATTTGAGTGCGCTTATATATGCATGAATATGCTATTTTGAAGGTATTTTGCATATTAAAATATATATAGGAAAAAATTCGGTATCAACAGAGCTTATTATGAAACATCTAGAGAAAACTCTATGACTATTTATCTTGATCATCACATTGAGTTAGCATTAGTCATGCTTTATTTGTTGAACACTCATCGCTTTTATGATTATTGTTGTCATGACCCAAAATCCAACTTCAAGGATCGTGATGGCATATAGTATCTTAGACTAGGTAAGCCTTTCACATGATGAGATCAATAGAATTAAACCACTTTTACTATTAAAATAAATCCAAAAATAAAGATCGGAATACAATAGTAATACATCCCAAAATCGGTAGTATACAGTCATAAGCTCTACTAAGAGTACGCTAAAAAATTCAAACACATCATTGTTTTGGAATACAAATGATAGTAATAAGGAAGCTATGGAAGGTGACATCGAGGCCTGCAAGCGTGATAACAGGTATACCTTGAAGTCTCCTTCGCTACTCGAAATCAGACCACTAATGTCCGACACTCTTTGAGGTACTTGGACCTGCACAAAATTATACAAAAGCATATATGAGTACACCACAAACGGTACACAATTGTATCAAGACTAACCTCGGTGGAGCAGTGACGAGTTTCAAGTCAAGACACTTACTAGACATAAAACATGTGCAGAATATCAATATAGAGCTAACAACCGAGAAATAAGCAATAAATGGCAACAAAGAGTAAGCATGTTATAACACGACAAATTAACTAAAGCAAGTAATACAAGATGTTGAACCAGTTAAGGAAACAAAGAAAGTTCAAATCATCAAGTCGTTCCAACCACAAAAATAACAACAAAAATCACCTCGAGGTATTACAACTCATAATCACAAATCACAAGTCACAATTTACAGATGATCCTTATGACGCCGCGTGAACTTCACATTTTAAAATATTTTCCCGACATAGCTTCATGTGCTTTATCCCCCCTAATCTCTCTGTGTGTGCTTCACAATGAAGTATTTCCCCTTACTACCAATACATGCATAAGCCCCTTATCTCACCCCATGCGCATCAATATACCCACCACCCTTATATCGCCGCATGTGCATCTCAATCACAATACAACACTAACGATCAGCCGCACACCACTTGCTCATAAGCCACATCATTTCTCAAACCACAATACCAATGCAACAACAATACATAGCCCACAACTCAACAACAATGTATACAAGAATTATAACAATAACATAAATGTATTGGAAGTAAATTAACAAATGAGATGCTTCTTATAACAACAAACTTCAATTCAAGGCATATTAATAGCCTAATGGCTCGTTTGGTACGAGAGATAAGAGATAATTAATCCCGTGATTAAATTTGAGATGAGTTTATCCCACTTTTAGTTGGGATAAAATCATGCAATAACAAATCCCCAGATTGTAGTGTTTTTTTGTCACGACCCAACTTATGGGCCGCGACGAGCACCCGGTACCTTTCTTAACCAAGTACAAACAATACATATCTTTCTTATTGTACTTTCGTTGGCAAGTGGGCCAAACAGGCTGTCACGGTCTAACTAGAATAAACATAGGGGATTACCCAATATAGGCAGTGGCGGATCTACATTGTTCTTTGTGGGTGCTCAAGCACCCATTACCTTTGGCAAGATTTAGTAAATTTGCATAGCCAATTTTTAAAATAATTAGATAAATATTGAGGGAGCACCCATAACTAAACTCCTTTTTTCTCTTCTTTTAGAATTTTTATCGATGAGCACCCACGACTTTAAAATTCTGGATCCGCCACTGAATATAGGACGACCCAAACTGATATAAAAACTTATACATATAGTATACGGACGTATAAGGCCAATGTGATCTATTATGTACTTTAAATATAAGTCAACAAGGCCATACAAATATCCGTATACATGACATCTGTCTACAAGCTTCATACCTATCATAAAGGTCGGGATAGGGCCCCCCTATACCAAACAATACACATCTAAATCATACTGACCAATCAAGAAACTACGGAGCAAACGGAGCACATCAATATCTTCCGCTGAGCTGATAGCCTACTTGGGGGACTCTCGACCTGTCTATCGGGACCTGCACACATATGGCATCCCCAGGCAAAAGGGACGTCAATACGAATAAGGTATCGAGTATGTAAGGCACATAATTAAGTACATAAAAGATATGGAAGGAATATAGAGTAAATGGATCAACTTGTAAGTCTCGATAACTCTGTAAATCATGAAATACTTATAGTGTCATGCATATGCGTATGAATGTCATGTCGAGCATAGGTACATGTGTTCATCACATCATCAAGCCTCTGAGGGCATCCCATCATATCATCTCAGCCATTGTGGGCACCCCTAGGTGGTCGAGATGATATGACGGGATGCCCTCAGAGGCCTGATAATGTTTTGAAACATGTACCTATGCACGACATGACATTCATACGCACATGCATGAAACTATAATTATTTCACAATTTACAGAGTTATCCAGACTTATAGGTTAAGTCATGTACTCTATATTTCTTCCATGTCTGTTATGTACTTATTTATGTGCCTTACATACTCGGTACATTATTCGAACTGACGTCCCTATTGCCTGGGGATACTGCGTTTCATGCCAGCAGGTCCCGATAGACAGGTCGAGAGCCCTCCAGGTAGGCTATCAGCTCAGCGGAAGACGTTGGTGCACTCCATTTGCTTCGGAGTTGCTTGTTTGGTTAGTTTGATTTAGACGTGTATTTTTTGGTATGGCGGGACTCTGTCCTGACCTTTATGAAAATTATGTATTCATAGAGGCTTGTAGACAGATGTCATGTACGTAAAAGATTGTATGGCCTTGTCGGCCTATGTTCAGTATACGAGTGGTTATTTTGGTCTTATAGGCCCGTATGTCTTATGTATAAGTTGGTATCACATGTTGTATTCTAGTTTTCTCACGACATCTTTCCGGCTCAGTTATCTATGATAGTATGACATGAAAAGATACATTATGTAGGTACTCGGTTGAGTAAGGTACCTGCTGCCCATCGCGGCCCATTGGTTGGGTCGTGACAAAAGTGGTATCAGAGCAGTTCTGTCCTAGGGAGTCTACAAGCCGTGTCTAGTAGAGTCTTGTTTATGGGTGTGTCGTTCACCACACTTATAAGCATGAGGCTACATGGCATTTAGGATTGTCACTTTTTCTTCATACTCTAGATCGTGTGGTAAAGCTTAGTTGTAAGAACTCACCTTCCTAAACTCTATCATATTCATAATACGATGATGCCTACATCTAGGAAGACGATTGGTAAATGGTTGTAGAAGAATTGAGTTAGAGGAACTCGATTTTGCATCATGCTTATGATGAGTTGTAAGGTCTCCAGCAGAACATGTAAATACTAAGACATGTAAGCCTCTCGATAAGGAGACATAAGGCAAAAAATATCTATCCACCCCTAAAGGCAATGAGAGATTCAGAAGATAGATACAAGCTTCAATAAGTAAAAGGAGCAAGATGAGTAGGGTACGAGGTACCCAGTTAATAAAGATTATCATTATTTACCATTCAGGAAGGAGGTATAAGCACTTTGAATTACCTTCAATAGTAACAGAGGTATATACAATTGGTTACACCTATTCCAGTTATGTCCTATGGGGGTTAACAGAAGTAGTATAAGTGGAGGACGGGATATCATGATTCGGCTGGGGTTAGAGTAATCCAAAATGATGGATGGATTGTTTGCGTCAGTTGACATTTCCGAAGGATATTGCAAATGTGCTAATAGACCTCCTTGTGAGACAACTAGATGGTGCACTCTAAAATAGTACAGTTCGGTATGAGTGCAACAAAGATAGGCACTAGAAGCTTGGACAGGATAAATATTATTTTAGTATGGCTCCCGTCCCTAGTACGGAGATGCTAGACAACCCGAAGAGCCGGTGGATGGAGCAAAGGGGAGGGGGAGCTAAAAGCAAAAAAAATATCTCGTTGAAGTTTTCAAAATAAAGTGATAGACAGAAATATTAGCAGGAAATAAGAAGAGAGCAAATGAAGCATTAAGAGTAAGATCTGATACATGGATGACAATGGTAGGTCCAAAAAGATGATAGTGTTACAAAATGTATAGTCAAATGAAGAAAGACACGAGAGGTGATGGGCCTTAAGACAACAAAAGAGTATAGGCCATACAGTAACATCATCATTTTGAGAAATAAGTTCGCAACTCTAACGTGATTAACAGAAGGAAATGTTAGTCCCCAAAATAATTTGAAATCAGTATGGGCTGGTGAACAAGATAAACTAAACGCGAATTAGGGACTAAGTGATTGGATAATACTCGTCATCATGAAAGTTTCAGATTTCATTCTGGCTATAATAGAATAGAAAACAGGAAAAATTCAGAGAATGGTCATTCAGGAAGACGCTTCCCTAAAGCAAGCAGTGTGAGCAAAGTTAAGCTTAAAGGATTGTATGTGCCAGTTATACTAAGTGTCACCCCCTGCGAGTAAGGAAAGTTGTTATCCTTGGTACATAAGGATTATCGCAAGGCGAGTAAGGGTCATCGATGATGTGAGAAGACTCCAAAGATGAAGAGGTAAAACATCTACAGGTAGATCGTCGTAGTGCTAAATCTTAGTACTCCCCTAAAGGGGGAATATGGAGTGATGTGGCATTAAGTCAGATTAAGTGGTTCTAGTAACTATGGAATGGTAAAAGAAGAATGAGATAAAAATGAGAAAGGGATGAGATTGCACTTATCCAAATCCTACGGATATGCTGCAATTCTAGAACATTATGTAAGCACGACGTCAAGGAAAGGAAGTAAGGCTTCCAGCCCGCGATATTTTTCATAAATAAGGAGCCAGTGCGAGAGGTAAGTTAAGACAAAGGGAATAACCCAAGAAAGATTACTCAGAGTATTGATATGAGAATGGGCCAACGAGTAGTTAGTAGGTTATTCAGGAAGAGCCTAGTTATGGCTAGACAAGAGGATAAAAGACAAATCAACCAATCAATGCAAGATAAACGCAAGGAACCCAACATGGGGAATTCAGCCTTGCAGTTATGACATTATAATACTTGAAAAATATTCAGAGAGGAGTTGGGTTAGATAAAGGTACCGTATGAGTGTTACGGAAATAAAAGAGCGTCCCTCTGGGAAGACAATCAATACTTCACTTCAGAAGCAATTGTACGAGCACATGAGTGTGAAGGTAAGTTACTAAGGATAATAATAGGTGAATACGATCATCAAAAACTCAGCTTTACAAGAGTCAGAGGGTCCTCCCTACGTACTACAATGAGAGACTACTTGAGAAAATAAGGAAGAAAGCTTCAACCAAAGCACAATGACCTAACGCGGAAATGGTTCTGTAACAACAGTCTAACTACAAAATTGAACGCACTCCAAAAGAAAGTTGCACCTACCATGGCTAATGAGCGGGGAGTATGACCAAAAGTAATATTCGAGACCATATGAGTTGCACAAAAACTTCGGCATGCGTGAGAACTCAAATGAGCTAAGTATGCACGCAAAAGGGGGCAAAAAGACCAGGAAAAGCAATTGTTTACGTTTGAAGAAAGCTGAAATGGAACGAAAGGAGTTCTTTGATTAATGATCAGCCGTAGAAGACTCCGGTATAAGTTAAAAGAAGGAATTGGATCCAGGTCATAGACAAAGGATTGAATCATTAGAAGATTATATCGTGGTTTTCCATAGCGTCCATAAAAGTCTAAAGTAATAACTAAATGCCATAAGCCATAGATCGGAAGATAGCTTAAGCCTACATAAAGGCTAATCAGAAGGAATAGGAAACTAAAGACTTTCATCAACTAAGTAAATTAGGAGTCTGCTTATTGGACCTAGAAAGTTACAGACATCATGATTGAGAACATTGTTGAATCACTCTTAATATCAAAGGTACAAGAGAGATAGTACGGTAGCCATATTCTATAACGGCTCTATGATAAAGCCAGTTAGAAGTGTCCCAACCTCATAAGAAGTTACTATGAAGCTCTCACGAGATTGTGTAAAGAGGTGCAAACAAGTTGAAGGAAGGTTGCAAGTAGTATAAATAGATATGTATAGATCGTAAGTTAAAGTATGGAAAAACGTCAAGGTTTTAGGAAGAAAGGAGTAAGGATAAGAAAGGGTAAGTGAGAAGGTGACGAGAACGGATAAGTGCTCAGGATTAAGCCCATGTAAACAAGAGAGTTGATTGTTTCTCCAAGTTGTAGAAAGCTCAGTATAACCGAATGAACTCAAAGGAGTCTAAGACTAGTAGCATTTAGAAGAGATGAAATGCTGCCCCGGTAATAGAATGAGGGTGTAATTGTGATAAATAAGGGGATTTCAAGAATTATACAGGACTAAAATACCCACGTAAGTGAATCACATTAGGATGCTATAAAATACGGTTATGAAAGTATAGTATCGTATCACTCCAGGTGGATCAGAAAAATCACTTCAAATGTTCCACTATGCAACATAAGCCCTAGTGATTACGTAAGAGGTTTCGAGTTATTAGTGGTATATTGTAGATCAATATTGAGGTAAATCAACAATGGATAGACACAAGCCACAAAGTATGAGGTGAGATTAAGCCGTCATTCTTAAGATGAACAAGTAATCAGGAAGTATTAAAGGACTTAGATTTATACATATGGGATAAGTAACGAAAGTAAACTGGAGTTTCATAGCAGACCTCAGTAGCGATAAATCGAAGTAAGAGTTATGGTATAGTATGACCTACCTAGATGCAGCAAAGTCATACGAGTGGATAAGTAGGTCTATGAAATAAGATTTAGCAATATTTGTAAGTTCAACAAAGTATCAAGCAAAGAACTTCAGTATACCTATAGAGGCCCAGAGACGCATCTTATGAAGCTCTGTATATGCTTACAATGTGAGGCTTAGAGATTGGCTAAAATTAAAGGAAAAGGAGAGAAGAGTCACTTAGGCGCACATACAAGGAAAAAGTCGTATAGGCTGCATGACAGAAGATAGCAAGAGTTACGAGATTGGAAGTATTTCGACCCCAGATCGTGGTGTGAGAAAGAGGCCTAAAGGGGGAAAGCTGTCACGCCCCGAACCTGGGGGCAAGACCGGCACCCGGTGCCTCACCTATCTTTGCATACCAACATGCGACTAAGGGACTCTGGACATATAATGTCATATGTTGGCCATGGGCCACATTGCAAGACAACTGCGAATGCTGACAAAATATCAATATAAAGCTGGGCCAATGCGGCCGTCATACTTATTGCAGCTGACAAACCAACCAAATATACATACAAGGCCTACAAGCCCAACATACTGCACTAACTGACAGGATATGTCTACAAGCCTCTACTGATGGATATACTGTGACCGGAATAGCTCCCCGACCTACTTATATCATATATACATATATACACAAGATGTACATAAAGCTCTAGAACCGGCAACTCCAAAAGGCATGGAGCTTACCGATCAAGCTGAACTCGAGCTACACTTAATGATGAGGTCTACCAGTTTGTTATGACATACGGCACCCCCTGAAAAGGGATGTTAGTACAAAATAATGTGCTGAGTATGTAAGGCAGAATACTAAAAGCTGAAATTGAACTGATAATATAATAATTGAAAGTAACTGGGAGTCAAAGAAAATCTAAAGATATGCTCACTTGCCGATACTGACTCAACTCTCTCAATATAGTAAGTAAAATAGCTATCCCGCCTTACAAGGCTCGGTAAATATATATAATTGCTATGTCGTAGTAGGCTCTCTCATAGGTGCTCGACCATACTAGTCTCTGTATCTCGACCAACTGGGCTCGCTCATAAGCGCTCGACCACTGCAGGCTCGGTATATAACTTACCAGCTGATCAGAGGTTGGCCAATAGGGGCCTGCCCATCGATTATAGCTCGACGATAATGAAAATAATGTAATACTGTATGTATAGACTCTCTGATCTCTTGATTGGAAGAAGGAAATTGTCAATTGAATATGTAGTCCCGATAAGGAGAATATTATCACTTACCAGACTAGGAAAATATACGTAAAATTTCGGGATATGAATTTTTCTTTATTCCTCGTTATCCAACTTGTGTAATTATGAGATCATGCCAAATGAAGAAAAGGCTTAGACTTAACATACCTAAAGCAGGAAAAAATCCGTATGATATTCTTGGAAAAGGTTGCACCGTACTCCCTTAGAATCGCAAAATCTAGTTGCTATTACGCAGTGTAACTTTGTATGAAAATTTTGTCCAAAATCCATCACTTTGCTTAAATAGTTCACGTCTCTTTGTGATTAATTAGGAGTCCCAGGAAGTCTTGGAATGTGAAGCTTTACCCGTAAGCTCTTTTTGCAAATTTATGCAATTTCTTCGTAGTTAATACATAGAAATCGTTGTAAGCCACCCATTCTACTAAACATGCCACCTAGCATATAAGTGAATTTTCATCATATCAGCTTTGCATGGCTGCCACATAAAACTTAAGACTTATCCAAATTGTTTACTGTGAAAATGGTAATAACAATTAAATTTGTTGATGGGACTCTAAAAATACGTGATCTATTTTTATGCTAGTTGTTTAAGCAGATGATACTGTATGTATGAAGTTTCGAGACAAAATGCGAGCTAAAATAGAGTTATACTCAAACCGATGAGCTAGCTAATCGGGACTTCGGAGTGACCGATACGGGGCCTCGAGATTATTCCTGGGCTCGGGCTCGAGCTATTAAGGGCAATCAAGGAAGGTCTAACAGTTATAAAACAATAAATGAAGGCTCTTTATGGCCAATGATAAGCAATATATGAAGAACAAGTATGAAAATAAACAAGGGCAACAATATTGAGATAGTATGTTAGAGAGAAGAGAGAATGTTCTTCTATATTTCATGTGGAGTAATTGGAGCAACAGACCTTTACATAATGGCAGGGATCCCCTTTATGTAGGAGGGAAATCCCCGTATATTACAAAAATATACTAGTTACATGCTATGGGGATGGAACAGCTGACTGACACCCTGATTTGGGTTCAGAGTAGCCTGCCAGGCCGTGTCAGCCCTAGCTGCGTGTCTTGGGAACCTTCCATTTCTATAACTCATCATGATCAACTGCTATCATGGGGTCAAGTATCATCGACCCTCGAGGAGAAAATTTCGGCCAAGGCCTCGAGCCTTCGAGGTGATCTTCCGAAGTACCTAAATGACAAGAAATTAGACCTTCCAATTTCACCGTATACATATAGTCCCCGCATTTCTTAGAGAGGAACAATGAGAAATGACCTTGACATCCGATTCTTCGAACTTCCCATGATGACATCATATGGACGGCATCATACTTATGATGCCAACCCTTCACGATAACCGGGGCATCCCCATAGACTTGTCTTTCAGCGTCATTCGATGTGTTACGATTTTCCGTTCATCAAAGTTATAATGCCGCTGCCGATTCAGCTCCTGAGGATGCATTAACTGCGCATGTCGTTACATCTTTCGAAGAAAATAATGGTGTCGTCGGTTACGCTATCTCCCTTCCTATAAATGGGAGTTTTCTTGGATTAACCTTCCACCCAAGTGACTCCACATATTTATCCTATCTTCTCTTCTTTCTGTCCTTATCCCGTGTTGTTCTCCATGTTTGAGGCCAATGGCCTCACGATCGTATGGCGGCGCTTCTATCTGTTCTGCCAAGGCCTACCTCCTGGACTTCCCTCAGTCAAGCGAGATTCTGTCGCTTCGTTGTTCTTGTTTTTATTGTTGTCCGGAGATGGTGAGACAGGGAGACCGACCTCTTTCGTGTGGGGAATGTGTTTGGACTGTACACCGCTGCTCATGAGGGTGTTCGGACTATATTCCGCTACTTACCCTCCTGCCCCGGCCCGGTGCACTACACCCTCTTTGATTTCCTTGGGGTGGGGTGCTACTATCTATCAACTATTGTATCATGCGCCTGTGCAAAGTCCCAAGAAGTGGCTTTACAATAGTAGTGTTGGCGAAGTTCATACTAGCCAGATTTTTCACCCGGCCAGTTCTTCGCTCCTTTCGGCTTCTCCTTTGTTACTTTGCTCTTCTCCATCGCTTTCCCCTTCTATAACTTCCATTTTGAAGATGCCATTTTGGGTCGAGATAAGACTCCCGAGGGGACGACGCTTGGAAGATACTATCTTTGAGGACGTGCGGCCGAGGAGATGATATCCGAAGATGTTGTTACCGAGTTTGCACCTTTGAGAGTAGGCTAGGCTCTTAGGCTTTTACTATACGTATACCCTCTTACTTCTTTGTTTCTGTGTAAGGACCCTTGCGGGCTTTTGTAATCATATATAAGGACCCTTTATGGGCTGTTGTAACCAAACATTTATGAATATATAGATATTTTCCCGACTTTCGTCTTTGATGCTTGCCATATTATTTTACATTTACGGAGACTCTGAATATATGCCTCTATTGAGTATCGTCGATATCTGACTCGGGTGCGAATATTTTCTCTAGACTTCGGTTGATAAAAATGGCACCTCTTGGGACCCTCTGTTGTTCCTCAGACCAAGCTTGAATTGGTCCAATAGACTCGGGCCGTCGGGACCTTTACCTTGGGTCATATGAAAATAATATCTCGAGCCTTGAAATCTTTGAGAGCAGTCTCTAAGTGAGAGTTAGCTTTGGGCACCTGGAAATTTACTTTGAATCTTGATGTAAATAACCTTTAAGGCATTGTAGATAGGTCCTAGATAGGAGGTCGCCAGACTCAGGCGATATCCTGAGGTCGAACCCTTATGGACGGAGCTCGAAGCACTTATTTTTCTTTTTGAGAGGAGCCTTCGAGATAGGGTACCATCTCGAATCCTGCAATGGTGCTAAAGGCTTCCTGGAATCTAACTTCCTTTCTTGATGGAGGTTCTCGAGATCAGGTACCATCTCGGGACTGGAGATGATGACGTTGGCTTTTCAAAGCCTAACTTCTTATTGATGGAGGTCCTCGAGGTCGGGTACCACCTTGAGACTGGAGATGATGCCGTTGGCTCCTTGAAGCCTGGCTTCTTTTCTATGGAGATCCTCAAGGTCGGGTACCACCTCAGGATTGGCGATGATGCTGCTTCTTCATATATATACATAGGGTCGCTTCCGCTCCTTTAGGGATCTCCCCGTTTTAGATAGTTATCCTCCTGTTTTGACGTAGAGCCCTTCACTATCTTAGCACTAAAGTATTTGTGCAGGTTCCTACTTCAGTTCTTCTAGTCTCACCATAGCCATGACGGTTACATCGGGGCATGTTCAGCAGAGAGGGGAGAGTTCTGCTCCCGATGCTCAGGATTAAAGAGATTCTACCTTGAAGATATTCATCGATAGGAGAGAGGCACCTTGAGTTAGTGAGGAGAGATTGTGGATGGGGGGAGAGAGTAGCGTTACAGACTCTTTCCCCGGATGAGGGAATCTCGGATCATGTTGATGGATTCCTGAACGTGTACATGTATCCTTTCACACTGGGACCCCTTGACATGGTTGTGCTCGACTTCTGTTTGAAGTATCGGGTTACCTTGGCGCAGATACATCCGTCGTTTTGGCGAGTAGTGTTGATGATGAAGTTCTTTGCGGAGAAGGTAGGGTTTGAATTCACGCTCAGTCATCTTATTAGGTTGTATCACCCTTTCACCACCGAGGTCTGCTAACCTTGCGGTGTCAATCAACCACGCCCTTCGTTGTTGACGAGGAAGAGGATAGAAATCGAGAGTGGGTGAGTCGGTTCGTCCGGGTTCGGACTGCTGACGTTATCCCTGTGGAGTTTATGACATTCCCCGAGGAATGGAATTTTACACGTGAGTGGTACATCCCGTGCCTTCTCAGATTCGTTTATGGTGAATGTTAGTTTTGTAATCGTTTTTGCTCTCTTTCTATAGCGGTTTCATGGGCGCCAGGCGACGTTCCAGATCTGCCTGGTTGGGTCTGGAAGTTGGCGACCCACTCGACTTGTGACGAGCGTAGGTGGCGAGCTGTGTCCCGGGGCAGATGGGAAGCAAAACATCAAGGTGTGTGTTTATACTACTTTTTCCTTACACCTTGTTCATTTGGAGAGGCATTTTCCCTTTCTGCGTATTAATCTTGCTGTTGTAGGTATCAGAGAGTCTTCTGAGGCGAGGTCGTGCTCCTCCAGAGTGGAGGAGGGGTTGCCAGCTCCCGAGCTAAAGAATGAAAGAAATAAGAAGGATATGCATTTGCAGGGTGATGGCGCTCAGAGTAAGGCGAAACGGGGCCAGATCTTCGAGACAGAAACAATATCTGAGCCTGCCGCGCCCGAAGTTCCTGGTTCTGGAAAGGTGGTTTCTCCGAGCGACCGTGCCTTACCGGAGTTGCTTCTTTCACAGCAGGGGGGACTAGATTAACAGATTAGACCTCGGGCTTCGAGGATGTCCGTCAGCTTCAATTCGCTGTGAGTTTCGACATAGGCCTTTTGAATCCCGCGTCATTCTTTCCTTATCGAGTTTTCTTCTGCAGGCCTTTGAAAGGCTTAGGTCCGAGCTGCTCCGTTATGGAGCTAGGCTCCAAAAAGCTCTGGACGAGGATAGATCCCTTAGGCTTCTTTGCGAGGAAAAGGACGTTGAGTTGGCACACTTGTGGTATGAGGCGTGCCGGAGCTCGAACTACGAGAGCTACTTGATGGAGCAGGTAATTCTCCGTCCCGGGTGCGTATGCGTTCTTCCTTTTAGCTTCAAAGGCTATCACCTCATTTATCCCAGTTGCAGAAAAAGAAGGAGGCCCTGGAGCGTCTTCAAAACGAAGCTGACCGAGTCAAGAATGACTGTGACGAGCTAAGAGCTCGGGTGGAGGCTCAGGCTTCAGAGGAGAAAGATGCCTTGGTTAATGTTCCTGCCTTCAAGGTTCAACTCCGCTTAGCTCTAGATAAAGCTTTAGTTCAAGCGGATATGATTACGAAGCTCGAATCCGAGCTTTCGAAGGTCAGGGCTGAGATCGTTGATGCCCAGATCGGAGCAGCACTGAGCCGAACTAAGGCTGATCAGGAGATGGTGATTTATTTGAAGGACGCTACCGATGCTCAAGCCGAGTTGAGTAGGATCTTCGATCGTGAAGAGAGGATCAGAAAATATGCTTGTTGCAAATCTCGAAGAAAGATTCTCGAGGAGGTCCCTGCTAGGTGTTTTGTCCTCTCGGAAGAGTTGGCGCGAGCAAGGGCGAACGAGTGTAATGCTCGGTTTCTTCTGTCTGACACCGAGGAGAGTGAAGACGAGGCCGATAGGCCATAGCTCCTAGGGGCAAGGCGTAGATTTTGCCATTTTGTATGTAGCATTTTCAGAGTATGTTTGTAGATGGGGAATGTGTTTTTTCGCGTATGTGTATAAAAGAAAAACCTTTGTGGCTTTACATCTTCTGTACCCCTTTCTGTTTCAAATTTGGCCAGGTGAACTAGTCTCAGAGTCGGTGAGAATCCCTAGATTCATGATATGGCCCTGGGGCTCATTAGGCTGGTCCGGGGGCTATTACGCATTCGGTTGATGCGACCTTTTATGTGTGTGGCCCCGAGGCTCATCAAGCTGGTGACAATGGCTCTTTCGCTTTGCCCTGAGGCATATGTAGTTAACTATTTTAGGTTCAGTCTCGGATTTGGGTTTCGACTCGAGCTCAATCGACCCTCAAGTTTTCATGTTCGTAGGAGTTGGCGACAATGGCTCTTACGCTTTGGGTCGATGCGGCCTTTTAATGTAAGTTGGCGACAATGGCTCTTACGCTTTGGCTCGAAGCGACCTTTTATTGGCATTATTTTCCTCTCGCTAAGGACTTTTGAAGTAATTTTGCCTAACCCGTCGTCGGTTCAGGAAGAACCTCGATTTCAAGTTATTTTGCGGCGATGTTCGAGCACCTCGGAAGGTTTGGCTTGGAGGTTGAGTAGCTCGAAGCCTGAGATTTGGAGTTGACGTGGTCGAAGCTCTTTTGCCTATGCCGAGGGTAGCCTGTTTAACCGCTTTTCGAAGTAGATTCGAAGTAATGGCCTATGATTTTGTAGCGACAGTTGGGCGACTCCGAGTCGCGTTAGTTTGGTTGGTATGGCCGTATGACCGTAGTCATTTGTGCTTGGCCGGAGCCATTTTTGGTCCCGAGTGTAGTAGTTTAGGTGTCTATATCGAGGGTATGCCTTTTCAGGGATCTTACAAGTTCGATACATAACCTAAACTTCGGGATCGAGTTTATGCCTGTAGTAAGGTCTTATATAATTTTTCATGCCTTTGAGGTCTTACAGTTTTGGATGCTTGGTACAAGTATTGTTCATGCCTTGCTTGAGGCCTAACAGATATTGTAGTTGCCTTATGTAGGTCTTACGAGACCGAGTCTGCCCACTCGAGGTCTTATGGCCTCGGGTTTTTAATGAATGGCGATTGGCAACAGTCCCCGAGTCATCGACAGTACTTCGGCTCGGAAGCTATCACATGTAGACTTCGTATTGCCTCGTTAAGGGCTTACAATTTTGGAGATCCCGACCCTAAGGTCATGCATTTTTGAGATTTTGACGCCAGTCCCCGAGTATTAGGGGCACTTTTGGCCTTGGGGATGTTTCGTGATTTTTGTGTTGCCTCGTTGAGGGCTTATAAGCCTGGAGTCCTGACTTGGAGGTCGCTCAGGTGCTGAATTGTCGATGCCAGTCCCCGAGTGCTCGGGACATTTTGATGGAGGAATTGTGTTTTGAGAAAATGCAGAGTTTCCTTTGGAGTTTGAGATGCTTCGATAAAGGTATTCTTCAATTACTTGATACAAGTACATGTGTCTCCGCCATCGGGGGCCCGGCTATACGGACGCGGCTCATTCGACCGTTTGGCCCGGTACATCATTTTCCTATTGAGGCCCTATTTGGCGTTCTTTGGCTTTTCCGAGGGGATGATCTTCCGCAGGGATGCCCTCCAGTGTTCATGTTTGATTGCAGAAAAGCCTCGAACATTTGTTTGGATGTTCTTTAGGTAGCATATAAATGTTGCCTCGTTAAAAACCTTGACGGTAAAACCCTTCCCGGGATGAAATCCGGCCGAAGGAAAAGAGTACAACGCATTCTTTCGAAACCTAAGGTCTTCGGGTTGGGAAGAGCTTCGGTTGTTTCGATTGCGTGCCTGCATGAGGGTTAGTATGAAACATAAAATGAAAAGGGAGATGATTATACCTTAGCGTGGGATGCGCCAGCGATGTTCCGAGGTCTGATATTTCCCTGTCGCTTCTGATCAGGACGCAGTACGGTCGTTTACTATGTTTAATCGGGCTTAGCCGATGATGTAGTCTGCTTGCTCTTTGGTTCTTTCGAGAGTGGAGATATTGGTGTTGGTGCCACGTCGTGCACTGCGAACATTTCTCTTGCCGCGTGTTTTTCCCCGTAGATGTTTTAATTCCGTCCTTTGTTGGGAATTTCATCATTTGGTTGAGGGTGGATGGCACTGCTCTCATGCAGTGTATCCACAATCGTCGGAACAAGGCGTTGTACCTCATGTATCCTTCAATGACATGGAATTTGACATTTTGGGTCGTGCCGGCTACGCTAACTGGGAGGGTGATTTCTCCTTTTGTTGTTTCACTTGCCATGTTGAATCCGTTGAGGACTCGAGTGGCAGGCACGATTTGGTCTAGCAGTCTGAGCTGCTCTATTACCCTTGACCTGATAATGTTGGCCGAGCTACCTGGATCCACGAGTACACGTTTTATTTGAAATGTATTCACGAAGAAAGAGATTACCAGTGCGTCGTTATGAGGTTGATACAAGGTCTCGGAGTCCTCTTCGCTGAACGTGAGGACATCCTCGGGTATGTACCCCGGAGTTCGCTTTTCTCTAGTGATGGATATTTTCGTCTTTCTCGTCACGGGCTCCTGGGAGCGTCGACACCTCCCAAGATCATGTGGATAACATATTGTGGCTCGTTTGCTTCGTTCTTTTCGGCCGCCTCTCTTTCCCGCAACTGATTTTTGGCCCGGTCGCTTAAGAATTCTCGGAGGTGACCTTTATTTAGTAGCCTGGCTACTTCCCTCTCGGAGCTGGTGGAAATCTTTTGTAAGACGGACTCGATCTTGTCGTCTATTATGTCGTTGCCCTTCATTGCGCACGTGTAGGCAGTAACGTGCTCATTGGGGTCTGAGATCCCGTTGTATTTTAGGAGTTTGGATATTTTGAACTTCTTTGGAATGGGTTTTGGAGCCACTTCCTCAGGGAACAACCTTTGTACGAACTTCTTCGAATCCACACCTTTCAGCATCGGGGGTGCGCTCGGGATTTGGTCGACCCTGGAGTTGTAGGTCTCGACCTTCTTATCGTTAGCTGCTATCATTTTCTTGCCCGATTCGATCCTTTTGGTGAGGTCCTCGAGTATTTTTATGATGGCGGGATCCTATCGACCCATTATTGCTTGACCTCTCCGGTACCTGTTCGGCCGGGGGAGCTGTCCCCGGTGCTACCTGCTAAGTTGGTATTTTACCAACTTATCTTGTCTTTAAGCCTATATTTTTTCTATGTGAGTGATAAAATCACGTGTTTAATGCTATTTACATCTATATTACATGTTCTATGTGATTTAGAAGAGACGTTGAAGAAACCAAGTGATCCAAGTCAAAAACAAGCTAAAATGAGGAAAATCTTGGCAATTCCCTCAGTTGTCACAATTGCGACAAAATCCTTGGAATTGCGAAGCCAGCAATCATGTTAATTGCGAGTAATGCATGGGAATTGCGAAGGAAGACCATTTAGGCAGTATTCGCAAATGCTAAAAAGACTTCACAAATGCGAAGACAACCCAAGCAGTCGACCTTCGCAAAAGCGAAGCATTTATCGCAAATGCGATGAAGAGCAGTATAGGAATAGTTCGCAATTGCGAAAATCGAGCATCAGACCTGGCCAATTCTGGAATTTCACATTTTTTGGCCCCAAACCATTTAATACCCGACGTAGCTCATTTGTAAAAGATCTTTGGCATATCTTTGGCTTATTTTCAGTTCCAAACACTAGAGAGAACAAGGTTGGAAGCTAGGGTTTGCACACACACTTTGGTCTTGAAGATTTGAAGCTTTTGGTTGAGAATTTCTTACCCATTTATGGTTATTTCTTCATTTCCTTGCTTTGTATTGTATATCTAAGTGTGTAGTATTTTATCCAACACTTTAATCTTGTTTATGGAAATATTCATGTTTAAAGTGTGGATTAAATACCTTGTTGTGCTTATGTATTGAATGATTTTTATTCTTTTATGAAGTGACTTATTGTTACTTTAATTGTTCTTGTTCATTAATGTTTCCAAAGGGATCAGGTAACCCTAGGACTCGCCCATTAACTCAGTATTAATTTTGGGAAAGATTATTTGGGGTTAAGAAAGATTAATTAACAAGAACTTGAGGCTTTAACCCTCATTTTATACATTCTACCTAGGGATAGGATTGAACTACCTGTAGCCATATCTGGGTGTGATTAATCTTCTAATTGTTTTAGGGATAATTCAATTAGGAAGTCTTGTTAGTCTTTGGAAGAAGCTAATATAGAATTATTATCCATGGCTAATTAACTTAAACTCGCTCATATTTGTAAAATCGTGAAATACATTGGATCGTTACTTGAGTGAAATTCCCAATGCATCCATCCTTGTAGCCATTGATCATTCTACTTGCTTTCTAGGATAGTTTACATTTCCGAAATTAGGTATAAATATTTTCTCAAAACAAATTCTAAGTGTTTGTTTACGGTAAAATCGGAGGGCCTGATTTCTCTTCAGCAGGGCGTTTCTGGGAGATCATCTCGAGACCTCGAGGCTGTAACGTTGCGGTCGAGTTCGCCCCCTCGAAGTCCACTAACGCCTGACCTAATGGCAATACCGGGGATGGGTAGTTCCCAAGGCGTGCAACTGGCACTGGCAGAGCCTGGTGCTACCGAGTTGTCCCATCCCCCTTATCTTCGTAATTAATGCTCTTGTACTATTTCAGGTTTCTCCTGCTATATAAAGGGGATCCTTACTATTTTGTAGGGACTGATGTTGCTCCAACTACTCTACATGAAATATATGATAACTCTCTCTCTCTTTTCTCTCTAATACACTCTCTCGATATCGTTGCTCTATTTTATTATCTTCATAGTTGTTCTTCATTTATTGATTATCATTGGCCATAAAGACCCTCCATCAATATTATTGCATCTGTTAGCCCTTCCCCGACTGCCCCTGATAGCTCGAGCCCGAGCTCGGGAATCGACCCCGAGGCCCTAAACCGTCTAGCTCGAGGCCCTGAATAGCTATCTTTCGGTTCGATTACGACTCCATTTTAGTTTGTATCTTGTCCTTAAACTTCATATACATAGCATCAACTACTCTACAACTAGCGTAAAAATAGATCACGTATTTTTAGAGTCCCATCAACAAATTTAATTGTCATTACCATTTTCACGGTAAAAAGTTTGGCGCCCACCGTGGGGCTAAAAATAATAGAGATTATTTTCTTGCTAGTTTCGTTGCACAATGCAAGTTATCTTTCACACTTCTTCTTGTCCAAGATCTTCGATTTCAGGTCAAATGTCTGGCTCAGTGAACAGAGTTGAGAACAACAACCTCGAAAACCACGGAGAGAACAGTGTGGCTGTTCCAATCATCAGCGCGTCACCACTGAACCCCGATAATGCACCTGGGCCGATTCCAGCGGACGCGGGTTCGCAAGACGCACAACAGGTCGACGAAACCTCACACACTGACAGAAGCATACAACAAGACAACCAACAGGAAGCCCAAAAATCCCAGCTCGGGAAGAATAGGAAGTTAGCCTTCATGTTATTTTTGAAATGTTGCAGGCACAGCAGCTGGCTATCGCCCAGCTGCAAAGCCACCCAAAAACTCCCAGCACCGTAGCACCGGGAACAACTCCCCGGTTGAACAGCTACCGGAGAGACTGAGCAATAATGGTTCGATAGCCGACCCTGCAATCGTAAAAATTCTCGAGGATCTTACCAGAATGATCGAGTCGGGCGAGAAAATGATAGCTGCCAATGACAAGAAGGTCAAAACTTACAACTCCAGGGTCGACCAAATGCCGGGCGCACCTCCGGTCCTAAAAGGCTTAGATTCGAGGAAGTTCGTGCAGCGGCCGTTCCCGGAGGAAGCAGCTCCGAAACCCATCCCAAAGAAGTTCAGAATGCCGAAACTCCCGAAATACAACGGGACCTCAGACCCTAACGAGCACGTTACCACCTACACGTGCACAGTAAAGGGCAACGACAAAAAAGACTACGAGATCGAGTCCGTCTTACAGAAGAAGTTCGGGGGAACTCTCTCAAAGTGGGCCATGATGTGGTACCATAATTTAGCTCCCAACTCCATAGACTCATTTGCCATGCTGGCAGTCTCCTTCATGAAGGCACACGCCGGTGCCATCAAAGTAGAAACGAGGAAATCTAACGTATTCAAGATCAGGCAAAGGGAGAATGAAATGCTGCGAGAGTTCGTGTCTCGCTTTCAAAAAGAACGAATGGAACTACCGCCGGTCTCCGATGACTGGGCAGTGCAGGCCTTCACACAAGGCCTGAATGTGCGGAGTTCAGTGGCCTCAAGGCAGCTGAAAGAAAATCTGATCGAGTATCCTGTCATAACCTGGTCAGACGTCCACAACCAATACCAGTCAAAAATCAGCGTCGAGGATGATCAAATAGGGGCCCCTTCAGGCTTAGTATACCCGAGCAGGCTCTTAGCAAAAGAATTGAAGCCAAATAAAAAAAGGTATCAGTCGTACCCCGAAGATCGGAGGAATGCCTCGAGACGAAACCTGCCTCGCAACTATCGATTGGTGAACCGAGGACAGAATCGTCGGGGACCCATCCACAGAGCCAGATTCGACGGAAACACGGGGCCGACAGGGGCACCACACTTATCAGAATATAACTTCAATGTTATGCATCGGACATCGTGTTCGCCATCAGCAAAATCAGAGACACCAGATGGCCCAGGCCTGTACAGTCAGATCCTTCATAAAGGAACCATGACTTAGTATGCGAGTGTCACAACACACACGGACACAGGGCCGAGGACTGCCGACAACTCCGAGAAGAAGTGGCCCGACTACTCGACAACGGTCACCTTCGAGAATTCCTCAGTGACCGAGCTAAAATTCAGTCCCGATAAAGGGAAGCAATCAAAAAGAAAAAAGCGGACGAACCGCAGCATATCATCCACACGTACTTGTAAGACATGCCATCGGCTGTATTCAAACGAAAGGACCGCATCGCATCCACCAAACGAACGCCATGATCTAAAAAGCGCCATCGCAATTAAGGTAAGATTAATTCCCGTTTTTTGTTTTATATTCCATGGTAACTTCTATGCAGGCCCCCGACCGAAGCCGTCGAAATGCCGACTCGGCTCGAAGACCTCAAGGTTTCAAAGCGTTCGTTGCACTCTTTTACTTCGACCGAGTTTTTATCCCGAAGAGGTTTTTTCCGGCAAGGTTTTTAGTGAGGCAACGACCATGCGCTACCCAAAAAAGACTCGACAAGTTTTCAAGGCTTCTTTCACTATCAATCACCAGCGCCGAAGGACACCCTCTCGGAAGATGATCCGCTCAGAAAAGCTAAGAAATGCCAAATATGGTCCCAATGGGAAAATGATGTACCGGTCCAAACAGTCGAATGAATCGTGTTCGCACAACCGAGCCCCAATGGCGGAGGCACATGTACTAATGCCAAATAATCAAGGAATGCTTTTGCCAACATGACTCATGCTCCAAAGAAAACGTAGCGTTTTTGCCAGAACAATTCCTCCATCAAAAAAACGTCCCGAATACTCGGAGACTGGCGTCGATAATTCGGCGCATGACCTCAGGGTCGAAACTCCAAACTAGTAATGCCTCAACGAGGCAGCACGGGAATCATGAAATATCTCCAAAAAGAAAGCATCCCGAATACTCGGAGAATGGCGCCAAATAACTCAACATACGCAAGACCTCAGGGTCGGAATCTCCAAAGTCGTAAGCCCTCAATTCAGCAAAAAAACTGAGGCCGTAAGACCCCGAGCGGACAGACTCAGTCTTGTAAGACATACACAAAGCAACAACACGAACTGTAAAACCTCAAGCAAGGCATGAATCATACTTGTACCAAGTATCAACAGAAACCATAAGACCTCAAAAGGCATGAAAGTTTTGTAAAACCTTACTACAGGCATAAAATCGATCCCGAAGTTCAGGCTATATATCAAATTTGTAAGACCCCTAATAAGGCATACCCTTGATATAGACGCCTAAACTACAATACTCGGGACCAAAAAAATGGCTCCGGCAAACATAAAATGGCTACGATCATACGGCTGCACCAGCCAAACTAATGCGACTCGGGGACGCCCGACCGTCCCTATAAAATCATAGGTCATTACTTCAAATCTACTTCGAAAAGAAAAGGTTAAAAAGGCCCTCGACAGGCAAAAGAGCTTCGACCATGTCAGCTCCAAATCATAAGGCTTCGAGCTAGTCAGCCTACGAGCCAAACCTTACGAGGTGCTCGAACATCGCCACAAACGACTAGAAATTGAGGTTCTCCCCGAACCGACGATAGGTCAGGCAAAATCATTGCAAAAGTCCTTAACGAGAGGAAAATAAAGCCTACATATGCCTAAGGGCAAAGCGTAAGAGCCATTGTCGCCAGCCTAACGAGCCTCAGGGCCACACACATGCCTAAGGGCAAAAGCGTAAGAGCCATTATCGCCAGCTTACTTAAAAGGTCGCTTCGACCCAAGGCGTAAGAGCCATTGTTGCCAGCTTACATAAAAGGTTGCTTCGACCCAAGGCGTAAGAGCCATTGTCGCCAGCTTACATAAAAGGTCACTTCGACCCAAGGAGTAAGAGCCATTGTCGCCCGCCCATGCAAACACAAAGGCTTGAGGGTATAATGAGCTCGAGTTGAAGCCCGACTCGGAGACTAAACCCAAAACAGTTGAACAAAAAAAAAGCATAAGAGCTCTGACGCTAGCTTACACTAAGGTCGCATCCACTGAGCGCGTAAGAGCCTCCGGGACGGCATAATAAGCCCCAGGGCCATATCTCGAATCTAATGATTTCTACTAGCTCAAAGGTCGGATCGACCTGGTTCCGATCTTGACAAACAGAAACACAAAAGATACAAATTGCAGGATTTCCCCCTTATGCATACAAGTGATAAAATAATGAGTTCCGTTTACAACATAATGTGAAGATATATACATAAGAAAAAAAGAAGGAAATAAAATGTTCCCCCCCTTCGGGGACTATGGCCCGGCGGCCCTTTTCTCGCCATCTTCAGCGTCGGACAGAAGGAACTTGGCATCATACTCCTCCCCCATGGCTTGCTTGATCCCTGCCGAGAGATCAAAACCCATGGTATGAATCTCTTCGAGGGATTCCCTCTGAGATTTACATTTCGCATACTCCTTGCTACTGCTAGCACGATCAAGGGCTCTCCTCAGTTCGGCTTTAGCAACAGCGGCACTCTTCCAATCGGCCGCCGCTCTCTGGTCCGCCCTGGTGCTGCTCATCACTATCTCGGCCCGGGCATTCACCACTTCGGCTTTTGCCTCCGAGATCTCGGATGAAAGCCTTGCGATCAGTTTCGCCCGTGCCGACTCGTTCGCACGAACGGTCCAGAGTTGTATCTCAAGAGTAGAAACCATGGCTAAAGCACTCTCTTTGGCCATAGAATGGGTACTTACATGCTCCTACAGCTCGTTAAATTCACGTTTGGCTCGACCAACCTCACCCTAGAGCTGTCCCAGCTCCTCCGCCTTGTTCTCCAGCTGAAGTATCAAAGCATTAATCTGCTGGGATATGAGGGGGAATGCAAGCCAAAATGGAATGCAGGGTACCTATCTTTCTAGGCAGCTTTCACAGCTCTGGTTCTGGTCCACCTCACGTCGCCGGGAAACCAGCTCACTTTCCTTTTCTGCACAAAGAAGCTTAAGGGATTTTTCACTATCAAAAGCCTCCGGCAGCAGGGCCTCACAGCGAAGCAGCTCGGATTTGAGCTTGTCAAAGGCCTACAAAAGAAAGCTAAATGGAAAAAGAAGAGTGCGGGATTGATACAATATCGCAGCGATCGAAAACTCACAATGAGGCCGAACCGCTGAGCCTCACCAAAGGACAAGCAAACATCTGACAGTTTACCACCCTCTGAAGATAGCTGACCGGTCGGATAGGCTCTTTTTAACCGCTGAGAAGAAATCGCCCCACTGAAAGCCCCTTCACATCCCGGGGGCCCTTTCCGTTTTTCCTCGATCCTCGATCCCAAGGCTGGCAATCTCCCCTCCTCTACCATAGGACACGGCCTCATTTTAGAAAAAGCTCCGATGCTTGCGGCAGTTGAGTTAATAAGCCAAAAAGAAAGGCACCATTTTCAGGAAAAGAGACACCGGACACCAACAATGATGCTTCTCCTCCCATCTCCCTTTGGACAGATCTCGCCATCGGCGCTTATCGTAAAACGAGCAAGCTACCAACTTACGAGACCACCCGGCTAAATCCGGGACCTCGTTCGGCGACCAATGAGCTGCTAAACAATGGAACGAAAAGATATCACTACGGAGCCTGCCTCCGGTCAAAACGATGATAGTTCAGGTGAGACACTTGCGTGTGAAATTTCGGTTCTCAGAAAATGGCAAAAATTCTCTAGGGATGACATTGGTTGTTCGAATCTGAACGAATTGATTCATCCATCCACGATCCTCAGCCTCTTCGTTACTAGCGACAGGGACTCGGGTAGATCGACGTTGCAGAGCGATCAAACCCAGATAACGCTGTGGCCTATATAACCTCACGAGATGGCTAAGGGTAAGCTAAATCCCAGCCTTATCAGCGAAATATCTCATCGTCTGCACTATTTTCCAAAGGGAGGGGTGAGCTTGCGCCAAGGTAACTCGATACCCCCGACATAAATCAAGCACGACCCGGTAGGGGGGGCCCGACGCGAAAATATGCGTGTATACGCTCAAAAAACCCTCAACGTATGTCATGATGCTCTCCTCGGAAGAAGGTACTTGTAATACCGCTCCTTCTCCCCATCCGTAATCTTTTTTGACGCGAATGCGTGTATACGCTCAAAAAACCCTCAACGTATGTCATGATGCTCTCCTCGGAAGAAGGTACTTGTAATATCGCTCCTTCTCCCCATCCGTAATCTTTTTTGATCATTTTGAGGTTTTCTTTTCCCACTGATGAGATGATCCTCAACATGTGCTCCCGGTGACCCCAAACATTGGGAGGCCACCCTGACGTGATGGCTCTCCTCGAGGCAAGGCACCTCGAGACCCGCTCACCGGGCACCGGCGGTGTGTCGCTATCACTAAACAAATACGGAGCATAAGAAGAACTCCCCTCTCCTTGGTGTTCGGACGTCGATGTAGCAGTCATGGCTATGATGGGATAGGAGGAGAAGGGCAAGGATTTGGAAAAGAATCCTGAGTTGAAACAATGCATGAACTAGCATAAAACGCCAGGTTCTGTGAAAGGAGTAGTCCCTCAAAGCAGCAGAGTCGCCCTTGAAAAGGCAAATGAATGAATATATAGGGACAAAGCAGCAACTGCCCGCCTACCCAAAAGGCCAAATAATCATGGCCGCGTTAACATCACCCTCTCCTAGGGAAACGTACTGACATAATCGCTTTGGGCCCCTCTTTTACTAGATTGAGCAAATGCTATTGCCTCATAGAATTCGAGAAACTACGAAGCCTCATGGGCTCCTTGATATCGATAGAAGCTCTCGATTTGGCTCCGGGGCACGGCCCGATTTTAGGATCCCAATCACTCGAAGAATGAATTTCGAAAGGCTAACGTCGAAAGTCGAAAAGTTAAAATCGCGAGGGCAAAGGAACAAAAAGAAAATGGAAAGAAGAAAAACTCCTCTTTTTACATTGCCAAAAAACATATCTACAAGAGACATCTTTACAAGATCCATCCCCCGGGGATTACATACAAAAGAATTAGAAAGGAACCAAAATGACGTAAGGACTACTCTTCATCTCTGCTATCTTTTTCCTCATCGGGGGAAATCAAAAGCGCCAACTCCCTCTCCAATTCACGGGCCTCCCTGAGATCAGCTGACAGATCGATGCCCCTGGCCTCAATCTCCTCCAGGGTTTTTCTCCTCGCCTCTGCCCTAGCATGTTTAATAACCCGAGCTAGTTTCTGATCAGCTGCTATCGATATGTCACGAGATAATATGTGCGCCGTGGCTGCATCCTCCAGATAAGTCGCAGCATTTCTTTCAATCTCGGATTTGGCCGCATTCAATACAGCAATCTCCTTACGAGCGTCCTCGAGAAGATCATGAGATGATGCCAGGTCCGCAGCCGCTACCTCGCTTTTCTTCCTCAGCCCGAGGATCTCTGCATTCAGTCGACTAATCTGCAAATCATTTTGCTCAACCTGTAAAAGGAAAGTAAGCCAATCTGCATCGAAGTATGGGTGAAAAGGTCGGGTACAAGCAGGACTAAATACCTGCGCAGCGAGATCAGCCTTTTCCTGGAACGCTCTCTCCAAAGCGGCCCGGAGCTTTCCTGATTCTTTCTCTCCTCGGGCAGAATGAGCCTCCGACTCCCGCAGCATCGAAGAAAACTTCTTGCAATCTTTCTCATGGTAAGAAAGCTCCTCGCGGAGCTGAAAGACGGCATGACCGTACATATCTGTGCACTACGGCACATCGGAAGAGTTAGAAAAGAAAAACGAAGAACGACACCCGAGACTAAAAGAGGTATACGAAAGACAGCTATCACCTGCTACATGGATCTCTCCGCCGCCTTAACGGCGCCCTGAACGTCAAAACCGACATTATCACTAACACCGTCAAAGATGTTGGCAAGTGAGCCTCCCCTCTTGAGAGAAATCCCCGTTTTGACGATGTTTGCATCTCTAGCGTCCCTCAGTTCCCTTGACGAGAGCTGAAAGCATGAGATGAAATCATTCATGTCGCCAATTTCCCCAAGAGGCAACCCCTGCTCCTGAAAAGCTCCGGGCCCTGACCCTTCAGGATCAATGGCAACGGTCCCCCTAGCAGAAACTATGCCAAACTCAGTCATGCGATTCGAGGCCACATTAATGCCCTCCTCAAGGGTCTTCGGTCTACGGGACCGACCAGAGTCGGCCGTCCCAAATTCAGCGGCCTTCGATCGAGACACCTGCGAGGCTCCCACACTCGACCTCGTCCTCCGCACTAGCGGACACTCATCGTCGTCCTCATCCCCAGCACCATAATTTGCCCCTACAGTTGAAGCAGAGGTCCTAGAAGCAGCTTGATGCTTGAGTGACCTGGATTTCTTTGCCGCGGGAAGATCAATAGCCGCCTTACCTTCCCTCTTCTTGCCCTTGCTGGGCTCCGACGCCTCCACTTCGCCGTCAGGGGGCGGCCTCTTCAGCATATTCTCGCCAAGACCTACACAAATACAGTAACCGCAAGTTGTCATCACAAAGGACGCGGGGAGGAACGCAAATCTGAGGCACAGGCGGTAAGGGAACTCTGCCATGATTCTTGGCCACCCATCGCTCCTTGGCCAGGTCGGTCCAGGACCGAACAAGATATGGGAATGCATTGTCTTACCGCTTGATCCATCCTAGCAAATCCGGAACAGCCTTGGGGTACCAAGCTACGGCTGCAGGAGGCGCAGAGAGGTCGTTATTCCAAAAGAAAAATATTACTTATAAAACGCGGTTAAGGGAAAACTGCTTACGCTGTGTGTTCCATTTTTCCGGAAAAGGCATCCTCCGAGCCGGGATGATAGCCGAGGTCTTTACCCAGACGAACCTGCTCATCCACCCTCGATCCTTTCCCTCGTTGACGTTCGAGAAAAATGATTTTTTGGATCGATGATGCCTAATCAAACCTCGATAAAAAGAAGGGCTATACATCCTAATCAAATGGTTGAGGGTAAAGGTCTTGCCCTCAACCCCTTCGGTGAAGTGACGGAGCAATACTATCCTCCAGAAAGAAGGATAGATCTGACCAAGCTTCACTTGGTACATGTCGCAGAAGTCAAGGATAACCGGGTCTATCTCGGGGGAGAGTGTCACACCTCCTTTTTTACACATCACCCCGAAGGATAGTATGTAAGGGATTTTTTCCACTTTAAGTGACATTATTCGAAATGGGATTATTTATTTATCAGAGTCGCCACTTGGGATAGTGTATTTGGTGTCCCAAGTCACCGGTTTATTTTGAATCCCAAATCGAGGAAAATTTTGACTTTTCCTTGTGAAGTCTGCGAACCAGAAATTCTGAATAAGGAATTCTGTTAACCCAAGGGAAGGTGTTAGGCACCCCCGAATTTCGTGGTTCTAGCACGGTCGGTTAAACTATTATAATTGGCCTATTATCTGATTTTAATACATGTTTTAGCCTATGGTGCATTTCAAACTTATTAACCGCTTTTATTCATTTTAAAGAAGATTTAACGTCGTCTAAAACATGTCTTTGGACCGCATCACATTAAATGCACCCGCGATCCGAAACACATTCTATTCAACGTTATTAAGATTTGGATTTGGGTCACATGAAATGCGCACCCGAGTTTAGGAAGGTAATATTATTTAAATAACGCGCCTAAAGCAACTACGCGTTATTAACTTTGCGAGGGCCATAGAAAATTTGCTAAATGGCACACCTCGATTTCTAAGGATCAAATTTTAATTGAACGAGGGCCATGAATTATTGAGCTTTTATTTGACACGGCACACCTTAATTCCAATTTTTAAGGATTGCACTCAACCTAAAGCAAACTACGGATGCTCATAAGTTATATCTGCTGCTTTAAATCCACATGACATTATATTACCTCAGGTACTTTACCTCACTTATATTGCACATATTGAACTTCCATATGATTGTATCAAGTATGAATTTTTACTTCAATTATGCAATCTAGAAATATGGAAATGTGAAATATAAGATGCCACAGATCCGAATATGGAAATTCCATATTCAAGCAAAGACACATTGTCACGCCCCAAATTCGAGGGACATGACCGGTGCCCGACCGGGTAGCCCCAGCCAAGCGAACCTGGATGCGTTTCCTAACCCACATGTTACCCCATGTTTTCCTTACTCGATTATTCCAAGAATTTGCCAAATAATTAACTAAGAACACTTTTTAATTTACAAAACACATACGTACTTACATAATAGTAATGAAATCACCAACTCGTTACCAATGTATGAAAACACGGATCTACACAAGTTTCTAACCCACATCTACGGTCTACGGAGCCTCCAATAGTACAACAGGATAATACAGTATTTGCCGGTAACAAGGCTCCGGCTATACCTTACACAAAATCAACTAAAGCTCCGGAAACAATGTGGCTTAAACCACGCAGGGCCCCGAGAGGAAAGGGGCTCACCAAAAAGCTGATGGATGACGAAGGGGAGCTACGATTGGTGGACTGGAGTACCTGCTGCGGATCCGCCTACAATCATAACACGAATGTAGCGCCCCCGGCAAAAGGGACGTCAGTACATTTGAATTGTACTGTTATGTATGAACAAACTTTGCTCCAAGTAAACTCGAACCATAAGCAAGTAAGTAGCAGTAATAAAAGTGACAATCAAATCCACAAGGAGGGAACAATTAAGCCAACGGGTATACAATCTCTCCTCCATAAACAAGCATGTAATTGTAATGGAAATAACAATCAAATCCACAAAGAAAGAGCAACTCAACAAGTTTACAATCTCTCCTGTTTCCCCTTCCACATTTCCACATCAATAATTTCACAATTTGTTCATAGTTTATTTCAATAGCGATTTCGATCGCTTTCCAACCTTATTACCACGGCCACCCTTATTACCTCGTCAACCCTTATCACCACAACCCACACCTTATTTCTTCGTATTGCGGCGCGCAACCCGATCCCACAAAACAATCACAATTCACAAACAACACAACAACAACAACAATTCACAAAGAATAACAACAACAAACCTCAAGAGACAACAACAATGACCCTCAAGGAACAACAACAACAATTTACAAAGATTAACAACAACAATCCTCAAGAAACAACAACAATGACCCTCAAGGAACAACAACAACAATTTATATGAACTTCCATAGCCATCAATACCATTTCCATGTATTCCACTACTCATATGCATTAATAGGTCACAACGATAATTTCCCACGACAAACCACATATGTTACTACCACGGTCATTCCGATCACATCAATTCCCATTTCCTTCCATTACTTGTTTCACAGTTCTTACCACATAGTACATTCACAATCGCAAACTTGGTGTATTTCTAATTACTTGCATCAATATAGCGAAGGCACAACCACAACCACTCAACCATACCAATCACAGGAATTTCACAAACAAATCACGTAGAAATCACATACCAAGCACTCAAACACCCAAACAAGGCGATTTTACAAGTTAAAAGTTAGCCATACATACCTGGAGCCGAATTCCCTTTTAACTTCTATTTCCAATTCACCAAATGGTCTAGCAACGTCAATCTAGTGCACAAGTTAACGCGTATGGCTTAGAAAAGAAGTTCACAATTTCTACTCAAATTTATTTAAGTTAGGGATGTTACCTGCAAGAAAAGGGGGATGAAGATAAGCTTGAAATTTCCCGGCCCGGATGGTTTTGAAGAATCAAATTTTGGAGAAGATGACTTTCTCTCTCAAGACTCTCTCTTCCTCTCTCTTATTTTGTGCAGAAGATCGTTAAAAATGAGGGGCTGGGGGTGTTTTATTAAAAAGGGGGTCGGGTGTAAAATTTAGAAAATAGAAGCCCGAGCAAGATCTGCGGTCGTATTCTGCGATCGCAGAACTAAAATGCGGTCCGCAGATTGGACCGCAGAATTTCCCCAAAAACTCTGATGACTCTGTTTGGGTCTGCGACAGGAATGCGGTCCGCATTCATGTTATGCGGTCGCATTGTGCACCGCAGAACTGACCTTCACAAATCCTTGAGGAACTTATGCGACGATTATGTGGTCCGCACATTGGTTATGCGATCGCATAATAGACCGCATTTTCAACATTAATTTTGACAACTCTTCTGTTCCACTCTGCGGTAGAAATGCGGTCCGCATATCAAATTATGAGGTCGCATTTTGGACCGCATCTTGACCTTATTTTTAACCAAACCACAGCTTCACTATGCGGTAGGAATGCGGTCCGCATACCAGATCTGCAACCGCATTCTTGACCGCATAATGGCATTTTTCTGGGAAATTGATTCTTTTAATTTTTTTCAAGCTTAGATCAATACCAAAGGTCCGAACCGCGGCGAGCTAATTCTACACATTCCTAACACATATTCGGAGTTGACACCACAAGATACTAGGTTTTGAGCCAAAAATATTATGGGGCCTCACATCCTCCCCCACTTAAAATCATTCGTCCCCGAATGAGGACCTATTTCAAACTTTTCAGTATTTCAGAGGCCAGTTGGTTTTGAAAACATGTTATGCAGATTCCTACACCTTTCACTATTTCCCCAAAAATTTTTTGAAAATTTTTGCCAGAGTTTCCTTTGTAATTTGGACATCTCTACCTGACAGAGGGCCCCCGAAACACAAATTCCAAATACCATAATAGAATTACAACCACCCATACAACTGTTATACAATTTCCTACCTTAACAATTTGCACACATTTGTTCACTTGATACGTTTTGCTTATGAATCAGTTATTTCAATGAGTTTCACATAATTTAGCCATTTCAACACATTACAAGCATACAAGTAATTCATTACTAACGTATACAACCATTACTTGATTACATAACACAAGAGTCTTTATAAGGCTTTCATTTACCAAAGAAATGTTCACATGACTTGAAACAATCCCTACACCTATAAGTCTTGCACAACTAGAGGGACTTCACTAGCATTTAGGAAGGAATCAACTTGGACACAATGGTAGTTGTTTTAGAGATAGAAAGGTCACATAATTTCTTCTAGACTTGATCAAATAGATGGGGATATTTCTCTTTCATTTCTTTCTCCGCTTCCCATGTAGCTTCCTCAACTTGTTGACTTCGCCACAACACCTTAACTGAGGCAACTTCCTTATTTCTCAACTTACGGACTTGTCTATCAAGAATGGCAACCGGAACTTCTTCATACGACATATCTTCATTAACATCGATAGTCTCGACTGGCACGATGGTGGATGGATCTCCAACCACTTTCTTCAACATGGACACATGGAACACCGGATGCACTAATGACATTTCGGGAGGCAATTCCAACCTATAGGCCACCTGCCCTACCCTTTGAACGATCCGGTACGGCCCGACGTACCTAGGATTCAACTTACCTTTCTTCCCGAATCGCATGACTCCCTTCATAGGAGATACCCTCAAGAACACCCAATCATCAACTTGAAATTCCAATTCTTTTCGACGAACGTCCGCATAGGATTTCTGGCGACTCTGAGCAGTTTTCATCCTTTCCTGAATGACTTTAACTTTCTCCACAGCCTGGTGCACAAGATCCGGTCCTATTAATTCCGCTTCACCCACTTCAAACCATCCGATCAGAGACCTGCACCTCCTTCCGTACAATGCCTCAAATGGGGCCATTTGAATGCTAGCATGAAAGCCGTTATTGTAAGCAAATTCTATAAGTGGCAAGTGATCATCCCAATTACCTTTGAAGTCCAAGACACAAGCCCGCAACATATCTTCAAGCGTCTGAATAGTCCGCTCCGCTTGATCATCAGTCTGTGGATGGAAATCTGTGCTGAGATTCACCTGAGTACCCAAACCATGTTGAACTTTCTTCCAAAAATTAGCTGTGAACTGGGCCCCTCGATCCGAGATAATAGAAAGCGGAGTGCCATGAAGCCTTACTATCTCCTTGATATACAACTTAGCGTATTGTTCTGCAGTATCGGTGGACTTGACTGGCAAGAAGTGAGCTGATTTGGTGAGTCGATCCACTATTACCCAAATCGAGTCGAACTTGCGCTGAGTGCGAGGTAATCCTACCACGAAATCCATGTTGATCATCTCCCATTTCCACATTGGTATTTCCATAAGTTGAGTTAGCCCACCGGGCTGCTGATGCTCAGCCTTCACTTGCTGACAATTCAGACACTTAGATACAAAGTCCGCCACACCCCTCTTCATGTCGTTCCACCAATAAATCTCCTTGAGGTCATGATACATTTTCGTAGAACCTGGATGCACGGAATATCTGGAATCATGAGCCTCCGCCATTACCCTCTCCCGAAGCATATCCACATCTGGAACACACAGCCTACCTTGACATCACAATACACCATCCTCGTCGCTGAGTGAAAATGCCAAAGTCTTGTTACTCAAAACTGCTTCCTTCATTTGAGCCAATGCTGGATCGATAAACTGCTTTTCCTTGATTTCTGCTACGAATGACGATTCTGCTCTATTGTGTACCATAACATTCCCCTTGTCTGATGTCGAAATACAAACCCCTAGACTGGCCAATTGATAAACCTCCCGAGCCAAGGGCCTTTGATCCACTCCCAAATGAGCCAAACTACCCATAGATTTCCGACTGAGAGCGTCGGCCACCACGTTCGCCTTCCCTGGATGGTACAAAATGTTCATATCATAATCCTTGAGTAATTCTAACCACCGTCGCTGCCTTAGGTTCAATTCCTTCGACTTGAACAAATACTGGAGACTCTTGTGGTCTGAGAACACATCCACATAGACCCCATAAAGATAATGCCGCCATATTTTCAAAGCAAACACAACTGCCGCAAGCTCCAAATCATGTGTCGGATAATTCTTCTCGTGATTCTTGAGCTGCCTCGAAGCATACGCTATAACTTTCCCATGTTGAATTAACACGCACCCCAAACCAATCCTGTAGGCATCACAATAAACCACAAATCCTTCCGTGCCTTCCGGCAAGGTCAATATTGGTGTCGAGGTCAACCTTGACTTCAGTTCCTGAAAACTTTTCTCACAAGCGTCGGACCATTGGAACTTAACTGCTTTCTGCGTCAACTTAGTCAATGGGGAGGCGAGGGCAAAGAATCCCTCCACAAACCTCCGATAATACCCTGCTAAACCCAAAAAGCTATGAATCTCCGTCGGGGTCGTGGGTCTAGGCCAATCTTTTACTGCTGCAATCTTCTGGGGGTCTACCTGAATCCCTTCACTGGAAACAACATGACCCAAAAAGGCAACGGACTCCAACCAAAACTCACATTTTGAAAATTTTGCATACAACTGGTGCTGATGAAGAGTCTGCAGAACTGCCCTGAGGTGACCGACATGATCCTCCCGGCTCCGCGAATAAACAAGGATGTCGTCAATAAAAACAATCAGGAAGGAGTCTAGAAATGGCTTGAAGACACGATTCATAAGATCCATAAAGGCTGCCGGGGCGTTGGTTAGCCCAAAAGACATGACCAAGAATTCAAAGTGACCATAGCGAGTTCTAAAAGCGGTCTTGGGAATATCCTGCTCCCTAATCTTCAATTGGTGATACCCGGACCGTAGATCAATTTTGGAGAAGAACCTTGCACCTTGCAATTGGTCGAACAAATCATCTATTCGAGGCAGAGGATACTTATTCTTGATGGTGACTTTGTTGAGCTGCCGATAATCAATACACATCCGGAGCGACCCATCCTTCTTCCTGACAAAGAGAACCGGAGCACCCCACGGCGACACACTCGGCCGTATGAACCCCTTTTCTAATAAATCCTTCAGCTGCTCCTTTAACTCCCTTAACTCCGCTGGAGCCATTCTGTATGGTGGAATAGATATTGGCTGCGTATCTGGCAATACATCAATCCCGAAATCAATCTCCCTATCTGGCGGAATCCCTGGAAGCTCGTCCGGAAACACTTCGAGAAACTCATTCACGACTGGCACGGACTCGGGGGTAGACACTTCTGAAGTGGTGTCCGCCACCCGGACCAAATGATAGATACATCCCTTCTTAATCATCTTTGAAGCCTTAAGGTAGGAAATAAACCTACCCTTCGGCACCACATCATTCCCTTTCCACTCGATAACCGGCTCATTAGGGAACTCGAGTCTCATGACTCTCGTTCGGCAGTCAAGTTTAGCAAAGCACGTATAAAGCCAGTCCATCCCCATAATCACATCAAAATCCACCATTCCAAGCTCGATAAGATCGGCCGTGGTAACGCGACCACATACCGTGACAACACAATTCCTATAAACCCGCGCGGCTGTAATAGAATCACCAACCGGAGTCGATACAGAGAACGGCTCATGAAGCTGTTCGGGTTCTATCCCAAAGCTTGAAGCAATGAATGGGGTGACATAAGACAAAGAGGACCCCGGATCAATAAGAGCATAACAATCAATGGCCTGAACAGACAAGATACCTGTAATCACATCTGGAGAAGCCTCTGCATTCTGACGACCACTCAAAGCATAGAACCGGTTGAGTCCACCTCTACCACGAGCTCCACCCCTAACTGTACCACGTCCTGCTGGGGCTGGAGGACGCCCAGATGATGTGGCAACTGAAGAACCGAACGACTGAGCAGATCCACTACCCATGCCCTGACTGGGGGCACGACAGTCTCGCTGAATATGACCTCTCACCCCGCACCTGAAACACACCGGGATATCCAAGTAGCAAGTCTCTGTATGAAATCTCCCACACTTGGGGCATGGAGCCCTCCCCTGCTGCTGTGATCTCCCTCCTGAACGACCGGACTGATGGGGTCTCCTACTGTCTGAGCCTGGTCTCATGCGGCTGTTCTGCCGATAACTGTGCAGAGATGATGGTGTGCTCGCTGAGGACTGAGCATATGACTGAGACGGCCCTGACGACCCTCTCCCCTGAGCTGATCTCCCTGAGTGACCTGCTGATTGGGCCCTATTGCTATTCTCCCTTTCTGCCCGAATCTTCAACTTCCTAGCCTCTATGGCCTGAGCGAATCCCACAATCTTTCCATAGTTCATATCCGAGTGTAAGGCCGCTATAGCAGCCTCATTTACTACTAAGGGACTAAGGCCCTGAACAAATCGCCGAACTCTAGCTGCCATGGTCGACACTAACTGTGGAGCATACTTGGACAATCTCACGAACTCCATGTGGTACTCCCAAACACTCATACTGCCCTGCTTGAGGGTCTCAAACTCCGTGGCACGGGCTGCTATTGTCTCAGCAGGCAAGAACTGGTCCATGAACGCATCTAATAACTCATCCCATCTGGCCGGAGGTCCTCCCTCCCCACGGGAGTCCTCCCACATCTCGAACCATGAATACGCTGCTCCCCTCAACCTGTATGATGCCAATTCAACTCCTTTTGTCTCTGAAGCTTTCATCACTCGGAGGGTCTTATACATTTCATCAAGAAATTCCTGCGGATCGGCCTCTGGGTCTGTGCCTGAGAACTCTGGAGGGGCTAACCGCAAAAACTGGTTAACTCTGGAGCTGGTAGAATCTCCCTGTCCGCTAGAGGATGCAGGGGCATCCTGAGATCTCTGGGCCTAAGCGGCCACTAACTGGGTCAACATGCGGATGGCTCCCCTAAAGTCCACACCAGAAACCTCGGGACCAGGAGCTGGAATGGTGCCAGATTCAGGAATATCGGCGGGAGGGATGGTGGCACCCTCTGCCGCTGCAGGATCAGGAACATGCTGGTCTGGGACAGACGGGCCAGGTAGGTTCAAGGTTGGGGAGTCACTCTCACCCACGGCATAAGGTACATGATTCTTAGCCTCACTCGGGGTGGCATTGGCCCCAAGGCCGAGTCTAGCTCTCTTCTTAGGTGTCATTACTGACAAAGTTCGGAACAACGCACGAGTTAGATATAGATACTTTCACATTTCACTTCACCGCACAATACAGAATAACAAGGAAGTGGGAAATTTCCTAAATGTCCATGCAGCCCCCCACTTATAGATGTGGTCGACTTCACACCGATAAGTAGGGCTCTACTAGACACGGCTCCGAGACATCATAGGACTCCTTAAAACCTTAGGCTCTGATACCAAGTTTGTCACGCCCCAAATTCGAGGGACATGACCGGCGCCCGATCGGGTAGCCCCAGCCAAGCGAACCTGGATGCCTTTCCTAACCCACATGTTACCCCATGTTTTCCTTACTCGATTATTCCAAGAATTTGCCAAATAATTAATTAAGAACACTTTTTAATTTATAAAACACATACGTACTTACATAATAGTAATGAAATCACCAACTCGTTACTAATGTATGAAAACACGGATCTACACAAGTTTCTAACCCACATCTACGGTCTACGGAGCCTCTAATAGTACAACAGGATAATACAGTATTTGCCGGTAACAAGGCTCCGGCTATACCTTACACAAAATCAACTAAAGCTCCGGAAACAATGTGGCCTGAACCACGCAGGGCCCCGAGAGGAAAGGGGCTCACCAAAAAGCTAATGGATGACGAAGGGGAGCTACGATCGGTGGATTGGAGTACCTGCTACGGATCCGCCTACAATCATAACACGAATGTAGCGCCCCCGGCAAAAGGGACGTCAGTACATTTGAATTTTACTGGTATGTATGAACAAACTTTGCTCCAAGTAAACTCGAACCATAAGCAAGTAAGTAGCAGTAATAAAAGTGACAATCAAATCCACAAGGAGGGAACAATTAAGCAAACAGGAATACAATCTCTCCTCCATAAACAAGCATGTAATTGTAATGGAAATAACAATCAAATCCACAAAGAAAGAGCAATTCAACAAGTTTACAATCTCTCCTGTTTCCCCTTCCACATTTCCACATAAATAATTTCACAATTTGTTCATAGTTTATTTCAATAGCGATTTCGATCGCTTTCCAACTTTATTACCTCGGCCACCCTTATTACCTCGGCCACCCTTATCACCACAACCCACACCTTATTTCTTCGTGTTGCGGCGCGCAACCCGATTCCACCGAAAAATCACAATTCACAAACAACACAACAACAACAACAATTCACAAAGAATAACAACAACAAACCTCAAGAGACAATAACAATGACCCTCAAGGAACAACAACAACAAGTTACAAAGATTAACAACAACAATCCTCAAGAAACAACAACAATGACCCTCAAGGAACAACAACAACAATTTATATGAACTTCCATAACCATCAATACCATTTCCATGTATTCCACTGCTCATATGCATTAATAGGTCACAACGATAATTTCCCACGACAAACCACATATGTTACTACCACGGTCAATCCGATCACATCAATTCCCATTTCTTTCCATTACTTGTTTCACAGTTCTTACGACATAGTACATTCACAATCGCAAACTTGGTGTATTTCTAATTACTTGCATCAATATAGCGAAGGCACAACCACAACCACTCAACCATACCAATCACAGGAATTTCACAAACAAATCACGTAGAAATCACATACCAAGCACTCAAACACCCAAACAAGGCGATTTTACAAGTTCAAAGTTAGCCATATATACCTGGAGCCGAATTCCCTTTTAACTTCTATTTCCAATTCACCAAATGATCTAGCAACGTCAATCTAGTGCACAAGTTAACGCGTATGTCTTAGAAAGAAGTTCACAATTTCTACTCAAACTTATTTAGGTTACCAACCCATATTAGCACCATCTTTTACTCCTACCCAATTACTCTCACTAGGTTTTAGGTTATAGAATGACATGCATGTATGAGTTCAACCACTATTTTCAAAGACCAATGCATGAGACTTCCCCCCCCCCCCCCAAGTCTAAACCAGAATTTTAGTGAAAAGGTTTAGGGATGTTACCTGCAAGAAAAGGGGGATGAAGATAAGCTTGAAATTTCCCGGCCCGGATGATTTTTGAAGAATCAAATTTTGGAGAAGATGACTTTCTCTCTCAAGACTCTCTCTTTCTCTCTCTTATTTTGTGCAGAAGATCGTTAAAAATGAGGGGCTAGGGCTGTTTTATTAAAAAGGGGCTCGGGTATAAAATTTAGAAAATAGAAGCCCGAGCAAGATCTGCGGTCGCATTCTGCGATCGCAGAACTGAAATGCGGTCCGCAGATTGGACCGCAGAATTGCCCCAAAAACTCTGATGATTCTGTTTGGGTCTGCGACAGGAATGCGGTCCGCATTCCTGTTATGCGGTCGCATTGTACACCGCAGAACTGACCTTCACAAATCCTTGAGGAACTTATGCGACGATTATGCGGTCCGCATATTGGTTATGCGATCGCATAATAGATCGCATTTTCAATATTAATTTTGACAACTCTTCTGTTCCACTCTGCGGTAGAAATGCGGTCCGCATATTAATTATGCGGTCGCATTTTGGACCGCATCTTGATCTCAAGTTTAACCAAACCACAGCTTCACTATGCGGTAGGAATGCGGTCCGCATACCAGATCTGCGACCGCATTCTTAACCGCATAATGGCATTTTTCTGGGAAATTGATTCTTTCGATTTTTTTTCAAGCTTAGATCAATACCAAGGGTCCGAACACCACAAGATACTAGGTTTTGAGCCAAAAATTTTACGGGGCCTCACACACATGCCAACCAGTTCATGGTGAAATGAAGGTACGGTCCACCGGAAAATCTACCAGAACGACATGGAAAGAAAAACTGAAACGATCACAAAAATGCAATTCAAATGCATTAAAACTACGTGCGTGAGTGTTGGGGACTGACATCAAAAGGTAAAAGAATAAAGAGTATTCATGTTTAGTGTTGTCCAATTCTAGTGAATCAAATCATTATGGAATCTGCAACAGCAATAGCTTCACATTAAATGCCATATGTTCTAGCTCAACTACACAATACTCACATATATGATTGACATTGAGAAATCAAGAAGAGACACATCGGCCATGTATCATATTGAATGATCGTTGTTTTTACTAACATAAACAAAATAAGTAAATAGACAACACTTATAAATGGTAGACTAGATCTTAACTTCTTAACCATGAATCAGTATAAAAGATCAAAAATATTTAACCAAAGTAGAAAGTGAAAAAGCTTTAAAGTTTCGTTCCCAGGTGAGTTAAAGGAGATCTCAAAATTTTACATATAAAATCTCCTCATAACTTCAGACAATCAACACAATAAAAACTAAATCCAAACAACCCAGAACTGATTCATCTAAAGAACCTGACAAACACATATGAAATCAACAAACAATTTAGGGAATAGGCTAACAACATCCAGCCGTGAAACATTCACACGAACCAAATGATGTAAATTTAAGAAAACTTTAGAGTATAAGAATATCTAAACAATAACTACATTCTAAAATCAGGATAGGTACCTCAACAGCTGGAAATAAACTTAGACGAACCAAACCAAATGCCGGAACTCAGAAAATCGGAGCTCATCAACTTTGAAACAGCAAAAAGCAAAATTCAACCCATTCCTCTTCCCTTGAAATCTTTATTTCACTTTGGATTTCGAAAAAGTTTTCATTTCAGAATTCTTCTCAGCTATCTCGTATGCATTTTTCCTGAAATTTTCAGATTTGAGATTCTTTTTTTTTTCTTTGAAAATTCGTTTTCATCTGCTAATTTATGTGTTGAACGTGTGTATGTATGAAGATGAGGGTGGTGAGTGTGTGGGGATGAGAGAAAAAGAAGGAATTGAAGCTTGATTTTTGGGAAAAAGGTTTCTTGCTCCACTCTATTCTGAGATGGAGAATGCAGCGCCACTGGGATTTTTCAGGGGTGAGCTCTACCCTAGATTTTACGAAAGTGGGTTTTAAAGAGAGCGGTTGGGCCAATCCGGGTCATTGGGCTGGCGGGTCGTCGAATCTTGGCCGGATTTGGGTATTGGATTGATTGGGCTGGATTGGGAAAAATTGAGTGGGTTTTTAATTAAACTGACCCAATTTCACAAGACAAAATATTTTCCCAATTCTTTCTTTTATTTTATAATTTTTTTCTTTTCTTTTAATTAAAATCCTACAACTTAAAAAAAATCTTAAATTATCCAAAAGTGTGAAATTAATCTAATTAGATAATTATAAAAAGTACAAACAACACTTAATTCTATATTAAAAATGGAAAATCAATAAACCAAAATTAAAAGACAAAAATGTAAAAATAAGCTATTTTTTGTGATTTTCAAATTTTTATAAAGCAAATGATTATGATTAATTCTAAAAATATAAAAATAAATCCTAAATGCAATGCATGTTATTTTGGTATTTTTTTCATGATTTTAACAAAATTTAAACATGCAAGAAATGCAAACAATTAAAAATTCTACCAAAATTCCTAAAATGGCAAATAATTAACAAAAAATCAATTTTTCTTGGGATTTTATAGGAGTATTTCTTGTAGGGTAAAAATCACGTGCTTACAGAGAGGATTCAGAAGAATTATCAGGACCCAAGGTGAAATGGTAGGTATACACGTGAAGGAAGCCGGCTTTATAGCCCGTTATATTCTCATTAGGATCGGGAATCTCCACCTCCACTGCCTTGCTCCATCGGCAGTCTATCCTCATCATTTGTATGTTAGTCACGACGCCAATGTATCGGGACACATGTTCATATCGGCCCGGTGTGGATGAAGTGGCATCGATGGTAAAATCTTTCGACATATCAAGATTGGGTGGAATGCACAGTTACAAGGAAGGTATCGCTCTGATTTTCTCATTAGACGATCGAGGTGGTGATGCGACTTTGTTCCACCGAGGGACCGTTCTAGAAGTCCTAGCCATATCAGTGGTAAAATAATTCTCTGAAACAAGATGGAAGAGTGTAAAAGATGATGGGTTTTAACTCATGAATTTGAAGATGCGGAGTATCAAATAGTCGATATATTTATAGGAACCGCTTAGGTAGCATAAAGGGCGAGCCGATAGACAGTTCGCGGGTTCCTCGATAATTGCATTTGACAATGACCCTTGCACGGTTTTCTGGGGTATGGCATTTAATGCTTTTATAGGATGACGTCAGGGCTATGATGCCCTCGAAATGGCAGTTCAAACTCGTTTCCTATTACTTCTGTATACAGTAAAATTGGAGGGCCTGATTTCTCTTCAGTAGGGCGTTTCTCGGAGATCATCTCGAGACCTCGAGGTTGTAGGATGCCGTCGAGTTCTCTCCCTCGAAGTCCATTAATACCCGACCTAATGGCAATACCGGGGATGGAGAGTTCCCAAGGCATGCAACTGGCACTGGCAGAGCCTGGTGCTACCGAGTTGTCACATCCCCCTTATCTTTGTAATTAATGCTCTTGTACTATGTCAGGTATCCCCTCCTATATAAGCGGGATCCTTACTAATTTGTGGGGACTGATGTTGCTCCAACTACTCTACATGAAATATATGATAACTCTCTTTCTCTCTTTTCTCTCTAATACACTCTCTCGATATCGTTGCTCTATTTTATTATCTTCATACTTGTTCTTCATTTATTGCTTATCATTGGCCATAAAGAGCCTCCTTTAATATTATTGCATCTGTTAGCCCTTCCCCGACTTCCCATGATAGCTCGAGCCCGAGCTCGGGAATCGACCCCGAGGCCCTAAACCGTCTAACTCGAGGCCCTGAACAGCTATCTTTCGGTTCAATTACAACTCCATTTTAGTTTGCACCTCGTCCTTAAACTTCATATACATAGCATCAACTGCTCTACAACTAGCATAAAAATAGATCACGTATTTTTAGAGTCCCATCAACAAATTTAATTGTTATTACCATTTTCACGGTAAACACTGTTTGGCATTGCATAACAAGTGATAATTCTCTTACATTCCTATTCGCCTACATATTGTTCTCTGTGGGATTCGACCCTGACTCATAGTTGGGTAAAATATATTGCATGCGACCGTGTCCATTTACTTTTTAGTAGTGGATTTGGACGTCATCACTACCGTGCTAGGAGTCTTCTGGTGACTTTGTAGCTGAGCAAAAGCCAGCCGTCGTGCCTGCCAAATTTCAAAACTAACATGAAGGCTAACTTCCCGTTCTTCCCGAGTCGGGATTTTTTGGGCTTCCTATTAGTTGCCTTGGTGTATGCTCATGTTAGTGTGGGAGCTTATCTCGACGTGTCGAGCGTCGCATGAGATTCCGTCCACCGGAATCGGTCCTGGCGCGTTCTCAAGATTTTATGGCGGCTCTCCAACACCTGGAATAGCCACACCATTTTCTCTGTGGTTCTCAATATTGTTATTTACTGAATCAGACATTTTAACCTGAAATCGAAGATCTCTGACAAGAAAAAGTGTGAAAGATAACTTGCATTATGTGATGAAACCGGCAAGAAAATAATCACAATGATTTTTAGCCCCACGGCGGACGCCAAACTGTTTACCGTAAAAATGGTAATAACAATTAAATTTGTTGATAGGACTCTAAAAATACGTGATCTATTTTTATGCTAGTTGTTTAAGCAGATGATATTGTATGTATGAAGTTTCGAGACGAAATGCGGGCTAAAATAGAATTATAATCAAACTAATGAGCTAGCCAATCGGGGCTTCGGACTGACTGATACGGGGCCTTGAGATTGATTCCTGGGCTCGGGCTCGAGCTATTAAGGGAAATCGGGGAAAGGCTAACAGTTATAAAACAATCAATGAAGGCTCTTCATGGCCAGTGATAAGCAATAAATGAAGAACAAGTATGAAGAAAATATACAAGGGCCACAATATTGAGATAGTATGTTATAGAGAAAAAAGAATGTTCTTCTATATTTTATGTGGAGTAATTGGAGCAACATACCTTTACATAATGGCAGGGATCCCCTTTATATAGGAGGGAAATCCCCGTATAGCACAAAAATATACTAGTTACATAGGTATGGGGATGGGACGGCTGGCTGACGCCCTGATTTGGGTTCAGAGTAGCCTGCCAGGCCGTATCAGCCCTAGCTGCGTGTCTTGGGAACCTTCCATTTCTATAACTTATCATGATCAATGCTATCATGGGGTCGAGTATCATCGACCCTCGAGGAGAAAAATTCGGCCACGTCCTCGAGCGTTCGAACCGGTTCCGCGGCCTCGATCCTTCGAGGTGATCTTCCGAAGTACCTAAATGACAAGAAATTGGACCCTCCGATTTTGCCATATACACAAATCATTATTAATTACCAATTTCTTAATTAACTTGGTAATTTCCCACTAATCCAATAATTAACCAATTATCTCAAATTACTTAAAATACTAGTCATTTTTAACACATTTTATACACCTTACTATCATGGTCATGTGGTACCTTTCATGGTACTAGTGCATAAATATTGGTATTATAGCTCGGATCGTATTTTTTCTCCAAAATAACAACTTTCAACGAAACTCATTTTCTTTGACTTGCTTACCCTTTCACCTTCAAGAATTTACTTATCCCATATTTAACATAGCATAATACTTAATCTCAAAATAATCTCAATTCTGAGCTTACGTCGATTAACTTACGAAGAAACATTAACGTACAAAAATGTGGGATGCAACATCTCCTTTCCGAGATTTTATCAATTTATTTATGGAATAATTTCACGTACGTAAATATGGGGTGTAATATCATTCCCCCCTTAGGAACATTTGTCCTCGAATGTTGACTGATGCACTTATCATTCTCATAATCCATAGCTCTTGTGAATACTTTAGTACTCCTCTTGCCATCTAGGCAACTGTTCTGTGAATGAATCCCAAAGGCAAAGGCATTCCCCCTTTTAGGCCTATTTCTCACACCACGACTCATAGTCGGAATCCTTCCAATCTCATAACTGTTACTACCTTCTATCATGCAGTCTGTACGACTCTTACCATGTATGTGCACCTATGCGACTCTTCTCTTCTCTTTCCTCCATCTTTTAGCCAATCTCTAGGCTTCATTTTGTGAACATATACAAAATTATGTCAAGTTGTCCCTCTGGGCGTCATTAGCTTTAAGCCATACTATATTATAATTCTTACATCGACTTATCATTGGGGAGTTCTGCTACCAAATTCCAGCTTACTCTTGTTGCTTATCCCATGTGTATAAACATAAGTCCTTTAATTCACCCTCGTCACTGTTCATCTTAAGAATGACGACCTAATGTCAGCTTATACGTTGTTACATTTTTCCATCCATTATGATTTGCCTCAATATTGATCTACAACATATCATCGATAATATGAAACTTCTTACGTAAAACCTTGCCACTAGGGCTTACGTTGCATCAAGGAATATTTGAAGTAATTTTTGTAATCGTATTTCATAATATCTCGATGTAGTTCACCTTATGGGGGTATTCTAATCTCGTGCCATCTGCGAAGTCTCTTCTTCTCCTCCTTTGTTCTTCAAATCATTATTCAATCGAAGGCCCAAGCGTCATCTTTTTCCTATTACGATTACACCCTCATTTCATTACCAGGTCAGCATTCCATTTCTTCTAAATGCTACTAGTCTTCGACTCCTTTAAGTTCATTCAGGCTATATTTCACCTTCTATTACATAGAGAACCCATCGGCTCTCTTGCCTTCATGGTCTTAATCCCGAGAACTAATCCATTCTTGTCACCTTCTTACTCGCCCTTTCTCATCCTTAATCCCGTCATAAAACTTCGTCGCTTGACTATACTTTAGCTTGCGGCCTCTACATATCTATTTATACTATTCACAACCTTCCTTCAACTTGGTTCATTAGGACACCTACAAGGTTCAATTACAACTACATTTTTGATAACCAGAGATTGGGTATGGGCTTTAAATTATCCCAAGGGGAAGGTGTTAGGCACCCCTCAGGATCCACTAGTGTGGTTCACGGCCAGACAATTCTTTGTGAATTTGGTGCAATTACCATGTAAGCAGATAAGGCTCAAATAAGAGGGGATTTTAATACACAAATGCTTAAAAATAAACAACGCATGAAAGAGCGATTATTAAAAGGCTGACTTTTGAAAAGAAGTCATAATACTTTAAAATTAAAGAAAGAGAGGGGAAGGGGGAGTCCTAGGTTTATTTATAATATGGATCACATCAATGCAATACCCGATAATCACTCCTCAAAGAGGGGCTACACGTGGTATTAGCGCACCGGTCATCATTTCCATATCTACCCTTCCCACCCCGTTAAGGTACTAAAGCGCGGATTGGTCTCGACCACTATTGCATGCTATTACCCGTCCCATTCCTATCAATTCCGGAGGCACTTAGGACTACTATTCCTAAAAGGGAGGGATATTAGGCTGACTCGGGGTTTTAAATGTGAAAAATCTAAGGCGACATACAAAACACATAGGACTGCACATTAAAAGGGGAATCACGTAAATAGTGAAGGCTTATATATACCTCCTCAAACAAAGCAATCAAATAGCATGACTCAAACAACAAGCAGGGTCTGAAAATATTTAAGGCAACCTTCCTTCAACTTGCTTTCACCCTTGATTTCCTTATGTAATTCTAGAACATCAAGCGAGACATCACATCGTCTCTAACTCTTCTTTACTCTCTTGGCTAGATCTCTCGGTACCTAGAACCCGTAGGGTGGAAGGTATGCTACTGACGACGCTGTTATCATTTTTGGACACTGAATCACCGTGCTTCTAGCCTTTCATCTGCAGTATGGACTACTCACAACCTTCTACATTTGAGTATCCCGTACGTTGTTCACCTTTACCTTTCTTACCTTAAAACCTTGTATCGTATCTTCCATCTTTTTCATGACCTCCCTTCAACATAGGTATAATTCACTTTCACAGCTTCATGTTCTATTATGATACTTGCACCTCTAGGCATTCACGATTCTACTGGAGCTTCATATTGACTTCTTATGAGGTTGGTACTTCTTCTAACTGGCTTTATCGTAGAGCCATTATAGAATATAGTTGATATACTATCTCTCTTGTACCTTTGATATTAAGAGTAATTCTGCAAAATTCTCAATCAAGATTTCTATAATTTTCTAGGGCCAATAATCAGACTCCTGATTTACTTCGTTGATGTAACTCTTTAGTTTCATCTTCCTTTTGATCAGCCTTTATGTAGGCTTAAGCCATCTTCCGGTATGTGGCTCATGGTATTACTTTAGCCCTTTCATGGACGCTGTGGAATATTCAGGATACAATCTTCTAACAATTCGATCCTTTGTCTATGACATGTACTAAATTCTTTCATTTAACTTATATCGGAGTCTTCTACGACTGTGTGATCATCAACATATATATTGCATGGCTTATCCGAACTCTTTAGTACGTTCGTAACGTAGCTAATTTGGGATCATTGATCAAATAATTCCTTCATTCCTTTTTAGCATTCTTTAACGTAAGCTATTACTTTTCCTGGTCTTTCTGCCCCCTTGTTGCGTGCATACTTAGCTTACCTTAATTCTCACGCATGTCGGAGTTTTCGTGCAACTCGTATGATCTCGAATATTACTTTTAATTTTACTTCCCGTTTGCCACGGTAGGTGCCACTTTCCTTTGGAGTGCATACAATGTTGTTGTGAGGCTGTTGTTACACGACCATTTCCTCTTTAGATTATTGTGCTCAGGTTCAAGCCTTCTTTCTTATTTCCTGCTAGTCTTTCGTCATAGTAATTAGGGAGAACCCTTGAATCTTGTAAAGTTGTGAGCTTATTACAGACCCTTTTGATGTCCTTCCTTGCCTATAATTATCCGTAGTTGCTTACCTCCATGCCATTGTGCTTGTAGGTTGCTTCTAAACTGATGTTTTGACTGTCTTCCTAATGGGACTTTCTTTTATCTCCTTAACACTCATACTGTACTATCGCGCCCCCTTTTTTCCCTCCTCGCGTCGGGAGAATCGGGTTAATGACATTTAGGTATGGGACAACTCGTTCCTTTTGGGAACTAGGTTTTGCATTTTTGAAGAGTCGCTAACTAATGATTTATGGTTCATTAGGACACCTACAAGGTTCAATTACAACTACATTTTTGATAACCAGAGATTGGGTATGGGCTTTAAATTATCCCAAGGGGAAGGTGTTAGGCACCCCTCAGGATCCACTAGTGTGGTTCACGGCCAGACAATTCTTTGTGAATTTGGTGCAATTACCATGTAAGCAGATAAGGCTCAAATAAGAGGGGATTTTAATACACAAATGCTTAAAAATAAACAACGCATGAAAGAGCGATTATTAAAAGGCTGACTTTTGAAAAGAAGTCATAATACTTTAAAATTAAAGAAAGAGAGGGGAAGGGGGAGTCCTAGGTTTATTTATAATATGGATCACATCAATGCAATACCCGATAATCACTCCTCAAAGAGGGGCTACACGTGGTATTAGCGCACCGGTCATCATTTCCATATCTACCCTTCCCACCCCGTTAAGGTACTAAAGCGCGGATTGGTCTCGACCACTATTGCATGCTATTACCCGTCCCATTCCTATCAATTCCGGAGGCACTTAGGACTACTATTCCTAAAAGGGAGGGATATTAGGCTGACTCGGGGTTTTAAATGTGAAAAATCTAAGGCGACATACAAAACACATAGGACTGCACATTAAAAGGGGAATCACGTAAATAGTGAAGGCTTATATATACCTCCTCAAACAAAGCAATCAAATAGCATGACTCAAACAACAAGCAGGGTCTGAAAATATTTAAGGCAAATATTACATAACTCAGATAAGAAGTCTGAATCAGGCATGCCTGCTGGTTGTAGCAAATATTAATTATCAAAAACGGGCTTAGTTTTATTTAGTGTTATTACCTATGGTTTGCCTAAGTGTTTGGGACAGAATCCTACGAACATGGTATCTATTACTGATTCAGAATGCGGCGAAGCAGTGACAAACTTAAAAATGAGCGGTTTGAAATCCTATAGGCATGATTGCTAAACCGTCTTAAGTAGGGGATTAAATTATTTGAAACTGGTTCAGAATAGACTGATTTTAAATTTGACTAGTCTTAGATTCTGCAGATGATGGCATCAATTATTGCTGGTTTAAACTCCTATAGACATGATATCTAGTGTTGTTGATTTTAATTCCTATAGACATGATATCTAGTGTTGCTGATTTTAATTCCTATAGACATAATATCTAATTGAGGAAACAGGCAGGTTTTCACTTGGGGATTCCTATAGGCATGATCCCTATACATTATACTGATTTTAACCTTATAAACATGATACTCATTTATAGCCGTCTAGATCCTAGAGCATGATGTCTAAGTGGTAAAATAAATGTGCATAATAAAGTCCTATAGGTAGGTTATCTAGGTGTGAAGTTAAACATGCAGAATTTTAAATGAACCCCTATAGGCATGGTATCTAAAATGCATAATTGAACACGTAGGATGTAAAAAAGTCCTATAGGCATGCTTTCTAAATGCACAATTGAATCACTCAAAATACAAATCCTATAGGCATATTTTTTTACCCTTGAGCATGCATAATTACCCATCCCTTTTTCACTAGCCAACCCCCAAATGTTCATGACAAATTATTACAGACCAATTGCTGAATTACATCAAGAAAATACATAAAAGGGGACATAACAACCATATGAAGCCTGATTCTGACTTCCTCTCTGAGTTATGGAACAAAATGCCTCAAATACCACTTGTTACAAAGCTTTTCTCGGACCTGGGTGTGTCAGAGTTCCCTAATGGTCTCAAGGGGCCCCGGGCATTGCATACACCCAGGTTCATAGAACCAGATAGAGATGAGTGCAGTGTGGAAGGGCCAGCCCTTATGTGTCCAAGTTCAGAGGGAGCTCATGGGTCCCAAGGCAAGGGTCACACAAAGGAGGGCAGAACATAAGTCTAAGAAGATAGTGGAAGTGCAGGAATGGAGTTTTAAATTGAGGGGATAAGGAGAGGGGTAAAAGATGATTAGGGAAACAATAATTAGTAAAATACAGAGTTGATACTTCATACAAAGGGGGTCAGGGGTTAAGAATTCAATGCAAGGAGCCTATGTACTTAGGCAGGGGTCAACTATGGGCATGCACAGCAATAGAAGGTGCTCGCATGCCTATAAGCCAACCAGAACACACAACAACTAGAGGAAACATGGAGGCCATGATCCTAGGGGGGATCAAGTCCGGGTCATGCACAACAATATTCAATGTTGTTGTGCCCCAAACCAACCACAGATACCAAACACATTGGGGATGGGGATTTAAGGTTCACAAATCATGATATGTAATTAACAGAAACATTAATTCAGAACAAAAAGGAAGACTACAACATGCTTAATAATGGAACTTGGTTACATACACACAGGAGACAAACAAGAATGAAAGAAACAGTAAAAACATGTTGTTGTTGATGCTGAAAATTAGTTAAAACATACCAGTCAAGATGCAAAATGCAGAGAAAAATGAGCAAGCTTCCCACAGCCTAGCCTTGGCTTTCAGCCGGCTAGGTAAGGCAGCAATATAATTAGCAACAAAGAAAAGAGAGAGATTTTAGTGAGGTGGGTGCTTGAACTCAAGTGTTTTATACATTGTGTTCGTGTGTTTGAAAGAAGAGAAGGCGGGTATTTATAGTTTTGAAAACGAGTAGAAATTAAGGTAATAAGCAAATGCTTAACATAAACATGGAAAAAATCGCAATCAGAATCAATTAACACAAGTATTTCCATTAATCAAGGAAGTACTGCTCAAACGGATACTAATCAGGCTAATTAAGGAAAGAAATCAATTTGGGGACAGATTGATTCTTGCCATATAAGAGGCAGTAAAAGTATGAAGGTAAATATTTGAGTCTAAGTACGAAAACATACTTAATTTTGAAAAAGGATTCGAGGTAAAACATCACAGTAATTAAGGAAGGGCATCAATCAATTTGAACAGACTAATAAGATTAGGGTTCATCAGAAAAACCTTTGGCAATCAATCGCAACATCGAAGGATTCAGAATCAGTCAAGAAAGGGTCATGATTCTGCACCTTAACATATAAATAGCAAGGGGAGGGACAGACATACTAGGCTTGCAGTCAATCATATTAACAAAGAAGCAACCCAAACATACAATAAATGGTAGGGGTAAGATAGGATTCAGCAGTAAAAGAATATCATTCGAAGCTCAGCAATCGAGTAGGTCAAGTAGTCACATGGAATCAAAATGCAGAGAACCAAACTAAGAGAGTCAGAAACACGTAAAAGTCTCACATCAACAAGTGAGGAAAACCTTTTAGGAGATTAGGGTTTCAACAGTAGTCAACTTTTAATGATGGTAAGAACTCAGAACTAGATAAGTCAAACAAGACAAAAAGATTCAAACGCAAAGAGCTTAATCGAACTAAACATGCGTATATAATAAACCAAGAGAATTTTAGAAGCCCGGGTAAAGCCAGAACACTTAGGGCTTTTAGCATGATGAACCAGGTAGCAGCAAACATGGACAAACATAGTAAAATCATAAAAACACACTGAAAATCGGAGAAGAGTTTAGGAAACCCTAATTGTTAAAAATGGAGAGTCATTTTGAAAGGAAAATCGAAGAACCTTCGAGAAACACTTAAAAAAGTTTGTAATAAGCACAGATCTAAGATCGATCTGAAAGAAAATCGAACAGCTCTTAGAGCTAGGGTTTCAAAGAACCCAGAGAGAGTGAGAAAGGCTTTAAAAGATACCGATCTAGCCGAAAAAGTCAAGGATCTGAATCGAGTGGCCATGGCTGGCCAGAGAACAGTCAGAGATGACCAAAGAAAGGTCATCGAGCAAAGACTGGACCAAACCCCTCAAGAATCTGGTCATGAGACCACAACAACAAACACATAGAAGCCATAGGAGGCTGATACAGGTCTTAGGCGACCATGGAAAGCCATAGATTAGGGTATATTAAGGGGATGGTGGCTAGGGTTTATGGTGGTGTTGCAGAGAGAATTGAGAGAGGATGGGATTCAGGGGCGGCGGTGTGTGAGAAATGAATTAGGGTAAATGGGTCGTTTGGGTTAAAAAGGAAGGGGGTATTAGGAGCCGTTGATCTAATCGATCAACGACTGGGATCAGGTGGGGCTCCGGGTACGGGTTACGGAGATGGGTTTGGGTTGGGGTTTAATAGGAATTGGGCCCGGGTAATTGAGATTCCAATTGGGGTCTAATTTTAGGCTATAATCGAAATAAAAATGTGGCTAAAACTTAAATTGCCAATTTTTCTATTTGAATTATAAAAAATAATAAAATAATTTATGGAAATAAATTGACGGTACTAGAATGATTTATAATACATAATTAATTATTTAAAAATACCAGACCTAGTATATGAACATAAATGCAGTTAAATCTTAAAAGAGGCTAGTATTGCAATTATATGCAATTTAGCTTTTAAAAATACTAAATAAATTTGTAATAATATGCAAAAGTTTCTTTGGCTATATTTTAGTATAGATATAATAGTGCAATAAGTGAATCGCCAAAAATGATAATTTTAGAAATAATTACTGAATTTTATGGATAAAAATAGGAAAATAAATAGATTTAAAAATCTTTTAAAATTAAGGAAAAGTAATGAAGCACTTGCATATATGCATATATGCATATATATGTCATTTTTAAGCTATTTTTCATATTGAAAATATATAGGGAAAAAATTGGGTGTCAACAGCTGCCCCTCTTTACCCGGGAATGATGAAAGACTTTTCGGGTAAAGATATGATGGCCAATTTTGACCGAGCGAAACGGTTTGGGAGAGGTTCAGGCCGCACCCCGGCTTCCCAGCTGCCTACATATCCCTGGTTTTACAGGAATCATGCCATATGTAGTTCAGGATCCATCGGCGGAGTATGCCGAGGGGTATTTTTCAAGAATGGACGCAATATTTTAGGCTGGTCGAGTGAGAGTGGACGGTTTACTGGGATGGTTAGGTTTGATGGCTGCAGGCACTGGAGCGGACTCCTGCCGGGATGGCTGTTGCATGCCGGTTTTACCTGCAAATAGAAACAATACAAGCGTATATCGTGCATAAATTTAAACATGATACAAGTTCCCGCCGGTCCATGAATGCTATCTTCGGACGGTTAAGATGACGTCCTGGGCCATGAAACGTGTACAAAAGGATTCGCAGGCGATGAAATGATGCTCTCGGGCTATGAAAATGATGCCTCCGAATCATGATGCCTTTGAATAATGATATGCAAAAGATTGAATGGGATCCTCAGGCCATGACATGGTGTTCTCGGGCTATGAGGATGGTGCCTCCGAACGATAACGCCTTTGGATAGGTTGGCGATATTTCAGCCCATGAATGATGCAGTATGAGGCAATCTTTTAGCCCATGCAGATGCAGTATGAGGCGATCTTTCAGCCTATGAAATGCAGTGTGAGGCGATCTTTCAGCCCATGCAGATGCAGTATGAGGCGATCTTTCAGCCCATGAAATGCAGTATGAGGGGATCTTTCAGCCCATGAAATGCAGATGCAGTATGAGGCGATCTTTCAGCCCATGAAATGCAGTATGAGGTGATCTTTAAGCCCATAAAATGCAGTATGAGGCGATCTTTCAGCCCATGCAGATGCAGTATGAGGCAATCTTTCACCCCATGAAATGAATTATGAGACGATCTTTCAGCCCATGCAGATGCAGTATGAGGCAATCTTTCAACCCATGAAATGCAGTATGAGGCGATCTTTCAGCCCATGCAGATGCAGTATGAGGTAGAGCTTAACCTCGGAAGGTAGAACAGTAGCCTTATGTAGATTTGAGGGCAGAATGCTAGCCTTATTCAATGTAGAAATGCAGATGGAGACAGCGTTTAGTGTCGGAAGGCAGAATGGTAGCCTTATGCAATGCGGAAATGCAGATGGAGACAGCGTTTAGTCTCGGAAGGCAGAATGGTAGCCTTATGCAATGCAGAAATGCAGAGGGAGACAGCGCTTAGTCTCGGAAGGCAGAATGGTAGCCTTATGCAATGCAAAAATGTGGATTGAGACAGAGCTTAGTCTCAGAAGGCAGAATGCTAGCCTTATGCAATGCAAGAATGCGGATGGAGGTAGAGCTTAGTCTCGGAAGGCAGAATGGTAGCCTTATGCAATGCAAAAATGCGGATGGAGACAGAGCTTAGTCTCGGAAGGCAGAATGGTAGCCTTATGCAATGCAAGAAATGCAGATGGAGGTAGAGCTTAACCTCGGAAGGCGGAATGGTAGCCTTATGCAATGCAAGAATGCGGATAGAGACAGAGCTTAGTCTCGGAAGGCAGAATGGTAGCCTTATGCAATGCAAGAAATGCAGATGGAGGTAGAGCTTAACCTCGGAAGGCAGAATGGTAGCCTTATGCAAAAGATGAAAGACGAATAGTAATACAAATTCTTAGCTGATAGCTGATAGCTGGTAGCTGATTGTGATATTGTGGCTGATAGGGATATTGCATGCAAATAGCGATTGTGAGGTGATCATTCAGAGAGTTGTATTCCTGAATAGTATGAGTGTATAATATATAATTTTGCGACTTGGGTGCCTGCATCTAAAGAGAAATCGTGAGTTTTGTAAAGGGGAAAGGTTAGTTCGTGTCCCCGCTGACTTTGCTTGCCCTGCTCGGCTTTGATCTGATGACACTGTGGGTATCATTGGGGTAGTGTTGCTAAACAGAGCAATTTTGGTGACGAACATGCATGATTTAGTAAAATATAGCGTAAATGCATAATTAAAAAAATAGTTTTATTTAGATGAACCAACGACCGAGACGTGGTCCAAGACATTGCAACTTCTCTTGCTACGTAATTTTGAGGGTCCTCCTCAAAATTCTACCCCAGTTTGATGGGTTGCTACTTCTGACGGCTGCTTGCGATGATCGACCGAAGTTACTTCGGAATTTTGAGGGTCCTCCTCAAAATTTTGCCCCAGTTTCCAATTGCGGGGGGGGGGGGGGGGGGGGTGAAGTGAAAAGTTTATTGAATTGTGACTGAACCCATAAGGCTGCCTACGTATCCCCTCTTAAACGGGAATTAGGTCAGACGTAGTTCAAATTACATAAGGAAATCATAAATAGTTTCACATAGTATCGTTTGACTGCATCTGAATTGATTGGTTTTGGCCATACTTCTCCATCCATTTCTACAAGTATAAGGGCTCCTCCTGTCAGAACCCGATGAACCATGTATGGACCCTGCCAGTTGGGAGAGAATTTCCCTTTGGCTTCATCTTGATGTGGAAAAATCTTCTTTAACACCAGCTGCCCCAGTGTGAACCGTCTTGGTTTGACTCTCTTGTTGAAAGCTCTGGACATTCTATTCTGATAAAGCTGACCATGGCGAATTGCATTCATTCTCTTTCCATCTATAAGGGCCAATTGCTCGTAACGACTTTTTACCCACTCTGCATCGTCGAGCTCGGCTTCCTGTATGATTCTTAAGGAGGGAATTTCTACCTCGGTGGGAATGACCGCTTCTGTACCATAAACCAGCATATAGGGAGTTGCCCCAGTTGATGTGCGGACTGTGGTGCGGTACCCCAATAAAGCAAATGATAACTTCTCATGCCACTGTTTATGCTTTTCTATCATCTTCCTTAGTATTCTTGATGTTCTTGTTGGCGGCCTCTACGGCTCCATTCATCTGAGGCCTGTAAGCTGTGGAATTCTTGTGTTTGATCTTGAAGGTTTCACACATAGCCTTCATCAAGTCGCTGTTGAGGTTGGAACCATTATCAGTGATGATCGACTCTGGAATTCGAATCGGCAAACAATGCGGTCGCGGACAAAATCCGCCACGACTTTCTTAGTCACTGCTTTGTAAGATGCTGCTTCAACCCATTTGGTGAAATAGTCAATTGCTACTAGGATAAACCTGTGCCCGTTTGATGCGGCCGGCTCGATTGATCCAATAACATCCATTCCCCAAGCGGCGAAAAGCCATGGTGAGCTAGTTGCATTAAACTCATTTGGAGGTACCTTTATCATATCTGCATGTATCTAGCAGCGGTGGCATTTTCGGACGTACTGGATGCAGTCCGTCTCCATAGTCATCCAAAAATAACCTGCCCGGAGTATCTTCTTGGCTAAGACAAAGCCATTCATATGTGGCCCACAGGTCCCGGCATGGATTTCTTCTAGTAGCCTGGATGCTTCTTTTGCGTCGACACACCTTAGTAATCCCAAATTCGGAGTCCTCCGATACAGGATTCCTCCGTTGTGAAAGAAATTTTTGGACAACCTTCGAAGCGTGTGTTTTTGAGTAGTGTTTGCAACCTCCGGGTATTCTCCTTTGACCAAATATTACTTGATGTCGTGAAACCAAGGTTTTCCATCCGCTTCTTCTTCGACATGAGCACAATAAGCTGGCTGATCATAGATCTTCACGGGAATAGGATCAATGAAGTTCTTATCTGGATGTTGTATCATAAAGGCTAGGGTAGCCAATGCATCGGCGAACTCATTCTGGACTCTGGGAACATGCTGGAACTCTGTCTTTGTGAACCTCTTTCTTGATTTTCAAACTCATATCTGGCTTGAATTTTCTGAGCTTCTGTTTTACTGGCGGACAGGCCGGATCAGTCGGCAGTTTGTGAGCCACAATAGATGTGCTCAGACCAGTCATGTCATCGTACGACCAGGCGAATATGTCCTCATATTCTCTTAGAAGCTCTGTGTATTCTTCCTTTTTTGATGGTGATAAGTGAGCGCTGATTCGTGTTTCTTTGACGTTTTCTGCATCTCCCAGGTTAACAATCTCAGTCTCGTCCAGGTTGGACTTAGGTCTGTTCTCAAAATTCTCAACTTCTTTAACGATCTCTTTCGGTATATCATCCTCCTCTGAATCTATGTCCGTTTGTTGCGTTGTCTCATTGCATATCACAGTCATTGGTTCATCAAGCTAAGTAATAGTAATGCTGTATAAGTAAAGTAATGAGAGAAAATAATAAGAGTAAGATTTATAAGAAAAATGAAGTGCTTTGATAAATTCCATAAATGTTTTGAACATTTGGAGCTCTTTCTTGCAAAAACAAAAATGCGAAAGGAAAGTAAACTAGTAAAATAAAATAGTGCATGGTGCTTGTTCAGCCTTGCTACCCCGAGGCACGCCGGGCTCTGGTGGTTCTGACAGTCCAGTTATCGAGGCGTGCTCCTGTGCTTACTACCTGTATGGAAGGGACTTCCTCCCCCTCCTCCTCAAAAATGACATAGCAATCCATATCATCGTCTTCTAGGAACAAATTCCTCATTGCTGCTAGTGTTTCCTCTTCTTCTGACCCATAGATAACTTCGGCCGGTTGGAAATTCTGTTCCAAGCGTGGTATTGGCTGCTCCAATGGATAGTAAGGACCGCGCCAGGGCGGCGACCATTCATTGAATTCTTTCCAGGTATATTCGTACCCCAATCTGAAGGTGGTGCCGTGTTTCTTGAGCTTGATGGGCTTAGCGATTCCTTGGAGATTCTTGCCAAGTCCCTTGCCAAGTTCACACCCGCTCCAGTTCAATATGCTTTCAATTTTGTTATCCCACCACTTATCCTTATCAACGGCGTTGACTCGCTCGATGTGGTGGTAAGTTTCCCCACCTATCCTTCTTCTTCCTCCAATTGTTGGAATGGTCTGGCGGCTGTATATGGGATTGCTGCCGTCGTCATGAATGATCACCTCTTAGTGGTTCCGCTCAAACTTCACTGCTTGATGTAGTGTTGACGCTACGACCCCTGCGGCATGAATCCATTGTCGTCCCAATAACAGATTGTAAGATGCCGGCACGTCTATCACTTGAAAATCAACATCAAACCAAGTAGGCCCCATTTGCAAACACAAGCTAATTTCCCCAATAGTAGACCTTGGGATCCGTCAAAAGCTTTGACGTTGATGGCCCCGTCCTTGATTTCGTGCAGCCCTTTTCCCAATGTCCTGAGTGTTACCAATGGAAAAATGTTGATACTGAACCCCCCATCGACTAGGATCCTAGTGATAAAGTAATCTTGGCACTGCACAGTGATGTGCAATGCCTTGTTGTGACTCAAACCTTCTGGTGGCAGCTCATCTTCATAAAAAGTGATCTTGTGATTTTCCAACACCTGACCTACCATGTTAGCCATTTCTCCACCGGTGATGTTGCTTGGTACGTATGCCTCACTCAGCACTCTTAACAAGGCATTCTTGTGTGCATCAGAACTCTGTAGCAAAGCAAGGATATAAATCTGTGCTGGTGTTTTGTTCAGTTGATCAATGACTGAGTATTCCTTTGCTTGTATCTTTCTCCAGAGATCATCGGGCCCGGTTTCTGTGATGGCTTGTCGACCCGAGGTCTGCTTACTCGACTCAGCCAAGTGTTCTGGGGTATAGACCATGCCGGTTCTTGTCACACCCTATGCCGCAACTGCTTCCCCGAACTTGACTTTTCCTTTTCTTCTTGCCTCGGCTCCCATGGTATGGCTTTTGTGTGGAATGGTGTTACGGCTGTCATTGCTACTGGAATGGGCACCCTTGCTTTGGAAGGTAATACGACAACTTCAAATGGCTCAGGCGCCTTTGGAGATCCAAACTCGACCTCAATTGGTGTTGGTGTTTTTGCAGAGGCTGGTGTTTCAAACTCAAGTGGTATGGACATGTTCACCTCGGCATCTTCAGAAGGCTGAATCTGGATTACAATCGGATTAAGGGTGACTGTTGGTTTCTTTGGGTCGTCGCCTTCTGCGATCAAACCAATTGATCCTTTGGGATCCCAATCATCCTCTATTTCAATCATGTGAACACCTCCTCCCTTGTGGTCTGGTAGAGGGTTATTGCGGACGTTCAGAGCAGGCTCTTTTGCCACAATGATCTTGTTGTCAATCAGAGCCTGGATCTTATCCTTCAGGGAGCGGCATTCATCAATGGTATGCCCTTTCATGCCAGAATGGTATGCACAGGTTTTATTTGGGTTGACCCATTGGGAAGGGTTTTCAGGGGTTATAGCAGGGATAGGGGTGACATAACCAGCAGCTTTGAGTCTTTCATACAGCTGGTCGGTTGGTTCGGCAATGGCGGTATACTGTTTGGGAGGTCTGCGGTCGGAATTTGGTCGGGGTCTAGGAAAGTTTTGACGAGGGGGAGGTGATTGATAGTGGGATTGTTGAGTGTTGTAGGCTTGGTAGACGTGTGCGGGTTGGGAATATCTGGTTGAAGCAGGTTGGTACGTAGGAGGTGGAGGTGATTGATAAGTAGGCGATGGAGTTTGGTAGGAAGGTGCGGGTGTTTGAAAATTTGGAGTGGGCTGATATGTAAGTGGAGGTATTGGATAGGTTTGGTATTTGGCAGGTGATTTGGTTCTCTGTGCAACCATCGCGGCGCCTACATCCCTTTTCTTGGACGTATCACCAGACTGTAGAGCCTCATTGGTAGCTTGCAGGGCTTCAAAGTTTGTAACCATACCACTCTTGATACCTTCCTCGATTCTTTCTCCTAGCTTGATGATGTCAGAAAATTTATGATTCTCGATCAGCATCAGTCTTTCATAATATTGTGGATCCTGAGCCCGGACGAAAAACTTGTTCATCTGTTCTTCCCCTAAAGCAGGTCGAACCTTAGCAGCCTCTGTTCTCCAACGAGTGGCATACTCGCGGAATGTTTCTGTGGGTTTCTTCTTTAAATTCTGAATGTAAAACACATCCGGTGCATTTTCCATATTGAACCTGAATCTGTCCATGAAGTCGGACGCCATACTCACCCAGTTTGACCACTTCTTTGGGTCTTGGCTAATGTACCAAGACAGAGCATCTCTTTCAGTCTCCTCATAAAAAGCTTCATGCGGATCTTCTCGTCTTTTCCTACTCCGACCAGCTTGTCGCAGTATGTTCTCAAGTGAACCCTGGGATCCCCTGTACCATCAAACATTTCGAACTTAGGAGGTTTGTACCTCTCGGGCAGTTCGACATCGGGCTGTATGCATAGATCTTCATAGTTTAGCCCCTCAATTCCCTTACTTCCTTCAACGCCTTGAGTTTTGGTGGTCAACCTTTTAAGCTCTTCGGCCAGATTTCTGATGAGCAAGTCCTTATCATCGGACTCGGGTGTGTTTGAGGTGGGCTGGGTAGAATGTGGCACAGTCTCCACGTAGATGGGGGTGTTGTGTTGGGTGTGGCAGTGGTCGGGATGAGCAGTGGAGCATTGTTGGGAGTGTGGCAAGTATTGCAGTGGTGGTGAGGAGCGGGTTGCTTTGGGATGCTTTGTGGAGGTATGATATTCTGAGTATTTGGGAAGGTAACTTCTGGAGTGGTAAGGGAAAATGATAGACATGCCAAATTCCGGACTTGATCAAGCTCTTCTTGGAATTTCAGTAGTTTTTGTTCTATTTGAGAAGCATTTTCCTTGGGGACCATAGCACCACGAGTGACCTCTACCCGTTCAGCTGAGTTGTTTGAATCTTCCATTGTTCTTTTGCTTTTGTGTCTGACGGGACTGGGAGGAGGAGTAGGTGGAGGGCCCCTGGATCTTGTAAAGTATGCTGATGTTGCCAGAGTTCACGAACTAACCTTTGGGGAGGGGAATAAACGAAAAGTAAAAACAAAAAGGTGATAAGTCAGTAAGGATCATAAGGAAAGAAAAATTGTTGCAATATTTAAACACTTAGTGCAGGAAATATAAAGCGCGTCCTAATTTTGGGGACCTTGTTGTGCCCAAGGTAGGCCTCATTTTATTGATAAAAAGGTAGACGAATCCAAAAACGACACTAAATAACAGAAAATAAAAATGTCACTAGTGGCCATAGGCCTTGTTACATTTCTCAAAGCAAAAAAGGAAAACACCTATCTATTTGGTCCCAGAAAGACCTTCCCCATATTCGGCAGTGTTAGCTTCCTCGATCAGTTCTCCCAGCTCGCGCAGTCCTAGTAGCAAGTAAGCTCTGGCCAGATGTCCACCTTCATTTCCTTCAGCAATCCGGCAGTCTTCGACCCTCTTCAGAAACAGAGAAGGTAGGTCTCCCAGGTACTTCCGGACAAGAGTCTGATCGCTGGAATGAAGATCCTTCCACCAGCTTAGCAATTTGGGGTGAATGTGGGTGACCATGCCGAATCTGGGGACTTCGTGCCTCATATTTCTGCAAGAAAAAGGTTAGGCCCTTACCCTCTCCAGACTCGACTATTAAATATCAATAATTGGCATAAAAGCACTTTAGTTCTCCAAATAAATGCACAGAACGTGATAAGGTCCGTTTGGGTTTCAAGGAAACCCAGTGGACTTTGACAAGGCTATATTAAAGAGTCATTATGCGGACAACATAACTGACTCGGCTAGGTTTGACCATGATGCATGTACAATTAACGGAGTAAGGTTTCTATGTGGTATTAGACTGGTACCCTTGAGAGGACAACTCAAGAGGAAAAGGCGCGGAACCGTCGACTACACCGCTGATCGACTGGTTTTACCGCAAATATGCCTTTGCCGGATTTAGGGGGTGATGATATCGGAAGAGCGCAACCACTCATTATAAGCGTTGCTATGGTCTTTTGTTTGGCACGAGTGGAATATGATGTTGAATATGCAGTTACAATAATCAAACAAGTTGTCACGTATTTGCACGTTCATAAAGTAATAATTACAACAGTTTCTCATAATTTACAACAGTATTAAAGGAAAGCGATAAAGGAAAGCATTAAGAGAAATAAAGGAAAGAAACAAAAAAGCCAAGTCAGTTTCGCAATAGAAGAAGAAAAATACTTAAAGGCATTTAAACAAATAAAGACATAAAAAGAAGCATAAAGTCACAAATAGCATGAAATGGTAAAAGCCTTAAAGAAATCCCTAGCAGAGTCACCATGCTGTCGATGCCCCCTTTTTCTCTCGAAATCGGGTTTATGACATTTGGGCGGACAACTCGTTTCCTTTTGGGAATTGGGTTTGAATTGAAAAGTCGCCACATAACGATTAAGTGCATTAGGACACTGAGAAGAGTTTTGATTTAGAAAACCAGAGATTGGGTAAGGGCTTGAAATTATCTCGAGGGGAAGGTGTTAGGCACCCCTCAAGATCCACTAGTGTGGTTCCCGACTATACTAAATTGTGACTTTAATTGCAAACAACAAGCAAGAATTACAAATACGAGGAGGTTTTCGCATAATGGTTGCGAGCAATTGAAATTAAAAGAAATTAAAGAAGTTGAAGTTTGGGAAGAAAGTAGTCTTTTAAAAATAAACAAGTAAAGGGAGGGGGGTCCTAGGTTTATAAATTATATGGATCACCCCACACAACACCCGGTAACCGTTTATACACGTGGTATTATCGCGTGGTCATCATATCCATGTCTACCCTTTCCCACCCCGTTAAGGTATTAAACGCGGAATGGTCTCGTTTTACTTATTGCATGCTATTACCCGCCCCCATCCTATCAGCCCCGGAGGTATTTGGGACTACTAATCCTAAAGGGAAGGGATACGTGGTTTTATGGTTTCAAAGGACAAAATTCTAAGGCGACAATCAAAACACATATGTACCAAATATGGGGAAGAAACACAACAGATAGAAAGGGCTCAAACAAACCTCCTAAAAAACAAAGAGAAGCATATAGTTTAGCATGTCTTTACACGTACTGTTTAGGTCTTAATTAAACTTAAGAGTTGTGGCAGACTGATCTATTACATATTTAAGATAAGAAGCCCGAATCAGGCCTGCCTACTGCTTGTAGTTAATAAGAATCTGATTCAATTTATAAGTTATCCTATGGTTTTCCTAAGCGTGGAACGAAAACCTATAGGCATGATATCTATTAGCTTCAGAAGAGAAGTATACTGATTTAGGAAAAAGAAACTGTCAATTACAGGAGTATAAATTCTACAGTCGTTGTTGTTGCTGCTGATTTTAGACTTATAAGCTAATGGGCGATTCAGATTTTAGTTGATAGCTCCTATAGGCATGCTTTCTAGGTGCTATTGATTTGAGAAACATTTTTTACAAGCGAAACAAGAGTACAGAAGTCCTATGGGCATGGTATCTAAATGTTGTTAGTTATTTAAACCTATAAACGGGTTTGCCTAGTGATAGATGCAGAATCAAAATTCAGGAAGTCTTATAGGCATATTATCTATATGATATACAGCGTTTCAGAGATGACTTATAGACATGGTCTCTATATGATGCAGAAATGCAGAACCTATAGACATGGGTTATATATGAAATGCAGAACCTATAGACATGGGTTCTATATGAAATGCAGAACCTATAGACATGGTTTCTATATAAAATATATAACCTATAGACATGGTTTCTATATGAAATGCGTAACCTATAGACATGGTATCTATATGTAATATAGAAACGAAAGTTAACAGCAGGGTATAAGTATAACTATCACCTATGAACATGATATCTACCCCTTTTTGCATGCATGATTTACCCTCCCCTTTTCACTAAAAGCCCCAATAGTTATTACAAGTTATTACAGCCCAGAATAAATAAGAAAAGGTAAAATTACATCAGAGAAACTAAAAAAATTTACAACCAAGGGGAGCCTGATTCAGGTTTCCTGCCTGAAGCATGAAGCAAACCAACTCCAAAGACCAAAATCCAAAGCCTTTCTCATTTGGGAGTGTCAGAGTTCCGAAGAGCCTCATGGACTCCGGGCAGTGCTTACACCTGTCGACGCCCCCTTTTTCCTAAGGGAAATCGGGTTTACGACATTTTTGGAAAAGACAACTCTATTCCCGTTTGGGAATTGGGTTTTTGGATTTAAAGAGTCGCCACCTAATGATTATAGTGCATTAGGACACTTTAAGGAAGAGTTTGAGATGAAGAACCAGAGTTCGGGTAAGGGCTAGAAATTATCTCGAGGGGAAGGTGTTAGGCACCCCTCAAGATCCACTAGTGTGGTTCCCGGCCATGTTACAATTGTGACTTTAAGTGCAAACAACAAGTAAGCAAATAGAGGTCTCAAATAGAAGGGAATTGACACATAATGTTGCAAGTGAATTGAAAATTTGGAGAAAAATAAAGAAGGCAAAATTTTTGAGGGAATGGTTTAAACAATTCTGAAAATAAACATAAACAAGTAAAGGGAAAGGGGGTCCTAGGTTTATAAATAATATGGATCACCCCACACAACACCCGGTAATCATTTATACACGTGGTGTTATCGCGTGGTCATCATATCCATATATACTCTTCCCACCCCCATTAAGGTATTAAAGCGCGGAATGTCTCATTACTTATTGCATGCTAGTACCCGTCCCAATCCTATCCGTCCCGGAGGCATTTGGACTAACTAGTCCTAATGGGAGAGGGGTTTGGGGCCTTTTGGAGAGTTTTCAAAGGACAAAATGCTAAGGCATCAATCAAAACACATAATGCAAGTAGAGGGGACAGCAAATAAGTAAGTAGGTCTCACATAAGCCTCCAAAAATCAGATAAAGCCATAGAGTTTAGCATGTCTTGCACGTACCGGTTTAGTCTTAAATTAAATTAAGGCGATAAGCGGACTGATTCAACACATATTTTTAGATAGGACGTCTACATTATGCTTACTCGAATGCAGTTATCTAAGACTGATCCAGTTGATTAGTTAAACCCCTTTTTTGTCTATGTGTTGGATAGAACTACTGATTTTAAAACACAAGCTGATTTTAAAAGAAAATTTCAGAGTAACAAAAAAGGTTTCAAAAAAGGGTACGTGATTTAACAACTAAGCGAGTTCCAGAATGCAGATCGGTTGGGAAATGTTTACCAGAGTTCATGCGAGTAGGTTTAGAAAGAAAAGTCGTTTGTTTTAGTAAAATCAACACTGTTTTGAATAAGTGAGATAATTTTTTGGTTTCGAAATCCCTATAGGCATGCTTTCTATACGTGATACCCTTTTAAATACTAATGGAAGCCTTGTAAACCAAGATATCTACATATGCCATTTTATTATTAAACCTATTTGTTTGCCTAATGATGCTATTATATGCAGAGACGCAAACCCCTATAGGCATGGTATCTACATGCAGAATTCTTATGAGCAGGATATCTGTATGATATACAGAATTCTTATAGGCATGGTTTCTATGTATGACAGTGCAGAATTCCTATGAGCATGATTTCTATATGTGAAAGTGCAGAAATCTTATAGGCATGATTTCTATATGCAGATGCATAAACTTGTGAACATGATTTCTATGAAAGTGCAGAAATTCAGAAGCAAACCTTATAGACAGGATATCTATATGCTTAGTTGCAGGAATCGAATGTTAAATCCTATAGACATATTTTCTACGTGTTAAGTTGCACAAATCAGAAATAAAATCCTATAGGTATATTTTCTACCTTTTGTGCATAAAAGTAAACCCCTCCCCTTTTCACTAAATCCCCATGAGTTTATACAATTTATTACAGACCAATAGAACAAAACTGAAAGTAAAAGTTCATCAGAAGCTATCAGCTACATCCGAGCAGCCTAATTCAAACTTAGTGTCTAATAATATGAGATTGAACTACTTCGGAGATCAGATTTCCAAGGCCTTCTCTAGGGTGTTTCAGAGATCCAAGGGGTTTCAGGAACCGCAGGCAGTGCTTACGCCCAAGATATTAATCAGAATGAGTTATAGTGCAGTGTGGAAGAGCCAACCCTCAAGTGTCCAAGTTCAGAGGGAGCTAAGGGGTCCCAAGGCAAGGCTCACAAGAGAGGGGCAGAACTTAAATTCTAAGAATGAGTGCAAGTGCCATAGAGAGCGGTAGGGAATGCCAAAGCAGGCTGGTGGTCATACCCAACCATGAGGTAGGCTGGCACACCCCTGACCAAACTTGTTGGCCACACATTGGAGAGCACAGACCTATTGAAGGTCAGACTATGGTCTAGACAGTGATTAAGACACTGCCAGACCAAGGTCTTAATGCTCAAGATACATATAAAGGGGAAAGGGGAATGGGAATTGAAAGAGTTTAGGACTCAGGGAGTCCAGTCCATATACATGAACAACAATGTCAAGTGTTGTCATGTTTCTGAACCATAACTCAACATACAAAAGGATTGAGGGACAGGGATTCATGTAGGAGAATAGCAAAGAGACAAACCAACTTGCAAAATTTACATTATGGAAGCAGTAAACCCAATAAAGAATGAACTGGAGAATAAACACATGGGGGGGGGGGTGGCAGAAATTAAACAAAGGTAACATACCAGTTGCAGAAGAAGCAAGCAAAGAGAGTAGAAATCTTGTAATAGGCCACAATACAAGTAGCAAGAGTATACTTATGAGTGTAAGTCTGAGTTCAGAAAAAGACTCGAGTGTTGGTCGTGTGTGTGTTAAGAAAGGAGCAGGTATATATAGTTTGAAATCAGGCAGGGAACAAAGGTAAGAAAATAATCATGTATCAATTAGAATCAATCAGTAGCACAAAATCCTTTGATTGAGGAGTTCAAATTTGAACGGTAAAGGGCAGAAATTATTTAAGGAAGGAGATCCAGTAAACATATTATGCATAGCATACGAATAAGGGGTAAATACATAGGGGTTTTAATTAAGGAAAGAAAACACACGGTTAAGTAAATAAGGCAAAAACAAAGTAAATCAATTAGTACACAGTAAATCAGGGAATCAGGGATTCAAAATCACTAATGAACCAAGTCAGAAATAAGGGAATCGAAATGTTAAAGAGAGTTTTCAAATAAAACAAGGAAAGAATCAATCACGCTTACACAAGGAAGTCTGAAATCAGTCCCAAAATTCTAGAGGGACAACCAGTGTATATAAAGAATGCACAACATCGGGCATGTGAGGTTAAATCATGACAAAAGAGAAACAACAATGCTAGCAAAACATGATAGTCGTATAGGCTAATCAGAAGCATGCTAAAGAGTCAAGTGAACAAGGTCTCATAGATTTTAGCAAAAAGTCAAAACCACATGGAGAAACAAAGTTGAAACAAAGATGAAACAACTTCAGGAACTCAGAGATTAGGGTTTTGAAACCAAGCAAGTTTAGAGATGAGAAGCACACAAAGCATGTAACAAGTGGCCTCAAACTCGAAAGAAACCCTCAAATTCTAGGGTTTTTACCATTAATCGAGTCTAGAGACGAAAACAAGCAACTCAGGCAAAAGAATACTAACGAAATAAGTTTAGAAAACTCAAAGGGACTGAGACCTTAAACGTGTATTTCCCGGAAAACTTCATGAAAACATAATAAAAGAAAAATCGTACAAAATACAGTAGGGGAAGTCATAAGAGCAAGATAGAAGAAAACACAGCAGAAGAAAACACATAAAATCATAGTAGAGCATGTAAAATCAGAGAAACCCTAAATCGGAAAAGATGAAAGGTTTGAAAGCAAACTTTTGAAAGAAACTTTGAGAAATCGTTTGAAAACCTTAAAATAAACATAGATCTAGAACAGATCTAGAGGAATCAGGAGAACCTCGAAAGGCTAGGGTGCCAGAAGAACCCTAGAAGCGAGAAAGCCTGGAAAAGTCACGATCTAAGCTAGAGAGTATCACAATCAGGCTCAAAAGACCAAGAGCCACCGGAGCAAAGCCGGAGATGGCCAGGATCTTCGAATTGATGAAGGTCTGAGCGAGGACCTTCGAGGTCTGGCCTCGAACCTTCAGGTATCAAGCATGTGAGAGAAGTAGGGGGTGAGAATAGGTCGTCCATGATTAGAACAACCATAGATTCCAGTGGATTTGGTGTTGGAAATGGTGGAGATAGAGATGGCGGCTAGGGTTTCTGAGAGTGGTTGAGAGAGTTTGAGAGAATGGGAGGGTTCAGAGGCGGCTGGTAGGTGAAAATGATTTAGGTTTAGGGGGTGTTGGTAAATTAAAAAAAGGAAAGGAGAACGTGAGTCGTTGATTTGTTAGATCAACGGCTGGGATTAAAAGGGGAGCCGGGCGGGTCGTTTTAGACGGGCTGTGGGTCGGGTAGTTTTAGGAATTAGGCTGGGCAATTTGAAATTGAAATTGGGTTGGATCATGGGTGCCAAATCTGGCCAAAATTGAAACAAAAACAGGCTAACATTGAAATAGCCATTTTCCCTTATTTATTTTATAAAAAATAGTAACATATTTTCTGGAAACAAATTAAAGGTACTAAATTAATTAATAATATATAGCTATTAGGTTAAAAATACCGGAGCCAATTTTGTAATTATAAACGCAATTAAATCTTAAAATAGGCTAATATTGCAATTATATGCAATTTAGCTTTTAAAATACTAAATAAATTTGTAAAAAAATGTACAAAAATTACGTTAGCTATATTTTAGTATAAATATAAAATCCTAATAATTAAATTACCAAAAAGTAATAATTTTTAAAATAATCATTGGGCTTTTATGGAGGAAAAGGAAATAAATCAGTTTAATACCTTAAGAATTATGGGAAAAAAATAGTAAAATGCTTGGATATGCTTATATATGCATATATATACTATTTCAGAAAAAATACAAGGAAAAATTGGGTATCAACAACATTAAGAAAATCAAAGGCTTATTATTCACTCAGAACGTAAAAAGAAGCTAGCAAATTAAAAAGAAGCTACTAAGGTAAATAATTATACTACTAAGGAAAAGCGAACTATGGAAGCTATGAAATAAACTACAGAAAGCGAGATAAATGAATATACAAATCGAAGTCAGATGAACATATACATAAGGGAGAAGAATATATACATAAGGGAAATGAATATACATCAAATGGAGAGAATATATACACACCAAAAGAAAATAAAGATGAAAGAAAAATAGTATCAGAGTTACTATAGCCCAAATGTCAAATAATCAAAAAAGACCACCCCCAAATGAAAATAAGCATTGTCCCCAATGCTTAACAAAAATAAGAACAGGGAAAGGGTATAGCGTTAAGAGAACTCCCTATATAGTCTCAGTCTGCATAGGATCATCAGCAACCTCGGCCTCAAGCTGTAACTCATCATCTCTAGGCTGAGGGACAACTGGGTTGCTGAGCATCTAGATCATCTCCTCAGCAGTGTGGGAAGTGGCAACCAGCTCCTCAGACTGGCCGACTGCTGCCTTTGGTGCTGTCTGTCCTGCTGGTGGTGCCTGTGCTGCTGGGGGAGCTGTCTCCATGAGCAAGTCCAATGGTAAATCGCCAGCAGATGTAATCTTCTTAATCTCCTTTCTCAACTTGTGCACCGACTTCTTTGATGCCTGAGACTTCCGCATCTTCTTTACCTATTCGCCCAAATCCTCAATGGCTTTCCCTTGTGCCACCACCTTAGCCATGATAGTCTTCTGGTTGGCCATAATATTCTTCAATGCTTCCTCCACTGATGGAGGTACCTGTGGCTCTGCTGGGGTTGAGGATTATGCTGCAACAACACTGGATATATCATTCAGCTTTGTAGTAGCTGCCTGCATCGAGTTGTTGAGACTCGCCAATGTCTGGGAGACTTGCAGAGCAGTATGAGGGTAAGTAGAGGAAGCTGGCACTGGTAGTGGCACTGATAATCTAGCAGAAGCAGGTGTTCTGGAGGATGAAGGTGGCATGGCTGCTGTCCCAGTGGATGTACCGGCTGCTGTGGAAGGCTCGACAGCTGAATCAGTAACTACTACTGTTAGCTCCTCAGACTGGCCAGCAGAGGTAGTAGCTTTACCCTTGATCTTCGGGTTGTCAGCTCTTTGGAGGTGGTACCATGAGAAAGGCTTCTTGGCCTTTACCTTGGTGTCATAATGCTTCGGCTCTATCCCTTGATCCTTGAAGTATTCGGTGAGGGAGTTCGGGTACGGATACGATCTCTCACCCTTCTAGACAGTTAAAGTGATGTTGGTGGACATGATGGCACTAACATTTATCGGATACCCTACCATAATTGAAGCCACCAAGACTGCACGTGGAAGTGGGAGCATGTTTTCATTAAGGCATGGGTCAATGCAGCTACACACGAACGTTTGCCACCTTTTTGCTTTAAAGTTTAGGGTAGCCCGGACAATTGGAACCCCTGCTGTGAGCCACGAAGGTGTTGACCTTGGGATTACCAGAATCTTAACTAACTACGGACGAGTTGCATCACCCATGGCTAGCTTCTCCAAATACTGCACTGCCTCCACTTCCTCAAACCCCCACATATGTGTTCAGTGCACAGGAGTCAAAGCAGATTTTCAGATTTCGCACTTTTGTCACCTTAGTTCCCTGTTTGATGTGAGCAACATTTGCGTAGAATTCCTTGACCAGGTACTCATTTGCATCAAGAACGTTGTTAGTGAAACATTTCTAACCTTTCTGCTCCTGGAATCGCCTAAGGACATTGGGGTTGTGCTTGTGCAAATCTTTTATTAAGAATTGTCGCTCAAGAGTGAGCGACCACTGTGGCCACCATTCCCTAACCTTCGCGAAGGCATTGGCACTGACAAATCTGTCCTCCCATATCTCCGGCCTCCTTGATCTTTCTAACCCTGCCACTGCAATATCGCTCCCTCTCCCATCATCTGGAACATCATCATCATCTAAGTTTATTGGAGCAGGGGGAGCATGTGAGGAAGAAGGATCAGAGTCTTGGCTGCCCTCTTCTGAACCTTCCAAAGAACTGGCAGTTGATGAGGGCTCATCCACCAAGTGGAATCTCCCAGGGAATTGTTGTCTTTGTTGTGATTGGGCTTCCGGCTGTGCTTGCACGAAATTACCCTCAGAAGCTTCCCTAGATGGGACGTACTCACTGGTCTCCGAGGTATCAGGGGATCTATTGGCTATTGCTTTCTTGCTTATAACCTTTTAGATTGATAGAGGGAGATTGCTTTTGCCTCGACCCCAGCCTCTGGAGGGTTCTGCCCTCCTTTGCGATGTATCTTCTCTGCCATGTGAATGAACCATTGTCTACAATACATAAGAGCTAGAAATCAGTTACAATTAAAGCTCATAATGTATACAGAAGTATGATTGAAGGTTGCAGCAAAACAGTCTCAAAAGGGCAGTGCGGACCGCACAAAATTGAGTGCGGCCGCAGATCGCCCATTGCGGACCGCACAAAAATGAGTGCGGCCGCAGACTGCCCATTGTGGACCACACAAAAATGAGTGCAGCCGCAAACTGCCCATTTCGGACTGCACAAAAATGAGTGCGGCCGCACAGCCCCAGGTTCAGACTACTGCGGTCTCTGAAGTTCCATCACAGCGGACCGCACAAAAATGAGTGTGGCCGCACAATTTTGAGTGCGGCCGCACAAGTTAGGCATACAATTTTCCTAATTCAGAGGGGTGCAGACCTACAAAAGTGTGTGCGGCCGCATAGCCTCCACTGCGGACCGCACAAAAGTGTGTGCGGCCGCATAATTTAAAATTCACGGGCACTGAACTAGGGTTTATGCAATTTTGTTCTCAAATCATCATGGTTTTAGCAATCAAACATTATTAGCTAGTTACCCAGACCCCAATTAACGTTCAAGAAGCTACCCACATGATTCTAAGCAGAAACAACTAAACATTGACATTTGTATGCATGTAATTAACCCTAAATCAAAGAACCATAATCAAACAAAAGATGAAGAAACTAATGATGAAATTAACATACCAGTAATGAAGATGCAGGTGATGAAATGAGGGCAATTTGAGAGCAAATGGGAAATTTACTGTGCAAGCTTGGCTTTAGGGCTTAGAAGATCGAAAAGCTTTAAAGAATATAGAGAAGCCCTATTTATACTTTTACCCGTGGGACCCGGATTTTTACATGAGTGCGGCCGCATAATTTTGATGCGGTCCACACTCCTTACCTGCCTTTGTGAGAAGTCATGCGGACCGCACAAAAATAAGCGCGGCCGCAGTATCAGTGCGGACCACACAAAAATGTGTGCGGCCGCAATTCCTTAAGCATTAATGACAGGCCAACTTCAAAGACCATGCATTTTGACACGTAGCCAAATTTTCATGCACAGTCCCTGCAATGCACACCCATTCCTGCATACACTTCAAAACTGGTTAGCACAAACCAAAGCCTATCTAATCCAAAGAAGAAAAATAAAAGAAAGAGAAAGACACATGGGTTGCCTCCCAAAAAGCGCCTGATTTAATGTCGCGGCACGACGCAAATTACCAATCACTTGAAATGAAGAACCGCCACAATGTGTCCCTCATCAACCTTGCCAAGATAATGTTTAACCCGATGCCCATTAACTCTATAAACCTCATCGTTCTTATTTTTCAAATCTAGAGCAACAAATGGGGTTACATTCGCCACTTCAAAGGGTCCACTCCATTTTGATTTCAACTTGCCCGGAAACATCCTTAACCGGGAATTGAACAATAGCATAAGATCATTTTCTTTGAACTCCTTGTTGTGGATGTACTTGTCATGGAGGTACTTCACCTTTTCCTTGTAAAGGGACGAACTTGTGTAGGCATGATACAGGAATTCATCAAGCTCATTCAAATGTGCCACTCTTAGGTTTGCAGCGACATCCCACTCAAGGTTCAACTTTTTCAAAGCCCACATGGCCTAATGCTCATGTTCTACCGGAAGATGACACGCCTTCCCAAACACCAATTAATATGGAGACATCCCAATCGGCGTCTTGTAGGCCATCCTATAAGCTCAAAGAGCATCATCGTGTTTTCATAATTGATCTATCCGGTTGGCATTCGCAGTCTTTGACAAAATACTCTTGATCTCCCAGCTGGAGACTTCAACTTGTCCACTTGCTTGAGGATGGTAGGCGGTTGAGACTTTATGAGTGACACCATACTTGGTGAGTAAGGTATCAAAAGCTCGGTTGCAAAAATGCGAACCCCCATCACTAATAATGGCCCTCGGAGTACCAAACCTTGTGTAAATGTTCTTTTTCAAGAAAGCCACCACACTTCGAGCTTCGTTGTTGGGTAAAGCCACGGCTTCAACCCATTTTGACACATAGTCCACAACTACCAAAATGTAAGTGTTCCCACAAGAGCTTACAAACGGTCCCATGAAATCAATACCCGAAACATCAAAGATATCAATCTCTAAAATGGTTGTAAGGGGCATCTCATTCTTCTTAGAAATTCCACTTGCCCTTTGGCACTCATGACAAAGGTTGACAAGCTCACTAGCGTTCTTGTAGAGGGTAGGCCAATAGAATCCACAAGTAAAAACCTTTGTAGGCGTTCTAGCTCCACCATGATGACCACCATACGGTGAAGAGTGGCAAGCCTCAAGAATCCCCATTTGTTCTACTTCCGGCACACATCACCGGATCACACCATCGGTACATATCCGGAAAAGATACGGCTCATCCCAATAATAATCCAATCCATCCCGTTTGAGCTTCTTCCTTTGGTTTGAAGAGAACTTATTCGGCACAATGCCGCTCACAAGATAATTGGCTAGATCGGCAAACCATGGCATCCCGATCATTGAAATGGCTAACAATTGCTCGTCGAGAAAGGAATCATTTATCTCAAGGCCATAGTTTTGCCTCCCCTCCTCCTCCAATCGGGACAAGTGGTCCGCCACTTGATTTTCACTACACTTGCTGTCTTGAATCTCTAGATCAAACTATTGCAAGAGAAGCACCCACCGCATCAACCTTGCCTTAGAATCTTTCTTTCTCATCAAATACCGAAGCGCTGGATGGTCGGTGTGAACAATCACCTCAGTACCCATCAAATACAATTGGAACTTCTCCATGGCAAAAACAATAGCAAGTAGTTCTTTTTCGGTCATTGTGTAATTGACTTGGGCATCATTCATGGTCTTGCTAGCATAGTAGACCGGATGGAAGATTTTATTGATTCTTTGCCCCAACACCGCTCCAACCACAACATCACTAGCATCATACATGAGCTCAAAAGGCAAGCTCCAATCCGGTGCGGTAATGATAGGAGTAGTAGTCAACTTGAACTTAAGCAACTCGAATGCCTTCATACAATCTTCATTGAAATGGAACTTGGCATCCTTCTCCAAAAGTTTGCATAATGGGTTCACCACCTTGGAAAAGTCCTTGATGAATCGGTGATAGAAACACGCATGGCCCAAGAAGCTCCTCACTCCCTTCACGAATGTAGGAGGAGGAAGTTTGGAGATCACTTCAATCTTGGCTTGGTCAACCTCAATACCATGTTTTGAAATTTTATGGCCGAAGCCAATGCCTTCTTCGACCATGAAGTGACACTTCTCCCAATTCAACACAAAATTTGTCTCCTCGCATCTAGCCAATACCCTATCCAAATTGTTCAAACAATCTTCAAACGAATTCCCAACCACAGAAAAATTATCCATAAGGACCTCAAGAATATCCTCCACCATGTCGGTGAAAATAGCAATCATACACCGTTGAAAAGTCACCGGTGCATTACACAACCCAAAAGGAATCCTTGAAAACGAGAAAGTACCATAAGGACAAGTGAAAGTGGTCTTCTCTTGGTCCTCAAGAGCAATAAGGATTTGGTTATAGCTGGAGTATCCATCAAGAAAGCAATAAAAAATACGTCCGGCCAACCTATCAAGCATTTGGTCAAGAAATGGAAGTGGGAAATGATCTTTCCGAGTGACTTTCATGAGTTTCCTGTAGTCCATACACACTCTCCACCCGGTAACGGTTCTTGTTGGGATCAATTCATTCTTGTCATTTGTTACCACAGTCATGCCCCCTTTCTTTAGGACACATTGCACCGGAGAGGTCCACGAGCTATCGGAAATGGGGTAAACAACCCCGGAATCTAACCACTTGGTTATCTCCTTCTTCACCACCTCTTGTGTTGCTTCATTAAGCCTTCTTTGATGTTCAACGGAGGGTTTGGCACCCTCTTCTAAAATAATCTTGTGCATGCAAAAGGTGGGACTTATGCCCGGATATCTGCCAAAGTCCATCTGATTGCTGTTTTCCTCCTTTGTAGAACCTCCAATATGGACTCTACCTGCATGTCAGTTAAGAAATAAAAAAGGATAACTGGTAAAGTAGAAGAAGGACCAAGGAATTCATACCTGAGATGCGGAGACAATGGCTTTAACTCCAAGGTAGGAGGCTCCTCGATTGGGGGCTTTGTTGGAGGAGTCTTCCGGTTTTCAAGATCCAAAGATAGCTTTCGGGGCTCATAAGTGTACGACCCCATTCCTTGCAATGCATTTACACACTCAACATAGCCATCACTCTCCTCACCATCATCAAGGTTGAGCAAAACGGCTTCCAATTTGTCCTCAACATTCATTGTTGCATTAGCATCATCAACTATCATGCCGGTCACCAAATCCACAAACGAACAAACTTCATTACTATTCGGTTGTCGCATTGATTTGCACACATGGAAGACCACCTTTTCTTCACCCACCCGAAAAGTGAGCTACTGACTTCCACATCAACAAGAGCCTTCCCCGTAGCAAGGAAAGGTCTACCCAAAATGATAGGCACCTCATAGTCCACTTCACAATCAAGAATCACAAAGTCCGCTGCGAGGATAAACTTGTCAACTCGAACCAATACATCATCAATAATACCCAAAGGCCTCTTCATTGTTCGATCCGCCATTTGCAACCTCATGGATGTGGGTCTTGGTTGCCCAATTCCCAAAGTTTTGAACACCGAGTAGGGCATCAAGTTGATACTTGCGCCGAGGTCACATAATGCTTTGGCAAAATCGGTGCTCCCAATAGTGCAAGGAATTGTGAAAGCGCCCGGATCTTCCGATTTCGGAGCCATTGAGTGCAAAATACCACTCACTTGATGAGTCATCTTGATGGTCTCACAATTCATTGATCTTTTTCTGGTTACCTAATCTTTCATGAATTTTGCATATCCCGGCATTTGTTCCAATGCCTCAACCGATGGCATATTTATGGACAAACTCTTCGTCATATCAACAAACTTTTTGAATTGGTTCTCACTGTTTTGCTTTGCAAGCCTTTGAGGGCATGGAGGAGGGGGCCTTGGCATTGGTGCCTTAGCCTTTGGAACTACAGGTTCCGGCATGTCAATCACGTGTTCTCTAGACGGGTTCACCTCTTCTTGCGTCTCCTCCACACTTTCATCTATATCAATTCTCACTTCTTCATTAGCTTGAACCACATTGCTTGGGATTTCATCTTCTTGAACCACAACATCTTCATCCACAATCCTTTTTTGATTTGAGGTGGTTGCATCTCCACCTTTTCCACTTCTAGTAGTCACGCCCATAACATGTCCTGTATTATTCCCACCCTTCGGGTTCATCACCGTATCACTAGGTAGTGCCCCTTTAGGACGAGTGTTCAACGCTTGTGAGATTTGGCCTAATTGAACCTCAAAATTCCGAATAGAAGTGTTGTGCGAGGCTAATTGAGCATCGGAGTCGGCATTCTTCTCCATCATCTGTTTAAACATGTTTTCAATTATACCCATCTCATTGGAAAAAGAGCTCGAGCCTTGAGAAGGATAGGGAGGTGGATTGCTCGGTTGTTGGAACATCGGGGGCCTTTGAAAACCAGACCCCCGATTGTTGTTGTTGTTCCACCCTCCTTGGTTATTTCCACCCCAACTGCCTTGATTACTCCAATTGCCTTGATTTCCTTGATTGTTCCAATTGCCTTGATTAGGATTGCCACCACTCCAATTGCCCTGGTGATTTTGGTTTTTCCAATTACCTTGGTTCCCCTGTGACCTCCATTGTTGTTGATTTTGCCCTTGAGCATTGTTTCTTTGACCTTGATAATTGTTGACATATTGAACTTCTTCGCCTTGCTCATCGAATGAATCACCTTGATCATAACCACTATCATCTTGCATAAATTGTTTCAGACGGCTTTGCATTTGTTGACCTTGTTGCCGTCTTTTGTTTACCATCATATTCACACCTTCCATTGCATGCACTTGTTTCGGCCCTTGAACTTGTTGAAGCTGAGCTTTGGCCAATTGCTCGGCAATAGCTTGCCCATGATCATGTAACTCCTTGTGTAGGTGAATAACATTAGGGTCACCTTGCATAACATTGGCTCTACTTTGCCATGCCGAAGAGGAATTCGCCATCTCATCAAGAATTTCACAAGCTTCGGCATATGGCGTGTTCATGAAGTCCCCCCTGGCGAGTTGATTAACCACACATTGATTAGTTGTGTTGACCCCCCTGTGGAAAGTTTGTTGGTGAATGGCCTTAGTTATATCATTGTTCGGGCACTCTTTAACCATGGTACGATATCTTTCCCAAATTTCGTGCAACGGTTCATTGGGTTCTTGCTTGAAAGCAAGAATTTCATCCCGAAGTTTCCATATGTCCCGGAGAGAAGAATTTGGAAAAGAACTTCTCTGTCAACTTATCCTAAGTGTGGATGGAATGATTGGGCAACTTCTCTCAGTCCAATGCTTTTCCCTGTAGAGAAAAAGGAAATAGCCTCAACCTCTGTGCGTCCTCATAAACATTTGTTTGCTTGCTCCCCCAACAAGTATTGACGAATCCCTTGAGATGCTTATAGGCATTTTTACTCGGAGCCCCAGTGAAGAATCCCCGTTGCTCAAGTAGTGTATGCATCACATTGCTGATTTGGAAGTTACCCGCCCTAATGCGGGGCGGGACTAGCACTTTCATAACCCTTGTTTAGTAATTACCGATGGGCTACCGCTCTTGGTGGAGGTGGGGGAGGGGCGGGCACATTATCATGAGGCGGGCGGCCTCGTATATTAGCTCGAGGTTCAAGAGGAACCTCATCCACGGCATCATCGTCCACTTCCTCCCCCAATGGCACATTTCCGATGGGCTCGTTGTTGAGATCCATTTTCGTACCTATAATCAATTCAAACACAAAATTAGTAACTCGGAAGGAAAGAAAGACGAAACACACAAAAACCTATATATATAGCTAAATCCGTTTAACTCCCCAGCAATGGCACCAAAAATTGATCTCGCCCAAACTCACGACAGAATTAAAGGTAGTGAGGCGGTCGAAGCAATAATAAAAACCCAACACCAGTCAGGGTCGAATCCACAGGGAGTTAGAATTTGGATTAGGTATACAGCTAGTGTAAATGTATGATGTACCTAAGATTGTACTTTCGCATATTTGATGGTTGTTTCTATTTCTACTTTTAACTAATGATTGCAAATAATAAACTAGAAGATAATGTTTTTGGTTTTGGGTATTTTTCAAATCATAAAGGGTCTAGGGTCGTGACTTCCACCTAGGTCGCTACCTAACGAGTTGTAAACTATAGGGCTAGTTTTGATTAATCGGGATCGCAATATAGCGATCACACGCAATTGCTCACTCTATACCTCTCGGTAGTTTGAGTGATTCTACCCAATTTGGCTTTCTCAAGCCCAAATGGGTATTGCACAAATCAAGTGATATATGCTCAAGCCGGGTCTTACTATCTCTAGATTTGACCCTTTAATTGGGGCTATCAATTTCTTGAATTCACCCCAATTCCTTGTTAGCCAAGTTTTCCTAAACTTAGTCTCTCTTTCTCAAGGAAAGACTAGGTCAAATAGGCATGAATCAATGTTTGCAACCATTAATTCTAGAATTCAAGCATAAACAAGGCTAAATATCACTAACCGAATCACAAACAAGCCCTAAAATTAAATACCCATTAAGTACCCACACAAGGGTTGAGCCACAACCCTAGCTAAAGATTTAGCTATTCTTGAAAAATAAAGATATACAAGAAGAAATTAATATAGAATGCATAATAATTGATTAGACAAAGAAAATTTAATATTCAGAAGTTAATTTAGTACAAAATTACTTAAAGAAGTAAAGAAAATGGCTCAGGTGCACCTCTGCAAAACTAAACTTAACCTAAAAATGACAAAAAATTCTATTTATACTAAGCTGAAAATATCTGACAAAAATGCCCCTGCAACGGTTGTGCGGCCGCATAATTCTGGTGCAGTCCGCACAATGAGTTTCGCCGTGGCACAATTATCGTGCGGTCCGCAGTCTCGGGAATTTGGGCTCGGAACTTCAGGCTTTTGCGGTCCGCATAAAAGTGGGGTTGGACCCGATGAGGGTTGCCTACGTATCCCATATCCGGTGAGAATCAACCCTGCGTAGTTCGGGAAGTTTTGACGCTACAGAAAACATGAAGTACTTTGAAACATCCTTTTTTTTTCTTTTTTCTTTTTTCTTTTATCTTTTTTTTTCAAAATTTCGGCAGAGCTTATTTTGGACAGCAGATTTTTCAAAGGCGGGTAATTATCTCTCTCATACCTCAATTTGATTTTTTTTCTAGTTTTTCTCCATATTCTAGAAACCGGTCAACATGCAAACCGAAGCAAATAATTATACATGTAGCACGTAGAAATGCATCATGATGATCTTTTGATTTTTGGGTACACCTGTCCTAGACGGACCCAAGCCCTGTGTTGAGTCCTCAAGATCAAATGCACATGATGCAAACAAGCGTTCTTACTAGGGATCCGGCATGCAGCTGTGTTATTCTAGGTTTAAAACCTGGGTGTATTGTTCTAGACCTGGCTTACCCGAGCGGACAACTCGAGCCGGGGGGGGGGGGGAGGCTATGTACTGGGAACCGAAAGGTCATCCGACTTTGTAACTGATCCGATCCTCGTTCTAAATTAGGGTATGACACTAACAGAAAAGAAACCACGCCAGCGTGCACTTCCCAGAAGATTAGAAGAGAGAGGTTTCGCAACAGTTTATGTACATTCAAATAATATCAAAGCGGTAAAAAGCAGCATTTAGCACATTAGGCCCAAACATGTAATAAAAATCAGATAATAAATAAAAGCCAATTATAAAAGTTATTTTAAGCTCGAATTCTTGAATCCTGAACCGGAAGTTTTGGGTTTTTAATTCCCAGCAGAGTCGCCAGAGCTGTCACACCTCCTTTTTACACCCGAGAGGGGATAAAGGGAGTTTTTCCAATTTAAGTGACATAAATCGAAATGGGATTATTTTATTCATCTCAGAGTCGCCACTTGGAATAGTTTATGGTGTCCCAAGTCACCTGTTTATTTTAAAATCCCAAATCGAGAAAACTTTGACTTCATTTAAAAGTCTGCGAAACCAGAAATTCTAAGTAAGGAATTCTGTTAATCCGGGAGAAGGTGTTAGGCATTCCCGGGTTCCGTGGTTCGAGCATGGTCGCTTAACTATTAATATTGGCCTAGTTATCTGATTTACTAAATGTTTTAAACCTAGCATGCATTTTTAACTTTATAACCGCTTTTAATTAATTTATACACTTTTTAGGATTTATGGAATTATTTCTTGAACAAGTTACGATTGTCATACACTTGTTTGTTTGATACACATTGTGAATCGTGTCACGGGAACCGTACCCACGATCTACAACATGTTTAATTTATTAACATTATTAGAAATTGTGGCCGGGTCACATAAATTTACCCCCAGATTTGGAAATTATGTATCACAACTACGTCACGGTAACCGTACCCGTAGCTATGATAATTATAAACGCGCCTAAAGCAAACTACGAATGTTCAAAGTATTTTCTACACTAGTTTTGGTATTAATGTGAGGGCCATAGATTATGGGATTCATTTGTGGATGACACGCCTCAATTTATTTCCAAAGATTGTACTCAACTACTAACAATTCATTGGTTAAAGCCAACATTTGTCAAGTTCGCGCAGTAGAATTAGCTGGACCTACTAAATTCCCTTATTCGACTTCAGTTTGATAGTTGAGTGGGTCTATTAAGAGATACCGACTTATGGATCACAACTTTAGGTTGCATTTTTAATTTTGGAGGAACCCCTTTGGGCCCTAAAGGCTACCCAGGCCCACTTCCATTACTGCTACTTAATTATTTCCTAGAGTGTTATGATAAGATTACCTACTATTTGAGGGAAACCTCACTTAATGCTGACTAGCCCAACGTATAATAGGAAGCAACCCAATTGGGCTAAATAGCAAAAATTGGTACCGTCGTCAATCTTAAATGACTGGGCCTAAAACGAGCTGTGTACAATATCAATTGAAGTTGCCTAAAATATATATTTTTTCTCAAGGTTGGAATCCAACTCAATTCAATGTGACAATCAAAATACAATTGAAGTTTTGAAACTAATTACACTATACATGATTTACAATACATAAGAGAAATAACTTTATGCTATAGTTCAAAAGGTAAGCCCATAGCTGGGATCAAAATATCAGGGTTCAGTACCCAGGCCCATCCGCCTGGGCCCAGACTTGCTTAGGTGATTCCCAGATTGGGCCTTGTTGCAAGTCTGGCCCAACTCGTATTACATTCAGGCAATTTTGAGATAATGGGCTATGCTATAACAAATAACTCTTGCTATTATGAACCTAAACTATTAATCAAACATGATCAAACTCGAAATTAAAATATTCCAACAGTCCATTTACTGCTGACAGTCCATAAATTTACAACATGCTCCTAAATACAACTATGTATCTAAAGGAAAAGAGAGATTTTTTTTAAAAAAAAAAACAAAGGGTAACATTCTTCATAACTTTGAGCCCTTCAGCTGTTACAAGCCCTTTAAACAAGCTTCAGCTTGTAAGAAATCAGCTATAAAGTTGTTTCTTACAAGCCGGCATTTCAATTCCAGCTCTGAGGTTTTCTTGCCTTATTGCCACTCACATACAAATAGAAAAAATAAAAATACAGGTTTCACTATTTATGGGGAATCCATTTAGTACTGTATTATCAACTAAATAGCAAAGCAGAAAGAAAGAAGGAAGAAAGACAACTTCAGCAGTCAAAGTTCAGATTCAGTATAAGGTCTTGACTAAACAAAAACTTCAAACTTAACCATTTTTCAAAGAGGGATTTACAAGCATCAGTAAACCAAACAAAAGGGGTCATGCTAGTTCATTTCCATATTTGAGCTCACACAATAAAATTTACTATATCATATAACAAATTAATCAACTATTACATGAAAGAATAATCATTCATTACACATAACATACAACTTGTCGATATTATATCATTCCAAACAGGCAGTACATCGAGAGAGGTAAAATCAGTACCTTAACAACAGCAAAAACCAGCAGTAAACAGATGAAATGTTGATTGAAACTTTAAAGAAGGAGCAACAAACAAAACCCAAACAACAACGATCAGGAATCAACCCAGAAAACCAATAACCAGCCCTTAAACTTCTTAATCAAAGTATTTGAGAAATCATCCTAAAAATCTAACTAGGAAAACTGATGCTTTTTTCCAGGAAATTTTAAGGAATTTTTCTTGGTATTCTGAAAATTTTTAGGTGCAGTTGTGCTGACGAGTCTGTGCAGAATGAAGGAATAGCTTTCCTTTTATAGGCTATGCCCAAAAGAGCATCAAAATAGCATATTCTAACCTAAATTCCCTAAGGGTCAGATAGTACAACATCTTTGGACAGCTGTCTGTCCTTTTCCCCACCCAATTTCAGCATTTACATGTTAAGAATGGGGCAGTTGTACAAAATGCTAGAACCTTCTGATATTTACCTTATATAAAATCCAGTTTTACCCCTCCAATTACTAAGTATTCAGTTTTGACTAATTCTAATCCTATTTTGATTCTAGAAATCCCTTTAGGACTTTGTTGAACCAGCTAGATGATTAGGGTTTCTTAAGCTTGCTTCAATTTGTAGCCATGGGGTATTTACCCCTTATTTCTGAAATTAACCTAAAGTCTAGGTTTCAATTCTAACCAATTAAACCTAATTGACAAGTTTTACCTAACTATCCCTAAAAAACACTGCATTTAAACTTGTAACCAAACAATAACTAAACAAAAAAAGAATGCTTATGCAAAGAAACATAGAAATCAACTTAATTAGTTTGCATTTAAACAAATTAATCAAGTAAGGCTAAAGTTTTCTTAATAACTAAATAGAAATCAGCCAAGTAGACTGTTAATTAACTCTTAGAATCATTCTAATAAAAAAACAACTATAAGAGAAAAACAAACTGATTAGCCAATTCATCAAAACCCTAAAAGATTAGACCTAATTAAACGAAACCTATGCAAATTGAAATTAAACTTCAAATGATGAAATTTTAGCATGCGTTAATTAACCTAATAAACAGATGCAAAAAAACGACCTAAGCAGTCATGAAAAGAAAAGAGGAAACCTAATGTTGCAACTATCTAAAACATGCGGCTATACAAGAAAATTAGAACATGAAAGAAAACAAAAGATAGAGTAAGCAGAAAAGGCGAGAAATTACCTAAGAACTTCACTCGATGGACCAGTTATGAAATCAACCGATTTATGGGGGAAAATGAACTTGGACAAACATTAATTGACTGTTCTTAGCAAGAACAGTCGACTAATGGAGGTCTTTGGTTCAATCGACCCAGAAACTGACCAAGAACAAAAAAAGAAAAAATAGGGTTTCTGGGGTTTCAGATCTAAGATTCGAGGGGTTGGGGACTTGTTTGATGGAAACTAAGGTGATATATGGAAAGAGGATGTAAAGATGGGTATGGGGTGTTAATTTGGTGGAGTTTGGAGGTGGTCCGCTGCTGTGAGGCGATTTCCGGTCGGCGGACCACGGCGGAGACGGCGTGGGGTTTTAGGGCGGCTAGGGTTAGTCTCTGAGAGAGAAAAGAGAGAATGCGGGGGGGGGGGGGGGGGTGTTTTGGGGTTAGGTCTGTCTTCGGACAGTTTTATGTAAATGAGGTATTAAGTTCCGAGCTGTTGGATCAAAAGAATCCAACGACTGTGATGAAAGAACGTGGAAACGGGGTCGTTTTGGTAAAAATGGGAAATTAGACCGGGTGTATGAAATTGGGCTGGAGTTTGGACGTGGTTTTAACATTAATTGGGCCAATTTTAAGGATTGGCCCAATTTTCAAAGAAGCAAGACCAAAATATATTCTCCCTATTTTTTTTCTTTTCTTTAATTAATTAATGTCCTAAATTAAATCCTAAATTAATCTAATTTGCAAAATTAAACTAATTATCCTATTATAATATTTGCAAAAATTAGTTAATCCTAAATTAATGAAGAGGAAATTACTAATCTAAAATTAAACGCTAAAAATATAAAAATGAGTAATATTTTGTGATTTTTCATTTTAATAAAGTAATTAATTAACTAATTAAATCTAAATATGAACACAAAATCTAATATGCAATGCATGATATTTTTGACATTTTTGGGGCATTTTTCATGATTTTAACATAATTAAACGTGCACAAAAATACAAATAATTAATAAAGTCCTACAAAAATCCTATAAAAATGGCAAATAATTTGAAAAATCTATTTTCTTTAATTTTGTAGGAGTAAATTTAGTAGGGCAAAAATCACATGCTCACAGCAGCCCCTCTTTGCTCGGAAACATGAAGAGTTTTCGGGCAAAGATAAAGTGAGTAATTATGAGAGTTTTTTGCCCGTCTGGATACTCCCTGGGAAGCATTTTTTGAAAAAAAACCTGACCGAACCTTGCTTCGGAGGTTGACTACATATCCTTTGCTATAAAGGAATCAGGTCAGTGTAGTTCTGGAAGTTTTTGTAGCTGGGACTACCGAGAGACTGTGATTTCACTGTTGTTGTTGCTGTTTCTGCTTGCAGGGCTCCTTATTACACCAAAATGAAAGATGAAAAGCTAAACTAGCTAAGCCTATCAAATACGAGTTACAAGATTCCTATCTATAAACCTTCTAAAGCTTGATCTTGAGTCTTGGCTGGTTCTTCCTACAGACTCTGATCTGAATCTTGATGCTCGTTAGCTGCAACCGCTGGTTCATTCTTCTTCAGCTTTTCAGATCAAGGCGGGACATGCAAAGCTTGTGACTTCAATCATATCTTGAGCAGTCCGCATCTTTTCTCCGCTTCTACACTTAGAGTCCACTTCTTTTCTTGCTCTTCTTTTCTTTTATTTTGGATCGAGACTTCTTCTTTTGGTCACCTCGAAACTCGTGCCACAAGGTAAAAACTTGCTCAAGCACCAAAACAAACAAACGAATGAAATTTTCTGCCCCAGTTTTCACTAGGAAAATTTCGTGAGTTATTGTAGCAAAAAATCTAAACTACTTCTTTACTGAAAGCAATAAAATCAGGATTGTGTATCCTTGGGAAAAAAGAGATTAGGGAGTGGAGCCCTATATCTAAAATGAAATCAAATGGGGATCAGAGGTCCTAAGTTGGAAAGATTACTAGGTTATGCTAGCATCAACTAAGGAATGGGACCTTGTGAGTTATACTGGCAAAGCTAGGGAGCGGGACCCTATGTTGGAAAAGATTACCAGGTTATCCTGGCATCAACTAGGTAGTGGGACCCTATGTTGAAAAAAAAAATTACCAGGTTATGCTGGAAAAATCATCGGGTTATGCCGGAAAAATCATCGGGTTATGCCGGAAAGGTCCTCGGGTTATGCCGGAAAAGTCATCGGGTTATGCCGGTAAGGTCCTCGGGTTATGCCGAGAAAGTTATCGGGTTATGCCGGAAAGGTCCTCGGATTATGCCGGGAAAGTCATCGGGTTATGCCAGAAAGGTCCTCGGGTTATGCCGGGAAAGTCATCGGGTTATGCCGGAAAGGTCCTCGGGTTATGCCGGGCAGGTCCTCGGGTTAGGCCGAAAAAGTCATCGGGTTATGCCGGAAAGGTCCTCGGGTTATGCCGGGAAGGTCATCGGGTTAATGCCGGAAAGGTCCTCGGGTTATGCCGGGAAAGTCATCGGGTTATGCCGGAAAGGTCCTCGGGTTATGCCCGGAAAGTCATCGGGTTATGCCGGAAGGGTCCTCGGGTTATGCCGGGATCAACTAGGGGGTGGGACCCCATGTTGGAAAGATTACCAGGTTATGCTGGCATCGACTAGGGAATGGGACCCTATGTTGGAAAAAACGTAGCTAGAGATTGGAGACCCTATGCTACCATGATTTTGAATTTTTCTTCTTCTTTCTTTTCATTTCACTTTTCATTTTATATATGAGAATGCGTAAAGAGTTTGAAGGGGACTTCCTTTTTTCGGGTTAACTTTTGCTGCAGACCCGTTTTGGTCTCTGCGTACTTTGCTTTTTTCGCACTTGCTCTAGTGGAGTTGTTTTGGATTGTTCCTATTTACATGTTTTCAGTTCAAATAACATTTTGTCAGTTTGAAGCGGTGATTGATTTTGTGAACTTGATTGTTTAAATAACTTGATGTTGGCCCAACTTTTTTAATAAAAATCTCCATTGCTCGCTGGCTTTCTGGAAATTGGTTTCATTTCTACACCCGAGAATCTTGACTTTTCCCAAATTTCCCAGGATGACTAACCCGTGTGGAGCTTGTCCTTTTTCTATCTCATTTTGCCTTTATGGGCACTTGACTTTGATTTATTTTCTTTTCAAGAGTTTTTGGCTGTGGAGCGTCGGCCATCATGGCCAGTCGAGGTCGACTTGATGCACCTGTTGAGGCTGGGTGCTTTCTTGAATATTAGCTTTTTGTCAAACAAAATCCTGTAAAACCAATCTTGCCACCTTTTCTTTGTATTAGTTTTGGAGGAGAAATAGATGTCACGCCCCGAACTTGGGGGGCGAGACCGGTACCCAGTGCCTTACCTATTCTTGCGTACCAAATTTCGACTAAGGGATTCTGAGCATATAATTTCATACTTTAGCCATGGGCCACATTGCAAGACAATTGCGAATACTGACTAAATCTCAATATAAAGCTGGGCCGAGAAGGCCGTCATAACTACTAATGCTGACAAACCAACAAAATGTACATAAAAGGCCTACAAGCCCAACATACTGCATTAACTGACAGGATATATCTACAAGCCTCTACTGATAGATATACCATGATCGGAACAGGGCCCCGACCTACTCATAACATATATACATATATACAAAGATGTACGTAAAGCTCTAGACCCGGCAACTCCGAAGGGTATGGAGCTTACCGATCAAGCTGAACTCGGGCAACATTTAATGAGGAGGTCTACCCATCTGTCTGTCTGAACCTGCACGCATGAAATGCAGCGCCCCCAGAAAAGGGACGTCAGTACGAAATAATGTACCGAGTATGTAAGGCGATATGCTAAAAGCTGAAACTCAACTGATAATATAATAGCTGAAAGCAGCTGGGAGTCAAGGAAAATCTGAATATATTCTTACCTACTGATACTGACTCAACTCTCTCAATATAGTAAGTAAAATAGATGTCCGGCGTTATAAGGCTCGGCATATATATATAACTGCTCTGCCGTAGTTTGCTCGCTCATAGGCGCTCGGCCACAGTAGGCTTGGTATATAACTTACCATCTGATAAGAGGTTGCCCAATAGGGGCTTGCCCATCGATTATAGCTCGATGGTATTGAAAATACTTTAATACTGTACATATAAACTCTCCGCTCTCTTGACTGGAAGAAGGAAATACTCAATTGAATATGAAGTCCCGATAAGGAGAATATTGTAACTAACAAAACTAGGAAAATATACGTAACTTGCGAGACTAGCAAACTATGTAAATTCCGGGATATGAAATGTTCTTTATGCATCGTTATCAAACTTGTGTAATGACGAGTTCATGCCAAAATGAAGGAAAAGCTTATCCTTAACATACCTGGAGTAGGAAAAAATCCGTATGATATTCTTGGAAAAGGTTGCACCGTATTCCTTTAGAATCGCAAAATCCCATTGCTAATATTTTGAATATGTTACTGAATCTTTCCTTTGAATTTGATCATAATATTGTGCGCGACTTTTGCTGAAGCTTTCATCCGTAAGCTTTTTCCTATGCTTATGAAATTTTCTCTTAACTTATGCATAATCTTCCTTATAAGAATTGGTTGGAATGTTATGGATTCCATTTATATGTATTAACCGTAGGCTTTGTAATCTTGCCATAGGAAGGCTTGATAAGATCATTCCCTTTAATATTTAAAGTCCACAATGCCAATCTTTTTGTCTTTGTAGGAAGATATGTAGTGTCTTATACTTAACCTCATAATTTGCCACCTTTCAACCAAATGCATGAGTCACTTATTGTGAAGTTGGGGCTGCCACATAATCCTTTGTAATCCCTATTCAATTTATCCCCAATTAATTAGGTAATATTTTATTACCCAATAATTAACCAATTACCCACTTAGTTAAGAATTATCTCAACTTACTTAAAATACTATTCACTTTTTAACATACCTTGTACACCTTACTATTATGCTCGTGTAGTACCTTGTATGGCACTAATGCATAAACATCGGGTATTATTGTGCGTACCGTATTTTATCCCAAATCAACAACCTTCAATAAAACTCATTTTCTTTGATTTGCTTACCCTTTATCTTTCGCGGAACTTACTTATTGCTTGTTATAAATAGCATAATACGTATAATCCCAAAATAATCTCATTCCCGAGTTTGCGTTTATTAACTTACTACGAAACTTTAACGTACAAAAAAAAATACGGGATATAACATCTCAATTCCGAGCTCTCATCAATTTATTTATGGTGTACTTTCATGTACGAAAATATGGGGTGTAACATCATTCCCCCCTTTTGAAAATTCGTCCTCGAATGTTGGCTCATGTAGTTATCATTCTCATAACCCATAGCTCTTGTGAATATCATAGTACTCCTCTTGCCATCTAGAAAACTGTTATGTGAATAAATCCAAAGGCTAGGGCATTCCTCCCTTTAGTCATCTTCCTCATACCATGACTTATGGTCGGATTCTTTCCAATCTCGTAACTGTTGCTACCTTCTATCATGCAGCTTGTACGACTTTGACCTTATAAGTGTGCCTATGCGACTCTTCTCCCCTTTTTTCTGTAGCATCTAGCCAATCTCTAGGCCTCACTTCGTAAAAATATACAGAGCTTGATGAAATGTCCCTTTGGCATTTGTGGGTATATTAAAGTTCTTTGCTCGGTATTTTGTTGACATTACAAATATTGCTACATCTTGTTTCATAGAATCGGTTATCTATCTGCATGATTTTTCTGTATCTAGGTAGGTCATACTATACCATAACTTTTCGATTTATCCTTGCTAAGGTATGTTATCTAATTCCAGCTTACTCTTGTTACTTATCCCATATGTATAAATCTAAGTCCTTTAATGCTTCCTGATTACTGTTTATTTTAAGAATGACGACCTAATCTCATCTCATACTTTGTGACTTTTGTCCATCCATTATTGATTTCCCTCAATATTGATCTATAATATACCACCGATAACTTGAAACATCTTATGTAATACCTTGCCATTAGGGATTACGTTGCATTAAGGAATATTTGAAGTAATTCCATAGTCGTATTTCATAGTATCTCAATGTGATTCACCTTATAGGGGGTATTCTAATCTGGTGCCGTCCGCGAAATCGTTTCTCCTTCTCTTTTTTTTTTTCAAATCATTATTCAAACGAAGGCCCAAATGTCATCCTTTATCTGTCACAATTACACCCTCATTTTATTACCAGGTCAGCATTCCATTTCTTCTTAATGCTACTAGTCTTAGACTCCTTTGAGCTCATTCAGGCTATACTGAGCTTTATATAATTTATAGAAACCATCAGCTCTCTCTCATTTTTGTGGGCTTAATCCCGAGGGCTTATTACCACTTTTGTCACCTTATCAGTCGCCCTTTCTTATCCTTACTCCTATCTTCCTACAACCTTGTTGCTCTAGCATACTTTTAGCTTGTGACCCATACATATCCATTTATACTACTCGTAGCCTTCCTTCAACTTCCTTGCACCATAGATTTCCTTGTGTTAGTCTGGAACATCAAGCGAGATATCACATCGTCTCTAACTCTTGTTTATTCTCTTTAATAGACCTCTTGGTACCTAGAAACCATAGGCTGGAAGATATGCCACTAACGATGCTGCTATTATTCCTTGATACTGAATCCCAGTGCTTCTAGTCTTTTACCTGAAGTATGGACCACTCACATCCTTCTACACTTGACTATTTCGTACGATGTTCACATTTACCTTACATACTTTAAAATATCACCTCATATTCTTCTATTTCTTTCGTAACCTCCCTCCCACATAGGTATAGATCACATCCATCATTTGAAGCTCTATTATAATACTTGCACCTCTGTGCCTATACAATCCGGTGGGAGCTCCATACTGAATTCTTATGAGGCTGGTATTTTCCTAACTGGCTTTATCGTAGAGCTGTTATAGAATATGGTTGTTGTACTACCTCTCTCGCACTTCTGATATTAAGAGTGATTCTGCTATGTTCTCAATCGTGATTCCTATAACTTCTGGGTCCAATAATTGGATTCCTAATTTACTTCGCTGATGTAACTCTTTAGTTTCCTCCTTCTTCTGATCGGCCTTTATGTGGGCTTAAGTTATCTCCCGATCTACGGTTCATGGTATTAGTTATTTTGTTTAGCCTTTCATGGGGGCTAAGGAATATTCATGAATTCAATCCTTCGTCTATGCCCTGGGCGCAATTCTTTCTTTTAACGTATACCAAAATCTTTTATGGTTATATGCTGCATGTATAGAACTCCAAACTCTTAAGTACATTTATAACGTAACTAACCCTTGATCATTAATCGAATAATTCTTTTCGTTCCATCTCAGCTTTCTTCAAACGTAAGCAATTACTTTTCCTAGTCTTTCTGCCCTCTTTTTGCGTGCATACTTAGCTTATCTTAGTACCCACGCATATTGGAATTCCATACAACTCATATGACCTTGAATCACTACTGATTTTACATCTCGTTCATTAGCCACGGTAGGTGCCATTTTCTTATGGAGTGCATACAATGTTGTTGTGAGATTGTTTTTACATGACCATTTCTTCTTCAAGTTACTATGCTTAGGTTGGAGCCTTCTGCCTTATTTCCTCAACTAGTCTTCCATCGTAGCACTTAGGGAGGACCACCTGATTCTTGAAAGGCTGCGAGCTTATTACCTTGTTTACCCGACGAAATTTTTGATGTCCTTTCTCGCCTATAATTATCTGTAGTTACTGACCTCCACACCCTTGTGCTTGTAGGGTTGCTTCTAAACTTGATATTTTTACTGTTTTCCCAGTGGCATTCTCTTTTATTTCTGTAATACTCATACGGTACCTTTTTAACTCCCCCCATATGGATATATCTCAAGTATTATAATGTCATAACTGCGAGGATGAATTCTCCATGTTGGGGTTCACTCTATTTATCTTGCACGATCTATTTATTTGTCTGTATCCTCTTATCTACTCATAACTAGGCTCTTCCTGAATCAACTACTAAATATTCGTTGGCCCACTCTCATATCAATAATTAGTGTAATCTTTCTTGGGTTATTTTCTTTGTCTTAACTTACCTCTCGCACTAGTTCCTTATTTATCAATAACCTCCCACGAAGGAACCCTTACTTCCTTTCCTTGACGTCGTATTTGCATAATGTTCTGGAATCGTAGCATATCTGTAGGATTTTCATAAGTGCAATCTCATCCCATTCTCATTTTTATCGCATTCTTCCTTTATCATTCCATAGTTACTAGATCCACTTAATTCAGACTTAATGCCACACCATTCCATATTCCCCCCTTTAGGGGAGTACTAAGAGTTGGAGCTACGACGACCTGCCTATAGATGTTTTTCCTCTTCATCTTTGGCGTCTTCTCACATCACTAATGACCTTTACTCGCCTTGTGGTAATCCTTCTGTACCTAGGGTAACAAAATTCCTTACTCGCGATGGTGACACTTAGTGTAACTGGCATATATATTCCCTTAAGCTTAACTTTTCTCACATTGCTTGCATTAAGGAAGCGTCGTCCTGAGTGACCATTCTCTGAATTCATCATGGATCTTCTTCTGTTATCCATTTTATATCACACGTACGCAATCTGAAATTCTCATGATGCTGACTATTATCAAATCACTCAGTCCATAATTCATTTTTAGTTTATCTTGTTCACCAGTCCATTCAGATTTCTATTACTCTAGGGTGTAACTTTTCCTTCTGTTAATCACGTTAGTGTTACGAACTTATTTCACGAAAGTGAGGATGTGACTGTATGTCCTATACTCTTTTGTTGTTTTAAGGCTCATCACCGCTTGTCTCTTTCTTCATTTGATTGTAGATTCTTTAACACTCTACCGTTGTTATCCATGTATCACATTTCACTCATAATTTTTCCTTATCTCTCTTCTCATTACTTTGCTAATATCCCTGCCTATCCCTTTCTTGTGAAAACTTTAACAAGACATTCTTTCGCTTTTAGCTCTCCTTGCTTCATTCATCGGCTCTTCGAGTTGCTCAACGTCCTTGCTCTACCAGGGACGAGAGTCACACTAAGGTAATATTTATCCTTTCTAGGCTTTTAGTGGCTATCTTCGAAATGTTTTTGATCATGCTGGTATTCACATCTAATTGTAATATTCTAGAGTGCATCACCCGGGTGTCTCACCAGAAGATCTATTAGCACATTTGTAATATTCTTCGGAAATGTCAACTAACACAAACAATCCATTCACCATTTTGGTTTACTCTAACCCAGCCGGACCCTGATGTTCCGTCCTTTTCTTAAACTACACCTATTAGCCCCCATAGGGAATAACTGAGATGGGTGCGGCCAATTGTACATACCTCTTGTTATTGACGAAGGTAACTCAAAATGCTTATATCTCTCTTCCTGAATTGTAGATAATGTTCATCTCTACTAATTAGGTACCTCATACCCTTCTTCACCTTGCTTCTTTTGTTTGTTGAAACTCGTATATTCTGATTCTTTCATTATTTTTTACCATAAGAGTGGATATATATTTTTCTTTGCCTTAGGGATCCTTATCGAGAAGCTTACACCTTTCAGTACACGCATGATCTGCTGAAGATCTCACATTTACGTATCATAAGCATGATGCAAAGTCGAGTTCCTCTGACTCAACTCTTCCATAGCCATATCTATTACCAACTGTCTTTCTAGATGTGGGTATCGTCTTATTATGAATAAAATAGAGTTTAATAGCTTGAATTCTTACAAATGAGCTCTACAACACGATCTACAGTAAGAAGAAAGAGTGACAGTCCTAAATGCCTTGTAGCCTCATGCTTATAAGTGTGGTGCACGACACACCCATAAACAAGACTCTACTAGACACGGCTTGTAGACTCCCTAGGACAGAACTGCTCTGATACCACTTTTGTCACGCCCCGAACTTGGGGGGGGCGAGACCGGCACCCGGTGCCTTACCTATCTTTGCATACCAACTTGCGACTAAGGGATTCTGAGCATATAATTTCATACTTTAGCCATGGGCCACATTGCAAGACAATTGCGAATACTGACTAAATCTCAATATAAATTTGGGCCGACAAGGCCGTCATAACTACTACAGCTGACAAACCAACAAAATGTACATAAAAGGCCTACAAGCCCAACATACTGCATTAACTGACAGGGTATGTCTACAAGCCTTAACTGATGGATATACAATGATCGGAACAGGGCCCCGACCTACTCATAACATATATACATATATACAAAGATGTACGTAAAGCTTTAGACCCGGCAACTCCGAAGGGTATGGAGCTTACCGATCAAGCTGAACTCGGGCAACATCTAATGAGGAGGTCTACCCATTTGTCTGTCTGAACCTGCACGCATGAAATGCAGCGCCCCCAGAAAAGGGACGTCAGTACGAAATAATGTACCGAGTATGTAAGGCAATATACTAAAAGCTGAAACCAAACTGATAATATAATAGCTGAAAGCAACTGGGAGACAAAGAAAATCTTAATATATGCTTACCTATTGATATTGACTAAAATCTCTCATTATAGTAAGTAAAATAGCTGTCCGGCCTAATAAGGCTCGGCATATATATGTAACTACTCTGCCGTAGTTGGCTCGCTTATAGGCGCTCGGCCATACTAGGCTCTGTATCTCGACCAACTGGGCTCGCTCATAGGCGCTCGACCATAGTAGGCTCGGTATATAACTTACCATCTGATCAGAGGTTGCCCAATAGGGGCATGCCCATCGATTATAGCTCGATAGTACTGAAAATACTTTAATACTGTACATATAAACTCTCTGCTCTCTTGACTGGAAGAAGCAAATACCCAATTGAATATGAAGTCCTGATAAGGAGAATATTGTAACTTACAAAAATAGAAAAATATACGTAACTTGTGAGACTAGCAAAATATACGTAAATTCCAGGATATGAATTGTTCTTTATGCATCGTTGTCAAACTTGTGTAATGACGAGTTCATGCCAAAATAAAGGAAAAGATTAGGCTTAACATATTTGGAGTAGGGAAAAACCTGTATGATATTCTTGGAAAGGGTTGTACAATATTCCTTTAGAATCGCAAAATCCCGTTGCTAATATTTTGGATAAGTTGCTGAATCTTTCCTTTGAACTTGATCATAATATTGTGCGTGACTTTTGCTGAAGCTTTCATCCGTAAGCTTTTTCCTAATCTTATGAAATTTTCTCTTAACTTATGCATAATCTTCTTTATAAGAATTGGTTGGAATATTATGGATTCCATTTATATGTATTAACCGTAGGCTTTGTAATCCTTGCCATAGGAAGGCTTGATAAGATCATTCCCTTTAATATTTAAAGTCCACAATGCCAATCTTTTTGTCTTTTTAGGAAGATATGTAGTGTCTTATACTTAATCTCATAATTTGCCACCTTTCAACCAAATGCATGAGTCACTTATTGTGAAGTTGGGGCTGCCACATAATCCTTTGTAATTCCTATCCAATTTATCCCAAATTAATTAGGTAATATTCCATTACCCAATAGTTAACCAATTACCCACATAAGTAAAAATTATCTCAACTTACTTAAAATACTACTCACTTTTTAACATACCTTGTACATCTTACTATCATGGTCGTGTAGTACCTTGTATGGCACTAGTCCATAAATATCGGGTATTATTGTGCGTACCGTATTTTATCCCAAATCAACAACCTTCAATAAAACTCATTTTATTTGATTTGCTTACCCTTTATCTTTCGCAGAACTTACTTATTGCTTGTTATAAATAGCATAATACGTATAATTCCAAAGTAATCTCATTCCCGAGTTTACGTCGATTAACTTACGATGAAACTTTAACGTACAAAAAATAAATATGGGATGTAACATCTCAATTCCGAGCTCTCATCAATTTATTTATGGTGTACTTTCATGAACGAAAATATGGGGTGTAATATTAGACTGAAAGGGATTCAAAGAAAAGTAAACAACGGACCTGATAATGAATTTAAACGAGAAGCATCCCTTTCGGGGAAAGGACAGAATGACTTATCTGGAGTGCATGCAGACTTCAATAGACATGGCATGCATCTTGGACTTGATACCCGATCTGTGCAAACCATCCAACTCTTATAAACCCATCATAACCCATGCCTCGAAACCGAGAAACCCTGCCATGACTCTATCAGTATCGATGGTTGTAAGGGGTCTCTTTTTTGATCACTGGTGCCCTTTGCGGGTTTTCACCAACTGAACTCTCTCATTTCTTTTCTCACCGTCGCCTTATAGTACTCTTTGCAAGTTTTCACTAATAAGACTCTCTCATTTTCAGTTTCTCTGCTTACCATCGTCTTACGGTGCCCGTGTGGGTTTTCACCAATAAGACTCTCTCATTTTATTTCTCTCATTTGATTGTATCAAATCCAAGAAACCATATTCTCCAATTTTGAACATCTTTACCGATTGATCGGAAGGACTTGAACATGATTTGGGGTAAAAAGAGTTTGGATTAAATTACAACTTTGGAACCTTTCAGGTGAACCATCGCTGAACCATTATAACTTATGCCCCAGTTTCACTTTTGGGGAAATGTGGATTTTTGTTTTGGTGTGATTGAACCCCAGAGAGAGGCTGCTACGTATTCTTTCGGAATCAAGTTGAATGTAGTTCAGGGAACTTTGTTTTTGATTTTCTTTTATTTTTGTTTTTTTTTTGCACAACATTTTCGGGTTCCAAAGAGGGTAATCAAATAAAGGTAACCGGCTCAAAGGGTTTGCAAAGGATCAACAGTGTTTGGGTAGCGAGAATGAAAGCCTTCATGATCCCAACCGGAGAACATCAGTACCGCAGAAGGGTTAAACGTAATACCTTTTGACCGCGTCCGCACTGACAGCTGTTTCGGGGTCATTTCCTTCAATGTCTCCCAAGTACAATGCCCCTTTCGGCAACAATTTCCTTATAATGTACGGACCTTTCCAATTTGGAGCGAATTTTCCTTTTGCTTCCTTATGGTGCGGGAGAATGCGCCTCAAAACGAGTTGCCCCACTTGAAAGTTTCTAGGCTGCACTTTCTTGTTGTATGAGCGGGCCATTCTTTGTTGATACAACTGCCCGTGGAAAACAACGACCATCCGCTTTTCATCAATCAGGGTTAACTATTCTAGACGGGTCCTGACCCATTCATTGTCTTCAATCTCAGCTTCAAAGATGATTTGAAGAGATGGAATTTCAACTTCTGCGGGTATTGCGGCTTCAGTTCCATAAACCAATAGATAGGGTGTCACCCCAACTGATGTGCGCACAGTTGTGCGATATCCCAACAATGCAAAAGGCAACTTTTCATGCCATTTTCTCGAGCTTTGAATCATTTTCCTGAGGATCTTCTTGATGTTTTTGTTCGCTGCTTCAACAGCACCATTAGCTTTGGGTCGATAAGGGGTAGAATTTCGATGCGTGATCTTAAATTGTTCGCATACCTCCCTCATCAAATGACTGTTCAAATTTGCAGCATTGTCCGTAATGATAGTTCTAGGAATACCAAAACGACAGATAATGTTGGAATGCAGGAAGTCCACCACTACTTTCTTGGTGACGACTTTGAGAGTGACTGCTTCAACCCACTTCGTGAAGTAGTCACTGGCAACTAAGATGAATCTGTGACCATTTGAAGCTTTTGGCTCGATCGGCCCAATGACATCCATACCCCAAGCAACGAACGGCAACGGTACTGACATAGGATGTAATTCTAAAGGCGGTGCATGAATCAGGTCACCATGTACCTGACACTGATGACATTTTCGGACAAAACTGAAGCAATCCTTTTCCATGGTTATCCAGTAATAACCTTCCCGAAGGATTTTCTTTGCAAGGACGTATCCATTCATATGGGGTCCGCATAGTCCTGCGTGCACTTCATTCATGATTCTTCCAGCCTTTTGGGCATTCACGCATCTTAAATAGTTCAGATCTGGAGTCCTTTTATACAAGACTTCTCCGCTCAAGAAGAAACAACTGGCAAGCCTTCTAATGGTTCTCTTTTGGTCTCCAATAGCTTGTTCGGGATATTCCTTTGTTTTCAAGAATCTTTTGATATCATGATACCACGGCTGAACATCTGGTTCCATATCACTTGTATTGCAGTAACCATGTCTTTCTCGGATTTGGATTTCCAACGGGTCAATGTGGACATTGCCTGGATACGGAAACATCGAGGCCAAAGTAGCTAGTGCATCGCCTAACTCATTGTGAAACCGAGGAATGTACCTGAACTCGATGGGTTTGAACCGCTTGCTATGATCTTCCACATGTTGCCTGTATGGGATAAGCGTGATATCTCGAGTTTCCCATTCACCTTGAGCTTGTCAAATAATCAAGTCAGAATCTCCCATGATTAACAATTCTTCCACATCCTGACCGACCGCCATGTTCATGCCCATAATGCAGGCTTCATACTCGCTAGTGTTGTTCGTACAGATAAACCGAAGCCGGGCTATGGCCGGATAGTGCTGACCAGCGGGCACAATCAAAATTGCCCCAATCCCGACACCTTTTGCATTCACAGCTCCATCGAAGAACATTTTCCAAGCATTTGTGTCTTCTGGAATTACCTCTACTGAATTTACCTCCTCGTCTGGAAAGTAAGTACTCAAGGGTTGATATTCATCGTCAACAGGATTCTCAGCTAGGTGATCCGCCAAGGCTTGAGCTTTCATCGCCGTGCGGGTGACATAGACAATGTCAAACTCGGTGAGCAGGATTTGCCATTTTGCTAACCTTCCCGTGGGCATCGGTTTTTGGAATATGTACTTCAAGGGGTCCAGCCTGGTTATGAGATAAGTGGTATAAGCCAACAAGTAATGCCTAAGCTTCTGAGCGACCCAAGTTAAAGCGCAGCAAGTTCTTTCCAACAAAGTGTACTTGGCTTCATAACTACTGAATTTCTTGCTCAAAAAGTATATGGCTAGTTCTTTCTTCCCAGTGACATCATGTTGCCCAAGAACACACCCAAAAGAATTCTCCAACACTTTCAAGTACAAGAACAAAGGCCTTCCAAGCTCGGGTGGGACTAATACAGGCGTATTCGACAGATATTCTTTGATTTTGTCGAAAGCTTCTTGACATTCATCTGTCCATCTAATCGCCGCATCTTTCTTCAATAGCTTAAATATGGGCTCATATGTGGTAGTCAACTGAGTAATGAACCTGCTGATGTAATTCAATCTTCCCAACAGACTCATAACCTCTTTCTTGGTTCTCGGAGGAGGCAAATCCCGAATAGACTTTATCTTTGTTGGATCTAGCTCGATTCCCCTCCGACTAACAATAAACCCCAAAAGTTTCCCAGATGGTACTCCAAATGCACACTTAGCTGGATTCAACTTCAAGTCATACCGACGCAGACGCTCAAAGAACTTTCTCAGATCCCGCACATGGTCGTCTTGCATTCGGGATTTAGTGATCACATCATCCACATACACCTCAATTTCCTGGTGCATCATGTCGTGAAAGATGGTAGTCATAGCTCTCATGTAAGTTGCCCCGACGTTCTTCAAACCAAATGGCATGACCCTGTAACAGTAAGTACCCCAAGGTGTGGTGAAAGCCATCTTTTCTGCATCTTCTTCATCCATAAGAACCTGATGATACCTAACATAACAATCCACGAAAGACTGTATCTCATGTTTGGCACAATTGTCAACAAGGATGTGGATGTTTGGTAATGGAAAGTTGTCCTTGGGGCTTGCTTTGTTCAAATCCTGATAATCAACACACACTCGGGTTTTCCCATATTTCTTTGGCATTGGGACCACATTAGCCAACCATGTGGTGTATCGGACCACTCGGATCACACCTGTTTTCAACTGTCTGGTGACATCCTCTTTGATTTTGTCACTGGTGTCTGTTTTAAAATTTCTGTATTTTTGCTGGACAGGGGGATAACCGGGGTAAGTTGGCAATTTGTGCACCACTAAATCAACACTCAGTCCTGGAATATCATCATAAGACCAGGCAAACACGTCTTTGAATTCAAACAAAAGTTGGATCAACGCATCTCTAGTTCTTTCATCAGCGTGAATGCTTATCATGGTTTCCTGGACCTCTTTTGAACTACCCAAATTAACTGGCTCGGTTTCATTTAAGTTTGGCTTAGGCTTATTCTCAAATTGCTCTAGTTCTCGGTTTATTTCCTTAAAAGCCTCATCTTCATCATATTCCGGTTCTTGATTCATTATTTCACAATTAGACAGCGTACTAAGATCTGGTCATGAAGTCCGCAAGCATGTCATATTATTTAAGTCCGCATTATTGGAACTGAAAAGAGAGATAAGAAAAAATAACCAAAATTAGAATGAATAAAGAAAGAGATTCATAGACGATGAAATATTGATTTCATTTCATTGAATTTGAAGATAGGAGGGTTTACATTGGAATTTTAAAAGACAATAAACTAAAAACATTCGAGTTACACCCTGAAATAACTCGGAATGTAGAAAAGATGGCAAGACTAAACACCGGGATTCCCACCTGACTGGTAATGGAGTAGCCTTCCTATTTTGCAGTTTGGCATTTGGCCCCACATATTGCACCTCAGCGGTGCTTGAGCCTTCACCCGGCTGGACCATATGAGCCTCATATAACATTTGCCTCATCGCTCCACAAATGTCCTCAATTTCTTCGGCCGTGAAGGCCTCATCTTCTTCCTCTATGTGTCTTGGCTTAACAAACGTTTTGGAGAGATGCGGGACCGGCTGAGGCAGGACCCACCCATTCTTCTTACGTTCATTAGCCCATGTTACGTCAGCTTCTGTGGCTTGGAAACCCACAACGAAGAATTTCTCACTGGCAGTTAGAGTGATGGGCTCCGTGATGCCTTGCAAAGATACACCGAGCCCTTTTCCGGGCTTGTACCCGTGCTTGATCATTTCAGTGGCGACCATGATTGACGCGTTTGACAAGAAGGGTTGAGGACACGGGGTTCCCTCCTCACGCTTGTCCGCGGCCACGATCTCAAATGCTTTGTAGACTATGTGCTCACTACCTTCTTTAGCCTCCAGACAAGGCACGGACGGGTCCCTGTAGATTGATTGTTCTTATTCTCCATGGACCATGATTTCTTGGTCTTCGTGTTCAAACTTAACCATTTGGTGGAGAGTAGAAGGTACGGCTCTTGTAGCATGGATCCAAGGCCTTCCTAGGAGGAAATTGTAGGAGGTGTCCATGTTTAAAACCTGAAATGTTACTTCAAAATCCACAGGGCCAATGGTTAGGATCAAATCAATCTCCCCTATTGTGTCCCTCTTGACGCCGTCAAAAGCACGTACACAAACATTGTTGGGTCTAATCCTTTCAGTCCCAATTTCCATTCTTTGTAAGGTTGAGAGGGGGCAAATGTCAACCCCAAATCCACCATCCAACATAACTCTTTTCACGTAGTATCCTTCATATTTAACGGTCAAATAAAGAGCTTTGTTGTGGGCGGCCCCTTCCGGAGGCAAGTCATTTCGGCTGAATGAGATCCAATTGACTTCAAAGAATCGTTTCGCCATTCTCTCCAATTTTTCAACCGTGGTCTCGACCGGAATATATGCCTCATTAAGCGTCTTTAACAACACTTTCTGATGCTCCTTCGAGCTTATCAACAGGGACAAGAGTGAAACCTGAGAGGGGGACTTCCTGAGTTGATCAATCACAGCGTAGTCCGAGGTTTTCATCTTTCGGAAGAATTCCTCTGCCTCTTCAGCACTGACTGGCTTTTTAAGCGAAAAACGCTTCTGCTTGGTCTTGTTCAATTCTTCCAAGTTGAGATACTTCCCAGACGGGTTTGTTTCATTCACTTCCCCCATGATTTCATTTCCTTTGTATGTCACCACTATTTTGTTGTGGTTCCAGGGGACGACAGTGGGGTCCTTCATGGATTCTATGGTGCGCGACTGATAACCACGGGCTCAGTCGGCCTGGGTGAAATTACTGGCCCTCGCGCCACATATGTCCCCTTTGGTACGTACATCTTTGGTACCTTAAGCGTGACCTTGTTTTGATCAAACCTTTTGGGAGGACTCAACACAAGCTATTCTTTCCTGGGGGCTCTGGGAACATAGAGAACGGCATCTTTAGGAGGTACTGCCCCTGTCTTGGTTTCCACAACCTTTTCTGTGTTTTGAGGAGTGGAGTTGCTCTTCTTCTCATCCTTAGTTTGCTTTGTTGCCGCTTTGGGCTTCTTTTCAACATAGGCAATAGCAATGATAGCCTTCAAAGCTGGGTCGAACTCTCTGTCCTCACAAATCATCCCAATAACTGGCCCCTTGTTGTGAGCCGGCAGTGGGTTATTGGTTACATTGGGAGCATCCTCATCATTCAACGCTACCCGCTTTTGTTCTATCAAGTTCTCGATCGCTCTCTTAAGGGTCCAGCAATCTTCAGTGTTGTGCCCTTCTGCCCCTGAATGATAAGCACATCGGGTACCGGGTCGGTAGGAAGGTGACTCTGGGTTTTGCCTGTTTGGAGTTACGGGCTACAACAAACCCATTTGGACCAACTTTGGGAAGAGGTTGGAATATGATTCACCGGTGGGTGTGAAATTGGTTTTTCTGGATGGTTCACGGGCGCGGGCATTATATGGAAAATTATTCTATGGGGGACGGGGATTATATGGAGCTTGGTGAGGAGGGTTATTTATGGGATGTGGAGCTCGATTCTGATTGTAATGTTGTTGCAGTCGGGCATATCGCTGAGCGTTCATTACTGCATAAGGCTGAGGAGTCATGGCATATGCCGCATTTTGGTGAGGGTAGTAATGTTGCGGGGTACTGGAAGAGGAACCAAAGTAACCTCGGGGTTGACGAGGATTTTTCAGACTTGAGGCCATCATTGCTACCTCTTCTTTCTTTTTCCGATTTGCTACACCCCCTGATCCACTCTGGATTGCTTGAGAAGTGGCCCTTATAGCGGACTGGCTCATGATGTGACCCGTCTTTAAAACGTTTTCCACCATCTCCGCAATCTTTATGGCTTCTACAAACGGCTTGCCCATGGCGGACATCATGTTTTGGAGATAATCAGCCTCTTGGGCTTACAGGAAGACACTAACCATCTCGGTCTCATCCATTGGGGGTTTTACCCTGGCCGCTTGCTCGTGCCATTTGATAGCGTATTCTCGGAAGCTTTATGAAGACTTCTTTTGAGATTGGACAAAGAGTTTCTATCTGGAGCTATGTCCACATTGTACTGGAATTGTCTGACAAAGTCTTGGGCCAAGTCACCCATATGTGCTAGTGGGAGATGTCCTGGTCCATATACCATTCTGATGCGATTCCAGTTAAGCTCTCTCCAAAGTAAGCCATCAACAGTTCTTCCTTTCCGCCCGCTCCTCTTAAATGATTATAATATCTTTTCAAATGGGCAATTAGGTCTCCATGCCCGTCATACTTCTCGAATTTTGGTGTATTAAAACCGATGAGTAGATGAACATGAGGAAACATGCACAGGTCGGCATAGGAAACACTCTTCTGGCCACTCAGGCCCTGTATGTTTTTGAGACTCTGTTCGATGCTCTTCATTTTTTGAGTCATCTCTTCTTGCTCGAGGTTTCACAGTTTTCTCCTGTTCCATGGCAGAATCATACCGAGGGTGTTGAGGGTAGGAGTTTGGGTGATATGAGCAGTATCCAGTTGAAATGGTAGTATTTGGAAAGTAAAGGAGGACGGCTCAAAACCTGGCCTGGGTACTGTAGGCTGTGTCGTAGCAGAGGTTGGTGGCGCGGTGAATATGTTAGAAGATACTCCCGAAAATAGTGCCTGGGGGCGAACCTCAGAAGGCGTTCCGGTGAAATGGGTTGACATAGTGGGATATCCGAATGGGGTGGCCGGGTAGTTTATAGGGACATTGGAGGTTCCACTTGTTCTGGGAATCAGCTCGGGATCCCTACCGTTAGACCAAGCGTCCCATATTTCCAACATGCGGAGGCGTAGTATCCTATTCTCTTCAGCAGTTGCTGACTCTGACGTCGGGATAACCGTCATTGGGCTGTCCTTTGAGGGGTTAACGATTGGTAGGTGACCTACTGATGTCATTTCGACAATCCTTTTAGATCTCGTGAAGTAAGGGTGCGAAGCCAGGTTACCACAAAACCGACCACCTAAAACAGAACCCGTTCTCAACAGCATACACAACAAATCGGTTAGTTTGAGATAATTTACACATAGGGAATCGCACGTTGGGTAATGAATGGCACCTAGACAGTTAAATGTTTTTCTACATGTTTTGCAACGATTGCGTGTGTTATCCCGGCTTTTGTGACCTCACAGATCTTTGAATCTTTTCTTTTCTTTTGCGCTTTTCATTATTTGCTCTCTTTTCTTTGCGCTCGCTCTTTTGCATTGTTTTCTCTCTTTTTCTTGTGCACTCTTTTCATCATTTTCTCTCTTATTCGAGTTATCTAAAACCATGGCCAGATTCGATGGGGATTGCCTACATATCACGACGCCTCGTGAATCAGATCATTACGTAGTTCAGGGGATAAACGAGAAATAAAAGAATGAAAAATTTTTGGGTTTTCAAATTTTCATTAAATAAAAACTTCAGATTTTCCTCTATTTCAACGACTCCGTCATACAGACTTTAGAACTAAAAAGCAAAGAAAACAGACTCAAAGTAGACTAACAGACGCTAAAAGAAACTAAAATACAGACTCGAAAAGAAAAATCAGGAATACATAAGTGCCTCCAAAACTACTCCAGGGGCCCGCGGGACATCAGTCGGTCTCGCCGCTGGCCTGCATGCCATATCTTCTTGGAGGCGATATAGGTCATCCATTATCTGACGGACAAAAATCATCACTACAGCGAAGAACATGGACCTGGTCATGTCCTCGCATTCATTGCACTTCATCACAATATAGTCAGCAATTCTTCTAATCCTCTCCCTGATGACGCCCTTCTCTTGGAGTAGACGTCCAATTCGTTGAGATCTGGCCTCAAAAACTTGTGTGGTCGTATGATTTTGCTCTTGCAATTGTTGCAGGTCCTCCTCTAGTTGTGACATCAATGCATAGCAGTGCTCTCATTCTGCTTTGAAGTTCTTTGCTTGCTTGGTCATTTCACTCTCAAGGGTATTGATCTTTTTCTTCAGACCCGTGATTCCTTTGTCGTATTTTTCCTCCAACTGTCGAACGAAACTTGACCATTCTTCCGCATTCCTGGCTAACTTTGCTCGGGCCTTTGCTAGTTCAACCTCAGTCTTTTCCAAATCAACGCCATAGTCACATATTTTCCTCCTAAGACTGTTTATATGTTTTTCATCTGTTTCGCTCCTAATCGGGTTTTCAGCTGCTATTTTAATCTTCTGGATTTGGGCTCGGAGGGCTTCATTTTCTTGGGCCAACTTTTTCTTTTCACCTCATCTGCAGCGGCTTGCAAACCACTATCAAATTTAAGATCTCTAATTTGCCCGTCCAACATGCTTATGGTGGCCCTATATTCATTTTCTTTGGTCAGCCAATCCCATTGTTCTTGTGATGCTTCAACGAATTCTTGGAGGTGGGGTCTTTTAGCTGGTCTTCCAAACTCAACACTCCTTTTATACCAAGTAAGGTAACCAGACGAGACTTTACCCTTGGATAAATCACGTACTCGGGTGTTCGCCGTCAAATATTTGCACTCACTCCAGATCTGGCGAACCACAGCTTCATAGAATTGGCTATCAGAGCAGATCTCGACTGCATGAATGCTAAGATCTTCGTTCTTGGGGACTATTTGGCATCTTCCTAGCTGTCTCAAAATCCGGTACGGGGCATAAGGTTGGATACTTCTGAGACCCGTTAGGAGGAAGTAAAAGAGGATTGGTAGCAGGCATGTATACAATCTCATTAACAGGAAGCCAACCCAACGTCCATTCTATCTGATCTGCAGTTATGGAGCGAAGGCAGGATGTCCAATCTACAACCCCTTCTGGCATCTCGAACCCATTAACCCTTGTATCAAACTCCTCTATGCAGCTTTTCCCTGTAGATCCGTAGTTCATGTACCGAGGACGATAACACAGATGCTCAATCATCCACATTTGCAGCAACAAATTGCACCCTTCGAAAAAATCTACTCCGACTTTGCAAGCTGTGAGAGCTCGGAATATTTCAGATACTATCATAGGTGCGAGGGTGCTCTTGGCATTGGTAATCAAAATATTGACGACTCCGGCTACCCGTAAATCAATATTCCCGTCCTTCCTGGGAAACACTAGAAGACCTAAGAATGCTACCATGAAAGCGAAGCATCTATTCTCTTCCCACTTTGGTCGATTCCCTTTACTACAGATTCTGCTATCCGGGTTTCAAACCCCCCCTATATGTCCATACCGCCGATATATGAAGTTTAGAGTGGAAAACCCATCCACCAAATCTGCATACTGGACCTGCCTGCTTATTTTTAGTAAGTCTAGAAACTTGTGAGGAGTGACGGCCCTTGGAGCGACCAGGTATTTATGTCTTAGACCCTCTATACTCCTAGCATAACCCGCTATCTCCTCCAAAGTAGGTGTAAGTTCGAAGTCCGAGAAATGCAAAACGTTGTGACCTGGGTCCCAAAATGTCACCAATGCTTTTATTATATCACCCCCTACGTTTAATATTTAATAGTCCGGTGAGTGCCCCAGGTAATGGTTGACCGTGTCTCGTCCTTATTCACCCAAATCTTCCCACCACATGTGAAGTGCCAACGGGATCTTAGTCATAACCTTCATCGGTAAATTTTGACTCGTGCTCATTCTACACATCTATATATATATTAAAGCAAGAAAATTACCATATATAATTGACAATATGGTTAAGCCAAGTGGCAAGCTAATCAATGTCAATAGTATATGGTAACTTTATTCTATATTTGACTATTTTAGTTAAATATATATATATATATATATATATATATATATATATATGTCACACCTCATTTTTCTTACTACACCCCGTGAAGGAGTATAATAAAAGGAGTTTTTCCAATTAAAGGACAATCGAAACGGGATTCGTTTATTAAGAAGTTCAGAGTCGCCACTTGGGAGATTTATGGTGTCCCAAGTCACTGGTTTGAATCCCGAATCGAGGAAAGGGTTTGACTCTGCTTAACAGTCGCGAACCAGAAATTCGGGTAAGGAATTCAGTTAACCCGGGAGAAGGGGTTAGGCACTCCCGAGTTCCGTGGTTCTAGCACGGTCGGTCAACTGCTATATTTGGCTAAAGTCTGATTTTAATACATGTTATCCCATTGTGCAATTTTAGAATTGTTTAACCGCTTTTACTTAGTTTTTATGAAAGTGAACGTCGTTTAAGAGCGTGTTTTTGGATCACGTCACATGAAATGCACCCGGATCTTTAACACCTCTTATTCAACGTTTTGGGATTTGGATTTGGGTCGCATGAAATGCACACCCGTATTTAAGAAGGTAATATTATTAAAGTGCGCACCTAAAGTGTCTAGCGTCTTGTTAACTTTGCGGGAAGCCATGAAAATTCGCTAAATGGCATGTCCCGAATTTCTAAAATATTTTTTAAGAAAGCATTTAATGAGGGCCCCGCAATTTATGCATTTTGTTTGGCGACGGCTTATCTCATCTTATTATTTAAAGGCCATCCTAGAGCAAACTATAATTTTTCTATTGGGTTCGTCTCTAAAGAGCCTTAGTTAATTAATATTATTAAAGCTATAGTTTCAGGTGATCAAGGAATTTGGGCTTCAAGTTCAAGTCCACATTTGAACAAGAGGCACACCTCTTAATTCAAGCATGCTACTTAACTAGGAGGCCCAAAACCTGGGTCATGAATTTAATCCCGCAAACTTTAAAACGAATTTAAGCCTTCAGCATTGAGTTTCGAATGTGATTCAACAGAGGGAAAGCGAAATCGATTTGTCCTATGGACTGTTACTAGCCTTGGGCCTCGACGCAAGCCCAATTAAAAGATAAGTAGGATTGGAACTGGGCCATGCATGAACGATGTTGAGGCCCAAACAATAGATATAGACTATCAGCCCTGGGCCTATAGGCAAGCCCAAGCTTCAAACATTTGGATTTATTGATTTGGATAAAAGTGAATTCAAGTTTGATAACTACCACTTTAATTCTGAACTACTGAACTCCTATGAACATTTGATGTACTCAGCGATTGAATTAACATGATTAGGATTCATTTACTAGGCCATTTCGACTCCAACATGAGATACTAGAATTGGACGAAAATGTAAAATCATTTTGAACCTATTTTCTGGAACTATTACTTCTTTCGAGCTAGAACTTCAAATTGACAGAATAGCTAAACATTATCCATATCATAACTAATAGTACACTCTTAAATCTGAAATATGATTTCTACAGTCCAAATAGCATCTTAATCTAAACGCAGACCTTAAATTGACATAGTAACCAAACTAAAGTTATTAAGCTACAGCTAATATCATATTTTATCACTCATACAAGTCTGAAAACGATTCACAACATTCGTAATAACTATGACAAGCTCTTTCACGCGAGTATTGTAATGCTAGCAGCCATAATACTGACAAGCTAACTTCAGTCATGAACCTCCAATTCTAAACAGTCCTTAGTCAATTACATGCTACGATATGATAGAGTGTTGAACTTAATTACAATTCAATAAGGAATTTAACATAAGAAGAACATGCATCACTTCATTCCATTCCAGATCTGAGAGATACAGGATGTGTACCTGGAAATTAAAATGTAATAAGAAGGAGAAGAAGTCANCGGCCGTGGGGACGGCGGAGGCGGCGGGCAATAGACTCGAATATTCGAGAGATTGGGNTGTGAATCGAGCCATGGAAGTTTGGGGTTTGGAAAGAGGAGGTCATGGGGAATCCGTGGTGTAAATTTTAGGTTCATCGGACGATCGCCGCCGGCAGAGGCGATTTCCGGCCGGCGGCGTGTGGTGGTAGGCGGCGGAGAGATGAAGGGTTCTCTGATGTTGATGAGAGAAGCGAGGGGTAGGGGGTCTGAGGGGGGTGGGGCTGGGTTCAGACACTTCTATAGTTAATGATGTGGGCTTCCCATCCGTTGGATTAATCAACCTCGATGGTTGAGATTGATTTGGGCAGTACGACGTCGTTTTGGCGTCTCAGAGCCGGACTGGGCTAAGGCATTTTGGGCCTGGGTTGTGCGGATTAAAAGGGGTATCTATTGGGCCTGGTTGAATTAAATCTGAACACCCCAAACTTCTATCTTTAAATTCAATTATTCATTTTAATTAATTCCTAAAAATCCAAATTAATTCCTAATATTCAAGTAAAAATCTAAATTAACTCCTAATACTCAACTAATCCTAGACTAATTAACACCAAATAAATTCAAAAGAAACACTACTAAAAATCAAAAATCAAAATTAAAAATGCGAATTGAACTAGTTTTGTTATTTTCTTTACTACTAATTAATCCTAAAATGCAAAGTTAAACCCTAAGTGCAAATGTCAAGTATTTTTGTATTTTTTCATTACTCAAATGAAATAAACATGCGCAGACAATATGCAAACAACTAACGAAAAATGCCACAAAAATCCACAAAATTGCAAACAATGGAAAAATTATTTTGTTTTGAATTTGTGGGAGTAATCCATATAGGGCAAAAATCACGTGCTCACAGCTGCCCCTCTTTGCTCGGAAACACGAAGAGTTTTCGTGCAAAGATAAGTGAGCGGATACGAGCGATTTTTGCCCATTTGAATACTCCGTGGGAAGCATTTTTGAAAGATTTGACTGCACCCTGCTTCCGAGGCTGCCTACATATCCTTGGCTAAAAAGGAATCAGGTCAGTGTAGTTCGGGAAGGTCTGGTAGCTGGGACTACCATGAAGCTGTGGTTTCACTGTTGTTGCTGCTGCTGTTACTACTTACTGAACCCCCTTATTACACCATGTTAAAAATAAAAGAAACTAGACTAAGCTATGATCTATGAATTACAAAATATCCTATCTATATCTTCAAACTTGCTCTTGTGGTCCTTGTTGCATTGTTAAGTTGTATTATTCCGGTGGAATTCTTTTGTTGCCGCCTTGAATTCCATTCTGGAGTGTTCTCCCTTTCCCAAAGTGATGCTTTGACCACTAAAACTTGAAATGTAGTCTTCTGTTCTCCAGGCGGGCTCCTGACTGCTGAAACTTGAAATGTGTGTCTCTGTTCTCCAAGCGGACTCCTGATTGCTGAAACTTGAAATGTATGCCTCTGTTCTCCAGGCGGGCTCCTGACTGCTGAAAGTTGAAATGTATGCCTTTGTTCTCCAGGCGGGCTCCTGACTGCTGAAACTTGAAATGTATGCCTCTGTTCTCCAGGCGGGCTCCTGCCTGCTGAAACTTGAAACGTATGCCCCTGTTCTCCAGGCGGGCTCCTGACTTCAACAAAATAAACAACAAAGGAAATTTTCTGCCCCAGTTTGGTAACTGGGTACAGCATGTTATCAAATATTAAAAATTAAAAGCTAAAATTTGAATTGTACTTCCCTTGTTCTCCAGGTGGGCGCCTGACTGCTGAAGCTTGAAAAGTATTCCCTTGTTCTCCAGGTGGGCTCCTGATTGCTGAACTTGAAAAGTATTCCCTTATTCTCCAGGGGGCACCTGACTGCTGAAAGTTGAAAAGCATTCCCTTGTTCTCCAGGTGGGCTCCTGACTGCAACAAAATAAACAAACAAAGAAAATTTTCTGCCCCAGTTTGGTGACTGGGTACAGATGTGAGTATTAAACCGAATCATTCTACCAAGAATGTGAAAGCCAAATCCTACTAACCAACAGGTCCTATTAACTCCTAACAATTACGAGCCTAAGCTATATCTTCTAAAGGTATTACTCCCACTACATTTGTTGTCTTAGAAGGTCTTAAGCTACTTCCATTATCCAGGCGGGTCCTGACAACTACTAATTAAAAGACAGTGTTAACCTAAGCTATATCTACTGAAGGTACGACTTCCACTGTATTTTGTTACCTAAGGAGATCTGATGATAGGCTATAATTACGTATTTTAGTCGATTATTACACTCTAATTTACTGCACTTTAATTGAGTTTGAGCTTTAATCGCTAGTGTTTTGCACTAATTGTATGTTTTATGCCTTGTAGGAGTGATTCCGAGCTATATAGATGTTATGGAATGAATTAAAGTGATTTGGAGCTTTAAAGTTTGAGTAAAAGTTCAAGGAATTAAGCCGGGATCGTGTTTGGGGGTCAACGGATGATAGTTAGAGCGAACGAAGACTCCAGTAGGCAGATTGCACACTGTCTAGTAAAATAGACATAACTGTTTGCTCAGAACTCCATTTTGGCTCCACAATATATGGTTGGAAAGTTAACTCAAAGGGCTACAACTTTCATGTTTTACGTTTTTCCAAATTCGAAACGGAACAGGGTGCAAAATGCCCAGATGCGCGGCCGCGCTAGTTTTAGCGCGCCCAGAAACAGAAAGTCAGCCAATTAGCGCGCCCAGATGCGCGGTCAAATGCGCTGCAGCGCTAGTTAAGCCCGGGAAAAGTGTCCTTTTTCACATTGGAGAAGGTATAATTGTTTGGGCCCAACCCTACTTGGTATATATACATAGGAGAACGTTTTTGAGAGCAATTTTTGACCAAGGAAGAGCACAGAGCCGCCGTGGAGGCCGGGCTTCATCTTTTCTTCCACCAAACTTAGTAATTTTTATGGTTCTTTGTATGATTTGTTGTTTTGCTACCATGTCTATGTGGAGCTAAACTTCACGTTCTAGGGTTGTGGTTCTTTCATGACTGTTGTTATTCGGATATTGATTTCGATTTCTTAGTTTATCATATTGGTTTATTTATTTAATCCTGCACTTAATGATTTGATTGCTTGATCACCAATTGAATACTATCTACGAATCTCGAATTGAACTCGAAAGTGGGAATTCTAGATTGCATATAGGATTGAGTAGAGCAAGTTCTTGAACCTGGGCCTCGGGGAACAGATTAGCAATTGGGATAGACATATATACCCAATTGCCTTGCTTGGTTGAAATACAGGAATTGTAAATGCGTTCTTGTTGATTCTAACTCCATAGACATATAGACGTTGGGTTAGCTTGAATAGGTGTGTAAGAACTCGACAGATTCTTATGAGAAATATTAACCTTGTCAACCAATAAACTCGATAAATTAGTTAGTCAATTCAATTGAAGAATACAATAGAAATGTTAGATAGCTCATAACCCTAGATCGTTTTCATTACATTGATATCATAAAGATCTGCTCTTCCTCTGTTTAAAGTTCATTATTTATATTCTTTATTTAATTAGTTTAGAATCAAATACTTATAGGTTTAATTTTTGTATAGATAATTAGGATAGTCTAATTTAGTTAATAGTTAATCACAAGTCCTCGTGGGATCGACATCCGACTTTTAGTCACTTTATTACTTGACGACCGCGTGCACTTGCGTGAGCGTTTGGCCGCAACAAGTTTTTGGCGCCGTTGCCGGGGACTTAGAAATTAACTATTTTTCTAGATTAGACTTTATATTTTATCCTTTTTTTGTATATACTTTTATTTTTACAAATATTTGATATTTTTCTCTTAGTGTGTTCCTAGTTCTCTCAGCATGACATCTGGGGATGAAATATACGGAGGTAAGGCTATTGATGAAGACTCTTGGTTGACAAAAGACTTTTATGGCTCGTATTTTTGGTCTTGTCATGGCCTGACTTCTTGGAGATCTGAATTTGAATATGGGAGTAAGGGTTGGTATTGGAATGAATATTCTCGATTAGGCGAATATGCGGAACGACGTTGTCTTCTAACAACGTTGGTGAATGATTGGTCTAAGGAGAGAGATGATCTTGCACATAAAATTGATAATTTTGGCTTGACTGTACATAACTTAGATGCATATTTGAGCACAAAGGTTGATGCGTGTAACGCCCAACAAATTAATAATGAGTTGTGTGAAACTGAAAAAATCTTCTAGACCAAATTGAGGAGCTAAAACGAGAATACCAATCACTAGACCATGTTTTTCTTGAGGATGCCAATATTGAGAAGAGTGCTCTAGAGTCATATGAGGGAGTAGATAACATTACTTTGGGAGACTTGAGTGTATGTAAATTTGGGGATGCAAATGGTAGTAAAATTCATGAGTTAGAGCGCATTAGACCTCATTCCAATCATTTTTCCACATTGTGTTTAGATAGTAAGATAGTAATCGAGCCATCTGAGCCAATGAAGGGGTCCAAGAGTGAGGACGAGAGTGCCTATATTCTTGAATTTGTTGTGCCAAAGAGCAAAAATTACATTCCTCATCTAGAGGCCGAGAAGTGCAGAGTTTTAAATTTATTACTTGGCCTGGTTATCTTTGTAGCCCCACCAAAGGAGCATAGCCACAGACTGGATGCTCTGTTAGGGGTACAATTCATAAGTTCAAGGTGGAGACAAAAATTGGTTCAAGTCGTGCTGCGACGTTAAATCAAGCACTTGTTGGGAGGCAACCCAATTCTATTTTTTTTCCTTTGTTTATTTTATTGTGTTAATTTTTTTTTTAGTAGTATTATTTTGTGTTTTGTAGGAGTTAGGAGCATGGAGTCAAAGCCAATAGGCATGTGCTAAAGCGAGCAGGTGGTTGAAACTAAGTGTGAGGTACCCACACAAGGGATCATACCTGGGAGAAGTCTGAGTATCCCGTGAGCTGCTAATTCTTCGGCCTTTGGCCTACCAGGGAGTTTCTTTTGCCCTCTTGTTATGTTCAGTGTGCATTGAGGACATTGCACAATTTAAGTATGGGGTGAGGAGATTGTCTGGGTGATTTTCTGTGCTATCTTAGTTTAGTTGTAGTGGTTTTTTTAAAAAAAAGAAAAGAAAAATGAAAAAAAAATTTGAAAGATTTGGACTTTTCCCGACGATGGATCTCCTAGACAGTTTTCTTGAGGGATTAAAGTCTAAACAAAAATCCAAAAATATGTCTTTTATTTTCTTTAGGTAGTAATAATCCCCTGTGGTTTTTCTTTGTGCCTCGGTTCTTTTCCATGGGATGTAGTTTGAACCGGGTAGTAGTATTTTTTTTATATTTTTAGAGTAGAGTAGTTTAGGGAATAAAATGGAGGAAGAAAAATGAGATAAACCTAGGCGCCCTTGACTTGTTTGATAGTAGCATATTTAGGCTTTGGCATGTGTAGTATCTTCCCTATGATTTGAAATTATTGATGATGCCTTGCTTAGTTGGATAGCATGTCTTGTGATGCCCATGTCTCGTTTTCTTACTTATGTTCACTTTGTGCTTCATGCTTAATATCCCGTGGCTCCGTGAATATTTGCATTTGTTTGAGAGTCGGAATGAGATCGTTCTTAGTGAGTCATGTGCCATGTGTGGTGAGGTTTTTGTATAGTCTATGTATTGTACTTGTGTCTAGAACTTGCCCGGTATGTGAGTTGAAGCGAAATTTTAGGTGATGTTCGGTTTGAAAAATGATTTTAGGCTTTCTTTGATCTTTTTGAGCTTAATTGATTATCACAAATAAAATCTATCCCTAGTTAGCCCTTTTGAGCCTATAGACTTTTATTTGGCACCCACATTACAAGCCTACACCCTTTTTGTTCTTAAGTGACATTGTTTTGATCCATTTTCCTCTTAAAGCACTTTAATTGTGAGATGAGCGCTAAAAGAAGTAAGAAGGAACTAAGAGTGGGGTGGCTTTTGAGTGGAACCAATAAAAGGAAGAAAGGTGCACTTGTTTTGTAAAATAATACACCATTAGCAGAAATTGAAAAAAAAGTAATCTGAAGGAAAAAAAAATATAGAGATGAATACATTGTTGTCTTGTTCCTGCTGGTGGGTATGAATTAATGTAGTGCTTAAAGAAAGAGGGAACATTGTTGGGAGTGATTTTAGTTGTGAAATTGAAGTTGGGATTGAAGAATTTGCGCTTAAAGTTGATTATGTGGTGTGTTAAAGTGCTTAGGAGGGTTAGTCACTATTCCTAAATATATCCTACCCGTCCCTTAGCCCACATTATAACCATGAAAAAGTCCTAATTGATTTTAGATCGAGTGAGCCTACATTAGTAGAGATTAACATTAAGGGCAAGCCTGTGGTACCAATTACATGCATGTGACTTCTTTTGTGAGGGTGAGCGATATTTTCTTTGATATATATGAGTCCTTAAAATATATATGATCACGAGATTCGAATGTGTGGATTCAACTTACTCTCTTACCTTGGTTGTGAGGGCACATGGTTTCACGAAGGATAGGTAAAATTATTAGACTTCTCTAGGATGTTGGGNTACGGAACGATTAACAAAAGAAGAAAACATTGTACGCAAATAAATTCGTTCGCAAACAAAAAATGGAGATCCAAACTAGTGTGGTTCATGTTTCTTCCTACGAATTAATCCACAGTGTCAGTGCGAAATTCGAAAATATGTCTTTTAATCTGTTTGAGCCGACTGATTTGGAGTAAAATAAATAAATTCTTTCCTTTAAAAAAGAAAATGTTCTTTCTTGATCATTTATTTACTAGAGTTTAATTGTTGCTATCAACCATAATCATTGGTGTAGTGTGCTTCAAATATGTTAAGTGCTCATAGATAGAGTAATTTTTGGTTGACTCGAGGACGAGCAACGTTTAAGTGTGGGGTGTTGATGATAGGCTATAATTACGTATTTTAGTCGATCATTACACTCTAATTTACTGCACTTTAATTGAGTTTGAGCTTTAATCGCTAGTGTTTTGCACTAATTGTATGTTTTATGCCTTGTAGGAGTGATTCCGAGCTATATAGATGTTATGGAATGAATTCAAGTGATTTGGAGCTTTAAAGTTTGAATAAAAGTTCAAGGAATTAAGCCGGGATCGTGTTTGGGGGTCAACGGATGATAGTTAGAGCGAACGAAGACTCCAGTAGGCAGATTGCGCACTGTCTAGTAAAATAGACATAACGTTTTGCTCAGAACACCATTTTGGCTCCACAATATATGGTTGGAAAGCTAACTCAAAGGGCTACAACTTTCATGTTTTACGTTTGTCGAAATTCGGAATGGAACAGGGTGCAAAATGCCCAGATGCGCGGCCGCATTAGTTTTAGCGCGCCCAGAAACAGAAAGTCAGCCAATTAGCGCGCCCAGATGCGCGGTCAAATGCGCTGTAGCGCTAGTTAAGCCCGGGAAAAGTGTCCTTTTTCACATTGGAGTAGGTATAATTGTTTGGGCCCAACCCTACTTGGTATATATACATAGGAGAACGTTTTTGAGAGCAATTTTTGACCAAGGAAGAGCACAGAGCCGCCGTGGAGGCCGGGTTTCATCTTTTCTTCCACCAAACTTAGTAATTTTTATGTTTCTTTGTATGATTTATTGTTTTGCTACCATGTCTATGTGGAGCTAAACTTCACGTCCTAGGGTTGTGGTTCTTTCATGACTATTGTTATTCGGATATTGATTTTGATTTCTTAGTTTATCATATTGGTTTATTTATTTAATCCTGCACTTAATGATTTGATTGCTTGATCACCAATTGAATACTATCTACGAATCTTGAATTGAACTCGAAAGTGGAAATTCTAGATTGCATATAGGATTGAGTAGAGCAAGTTCTTGAACCTGGGCCTCGGGGAACGGATTAGCAATTGGGATAGACATATACCCAATTGCCTTGCTTGGTTGAAATACAGGAATTGTAAATGCGTTCTTGTTGATTCTAACTCCATAGACATATAGGCGTTGGGTTAGCTTGAATAGGCGAGTAAGAACTCGACAGATTCTTATGAGAAATATTAACCCTATCAACCAATAAACTCGATAAATTAGTTAGTCAATTCAATTAAAGAATACAATAGGAATGTTAGATAGCTCATAACCCTAGATCGTTTTCATTACATTGATATCATAAAAATCTGCTCTTCCTCTGTTTAAAGTTCATTATTTATATTCTTTATTTAATTAGTTTAGAATCAAATACTTATAGGTTTAATTTTTGTATAGATAATTAGGATAGTCTAATTTAGTTAATAGTTAATCACAAGTCCTAGTGGGATCGACATCCGACTTTTAGTCACTTTATTACTTGACGACCGCGTGCACTTGCGTGAGCGTTTGGCCGCAACAAGATCTTAAAACTACGTCCCATTATCCAGGAGGGTCCTGAAAATCAAAATTCAAGTCTTATCCTAGGTGTGCCAATTCTACGGCTAAATTATACTATCCTACAACAGTATCTTGTTACCTAAGGAGATCTTAAAACTGTGTCCCATTATTCAAGAGGGTCCTGACAACTCCTAATTGAATCCTATCTTAAACAGGCAACTTTGAAACCAACTTATGTTCCTTGGCGTACATTTATGCTAAATTATGCTACTCATGATTGTTTTGAGATTTAAACTAAGTCCCATTTTCCAGGAGGGTCCTGAGAGTTTCTAGTCATACCTGTTTGGGTGCTACCTTCCCTTAAGGAGGGTTTCTCCGAAATGAACGAAATTTCTGCCCCTGTTTCAATCAAAGAAAAATCTTGTCAATTTTAAAAATGGTGGCTAGTTGCTGGCATTCTTGCTAGGTACATCCCTGCTGCTGGGCTTCACTCCGTCCTGCTTTCCTGGCCTTGCCTTGAATCCCGTTGAATTCCTGACCGAATTTCAACCCCTTGACTCTGATGACCCAAGTGTTCTATCCCATATTGTTGTTTTTGTGCTTCTGACCCCTCTTTTGAAACTTCGTTTCTTCCCCACAATTATCGATTAATCCACCGATGACACTTCCAGTGGTTCTTTATGACTTACTTTGCTTTTGACATCTTTGATATACTCTGGCCCTGTTTGTACAACTAGGAAGCTGGTGATTAGCCTTGACTTTCCTTCCTTTTGTTTCGAACAGAACTGACACTGAAACATCTTAAAGATAGACCTCGAAAGAATGAAATGCAATGACCTCGAGGGTTAAGGATAAAGAGAATCCGAGAATGGATGATTTGTAATGAAGGAAGAAGAGAATGAGACTTATCTGAGTGGAACTGCTGGTACCATTGAGCATGCCATGCATTTTGGATTAACCAGCCCAGTCTGTCTAACCAATCAACTTTCGATTGCCACATTTGTTGTTCCGGACTTTCATAACCTGATCCTCACCCCAAACCCAAACTTGCTCGTCTTGCAATGTCTTGAGCAGGTTTTGACCACGGACATGTCTCTTTTGCCTGAAAACTTGCCTTCGCCTTACGGTGCCCGTGAAGGTTGTCACCAATAAGACTCTCTCATTTTGATTTCTCTTAACTCACTTCGCCTTACGGTGCCCGTGAGGGTTTTCACCGATAAGACTCTCATTTTTTGTTTTTTCCTTGCACCGGAGTGTTGCCCCTGATGTGAATCACTTCGACTTGCTCGTATTGGCACTTCCTGAAGATTGATCAAAAGGTCTTTCTTTGGCCCGTAATGCAGGCTTTCGGATAGGGTTAGGGAAAAAGGGTATAAAAGGCTCTAAAACAATTCAATAAGGGTTCGCAACTACAACTTTCGGAATCAACTTCCTTGCACAACCATAACTGCTGCCCCAGTTCCTTTCGTGGGGACTTTTGGGATTTTGTTTTGATGTGACTGAACCCCAAGGAGAGGCTGCCTACGTACCCTTTCGGGATCAAGTCAAACGTAGTTCAGGTCACGGGAATTACTTTGCTATTGCAATCTTTCCTTTTCTTCCACTTTCATTTCTTTCTTTTCATTTTTTCTTTCCTTTATTTTTCTTTTCATTTTTTTTTCTTTTCATTTCTTTTTTCTTTTCTTCATTTTTCTTTTCTTCTTTTTTTCTTTTCTTCTTTTCTTTTTTTTCTCTTTTTTCTTTTTTCTTTCCGTTGGACTATGTTTTCTTATTTCTTCACTGTTTTGCCTTGCTCGAGCTTCCGAGTTGTTATTGATTCCGAAAGAGGGGTACGAAAGAAAGTAAACGAGGCTCAAAAGGGGTAACAAAGGATAAAGTGTTTGGATAGCAGAACAAAATGCCTTCGTCATTTCAATCTCAAAAACATGCCAAGTACAATAAAGTACAATTAAACCAAGAAATCATACATAGTATCGCCTTGACTGCATCAGAGTTGATGGCCATTTCTACACATTTTTCCTTCCACATCTGTCAAATATAAAGCGCCATTGGACAACACTCTGGTTACAACAAATGGCCCCTGCCAATTTGGGGCGAACTTTCCTTTTGCCTCAGCCCAATGAGGTAGGATACGTCTCAACACCAACTGCCCTACTTTAAACTTCCGCGGACGCACTTTCTTGTTATATGCTCTTGCCATTCTCTGTTGGTACAAGTGACCGTGGCACACTGCTGCCAATCTCTTCTCATCAATCAAACTTAGTTGTTCCAAACGAGCTTTAGCCCATTCAACATCATCAATTTCCGCCTCGACGATGATCCGAAGGAACGGGATTTCAACCTCTGCGGGTATTACTGCTTCAGTTCCATACACCAGTGAATAGGGAGTCGCCCCTACTGAAGTGCGGACAGTAGTGCGATAGCCCAACAGGGCAAAAGGTAACTTCTCATGCCATTGCCTCGACCCCTCTACCATTTTCCTAAGTATTTTCTTGATGTTCTTGTTGGCTGCTTCGACTTCTCCATTTGCCTTAGGACGATATGGTGTGGAATTGCGGTGCGTGATCTTAAACTGTTGACATGTCTCGGCCATCAAATGACTGTTGAGATTGGCACCGTTGTCTGTGATGATTACCTTCGGGATCCCAAACCGACATATGATATTCGAGTGCACGAAATCAACCACTGCCTTCTTGGTCACAGATTTGAAGGTTTTTGCTTCAACCCATTTAGTGAAATAATCAATAGCCACCAGAATGAACCTGTGCCCATTTGATGTCGCTGGCTCGATCGGCCCAATGACATCCATTCCCCAAGCAACGAACGGCCATGGTGCTGACATTGTATGCAATTCAGATGGTGAAAAATGATTCAAATCTCCATGTACCTGACATTGATGACACTTGCGCACGAAACTGATGCAATCCCGTTCCATAGTAAGCCAATAATAACCTGCTCGGAGAATCTTCTTTGCCAATACATATCCACTCATATGAGGCCCGCAAACTCCCGCATGTACCTCAGCCATGATAACTGTAGCTTGTTTAGCATCCATGCATCTCAACAATCCAAGATCTGGAGTTCTTTTGTACAACACTCCTCCAGTGAAGAAAAATCCGCTTGCCAAGCGTCGAATTGCTCTCTTTTGATCCCCTGTAGCTTGAGTTGGGTATACTCCCATCCGGAGATATTCTTTGATATCATGGAACCACGACTCACCATCAAGTTCTTCTTCCACCATATTACAATAGGCATGCTGATCTCGGACCTGAATCTGTAACGGATCCACATAAGCCTTGTCTGGATGATGCAACATTGACGCCAAAGTGGCCAAAGCGTCGGCAACCTCATTGTGATTCCTTGGAATATGCCTGAAGTCTATTGATTAAAACTATTGACAAAGTTCATGCAAACACTGCCGATATGGAATGAGCTTCAAATCTCGTGTCTCCCATTCACCCTGAATCTGGTGTACCAGAAGATCCGAGTCACCCATGACCAAGATTTCCTGGACACCCATGTCTATAGCTAATCTCAAACCCAAGATACACGCCTCGTATTCATCCATGTTACTGGTGCAATAGAAACGAAGTTGAGCAGTGACAGGGTAGTGTTGCCCTGTCTCAGAAATCAGTACTGCTCCTATCCCGACACCCTTGGCGTTGGCAGCTCCATCAAAGAATAGTTTCCATCCTGGCTTCTCGACTTGTTCTAATTCTTCAACATGCATTATCTCCTCGTCGGGAAAGTATGTTTTCAAAGGTTCATATTCATCATCAACTGGATTCTCAGCCAGATGATCAGCCAGCGCTTGTGCTTTCATTGCAGTCCGGGTCACGTAGACAATATCAAACTCCGTAAGCAAGATTTGCCATTTCGCCAGCCTCCCTGTGGGCATGGGCTTCTGAAAAATGTACTTCAACGGGTCCAATCGAGAGATGAGATAGGTGGTATATGCTGACAAGTAATGTTTCAACTTTTGCGCTACCCAGGTTAAGGCACAACACGTCCTCTCAAGTTGAGTGTACTTCACCTCATATGATGTGAACTTCTTGCTGAGGTAGTAAATCGCCTGCTCTTTCCTTCCTGTGATGTCATGCTGCCCCAGTACACAACCAAAAGAATTATCCAACACGGTCAGATAAAGGATCAAGGGCCTTCCCGGCTCCGGCGAGACCAACACAGGTGGACTAGCCAAGTATTCCTTAATCTTGTCAAATGCTGCTTGACATTCATCCGTCCATCTGACCGCAACATCTTTCTTTAACCGCTTAAAGATGGGCTCGCAAGTCGTTGTAAGTTGGGCAATGAACCTGCTGATGTAATTCAACCTGCCAAGCAAACTCATCACTTCTTTCTTGTTCCTTGGCGGTGGTAGCTCCTGAATGGCTTTGATCTTGGACGGGTCTAATTCAATACCGCGCCGACTCACCACGAATCCCAATAACTTCCCAGATGGAACTCCAAACGCACACTTTGCTGGATTAAGCTTGAGGTTGTATCTGCGGAGTCTCTGGAAGAATTTCCTCAAGTCCTGGACATGGTCACATTGTTTCCTCGACTTTATGATCACGTCGTCCACATAGACCTCAATTTCCCGATGTATCATGTCATGGAACATGGTGGTCATCGCCCTCATATACGTTGCCCCTGCGTTCTTCAACCCAAATGGCATGACTCTATAACAATACGTCCCCCAAGGCGTGATAAATGCCGTCTTTTCCGCATCCTCCTCATCCATCAAAATCTGGTGATAGCCCGCATAACAATCCACGAAGGAACCAATCTCATGTTTGGCACAATTGTCAATCAATATATGGATGTTTGGCAGTGGGAAATTGTCTTTCGGACTTGCCTTATTGAGGTCACGGTAATCTACGCACACTCTGGTCTTTCCATCCTTCTTTGGCACAGGCACAACATTGGCTAACCAGGTGGGATACCGCGAGACTCGGATGACTTTTGCCTCAAACTGTTTGGTGACCTCTTCTTTGATTTTCACACTAATGTCTGTTTTAAATTTCCTTAGCTTCTGCTTGACAGGAGGGCATGCTGGATCAGTGGGCAATTTGTGAACCACCAAATCCGTGCTTAAACCTGGCATGTCGTCATATGACCATGCAAAAACATCTTTATACTCAAAAAGTGCTTTAATTATCTCTTCTCTGAGCTGAGGTTCCAAATGGACACTTATTTTCGTTTCCCGCACATTCTCCTGATCCCCTAAATTGATTGCCTCTGTGTCATTCAGATTAGGTTTGGGTTTTTCTTCAAAGTGGCTTAATTCTTTACTGATTTCCTCAAAAGCTTCCTCATCATCATATTCTATTTCGTCATCACACTCAATTTCTTGTATTATTATGTCTGAGTTAGATTAGCATTTAAGACTGGGC
>NC_031990.1:83005170-83006835 GCF_001879085.1 Nicotiana attenuata
GAAATCAAAACTAACTACCAAGACTCCCTCCGGGTAGGAAGGGGAGTTGCTTCCCAATTGTTAAGCTTTGCTTGGGCCCCCACGAACTGGACATCTGTCTTGCTTGGACCTTCTCCGGCTTCCAGCACATTCACCTCATGAAACAGCTTTTCAAACTTCTCAATCAACTCCTTGTCGGGATCAACCACACCACTGGGCATTGCCGTTACTAGGCGCTTCTTAGTACCAGGCCTGACAAAAGAATGGGAAAGGCGGGGGATAGGTTTTGGAAGGTTCCATGCTTTCTTTATCATTTTTCTAGCTCGCCTTGTGTCTGCAGCGGTGGGCTTGAAGCCTAAACCAAAAGTATCCAGGTTTGCAGGAAGAGATATTGGCTGTATGATGCCTTGTAAAGAAGCACCCAAGCCTTTTCCAGGTACAAATCCGTTCTTCAGCATTTCCGACGCAACCATGACGGATGCAGCAGCTACCTTTGGCACAGGAATACATTTCCCTTCCGGGATCTTCTCAACCGATACCGTATCAAAGACTTGATAAACCCATGGGCCTTTGTCATTCTCAGCTTCTATAAAAGGCACAATGGCATCACCCAGAGTACACGAACTATCTTCCCCATGCACCACAATCTCTTGCCTGTCCCACTCGAATTTAACCATCTGGTGCAAGGTAGATGGCACTGCCTTTTCTGCATGGATCCAGGGTCGGCCTAACAAGAGATTGTAAGAGACAACCACGTCAAGCACCTGGAACTCCATAGTGAATTCAACCGGGCCTATTGTCAGTTCCAGCACTATATCCCCAACTGTGTCCTTGCCCCCTCCATCAAGTCCTCGCACGCAAATGCTATTCTTATGAATTCTCTCACTGTCCACCTTTAACTTTTCCAGGGTGGAGAGAGGGCAAATGTTTGCGCTGGACCCGTTATCAACTAGCACCCGGGTGACCACAGAGTCTTCACATTTCACCGTGAGGTAGAGTGCTTTATTATGTTTAGTGCCTTCCACAGGCAGCTCATCATCAGAAAATGTAACCCTGTTGACTTCAAAGATCTTGTTTGCTATTTTCTCTAAATGGTTCACAGAAATCTTATCGGGCACGTGGGCCTCATTCAGAATTTTCATCAATGCCTGGCGGTGCTCATCTGAGTGAATTAGTAATGATAGCAAAGAGATTTGCGCCGGGGTCTTTCTCAACTGTTCTACAATGGAATAATCCTGTGCCTTCATCTTCTTCAAAAATTCTTCTGCCTCTTCTTCAGTTACAGCTTTCTTCACTGATACTGGATTATCTTCGGTGAGTTTAGCCTTTCTCAGCTCATCAGGAGCAAAGCATCTCCCTGAGCGAGTCAATCCATGTGTTTCACAAACTTCTTCCTTAACTTCCTTTCCCTGATACATCACTGTCACTCGGCCGTAATTCCATGGGACGGCCTTTCCACTGATTATCGGTAGCTGAGTCATTGGCTTGATGACAACCGGCTCCGTGTGAGCCCACTTCACAATCACAGCGGGCGTTAACAGCTGCCCGGACCGACTACCGCTTAACTGGTTCTTGTTTTCTTGCTACACTGCTCAAAGCTCTTCTTCATCACTACAACTGTTGTCTAACTGTTCTCCTACCTTGTATCGATGCTCTCTCCTTTCGTCTAGTTTCTTCACTTTGATT
>NC_031990.1:83006874-83010542 GCF_001879085.1 Nicotiana attenuata
GGGTAGGTTTGGGGGTGAGGGCGAGGTTGATGATAATATGGTGATGGACCTCTGGACCAAGCTCTCGATTCCACTACTGCAACCTCTTCTTTCTTCTTCTTTCCCAATACGCCTCCAGTGCCGCTCTGAATAGCCTGAGTAGTTGCTTTGATTGCTAAATAACTCATAATCTTGTTAGACTTGAGACCCTCTTCCACCATATTTCCCATTTTCACGACCTCATTGAAAGTTTTTCCCACCGCTGACACCAGATGACCATAATAGGTTGGCTCCAAAGCCTGAAGGATATAATCAACCATCTCATTCTCTTTCATTGGAGGATCGACTCTTGCTGCCTGCTCTCTCCACCGAAAACCATACTCTCTAAAGCTTTCTCCGGGCTTCTTCTCAATTTTAGTCAGTGACAGACGGTCCGGGACAATTTCGAGATTGTACTGAAAATGACATGCAAATGCTTGAGCCAGGTCGTCCCAGGTGTACCATCGGGCATGGTCCTGTCGTGTGTACCACTCCAATGCTGCTCCACTTAGACTTTGACTAAAGTAAGCCATCAATAACTCATCCCTTCCTCCAGCTCCTCTCATCTTGCTACAGGATCCCCTTAAGTGGGCCACCGGATCACCATGGCCATCATATAAGTCAAACTTGGGTAACTTGAATCCTGCTGGCAACTGGATGTCAGGAAACAGGCACAGGTCCTTGTAGGCTACACTCACTTGTCCTCCGAGTCCTTGCATATTTCGGAATGACTGCTCTAGGCTCTTGACCTTCCGGATCATTTCATCTTGCTCAAGGTTTTTGGAGGCTTTTCTTCTTCTGCTGAGAGATCAAGGCGGGGAGTAAGGGCATGGCTCTGGTGGTTTGAAAGTGGCTTCGGGTGGGTAGTACTGGTTATCATGAGTTTGGAACAAAGGTTCGCTAGAAGACCTGTGTAGTGTGGCAAGTGGGGGAGCCACGAACACAGCGGTGATTGGTGGTGGAGGGCATGGGATTTGTTTGGGTGGTGGAGGTGGTGGTGTTTGAGAGGTGGTTCCGTAGTACTGCTGGTAAGTAGGGAAAGCCGGAGACGAGTTCACTGTGGGAGGATCTTGAGGCTGAGCTAGTGGTGGGAGGTAGGAGGGGTTAGCAGGATAGGCTGGTAGTGGATGTCCCTTCGACCAGGCCTTGTACATCTCGGCCATTTGTTGCTTCAGTTTATACATCTCCTCCTTCATTGCATTAACGTCCACTACTTCCTCCTCCCTAGATGGGTCGACAATGCTTGCTTCCAATTCCGTGTTGACCATGTTTGACTTATCCTTAGAGCGGGTGTTGTAGGGATGGGTTGCCAGAATGCCAGTCAACTTAACCACTTGCCTGAACTCATCAACAACAACTTTGTTAGCGGTTAGGGCATTAACAGATAGATAACCGCACATTGAGGAGTGAATGCACCTAAGCAGTTAACCATTTCTATTATGCCTTTGCTCAGTCACATGCGTCATCCCGGCTTTCCATTTCCTTGCCAATTGCCAACTTTCTCTTCTCCTTTCGTTTCCCTTTTCTCCTTGGTTTCCCTTGTTCCTAACCGCTCTTTTCCTCAAAGTTATTTTATTTTCCACCCTTTTTCCTGCTCTCTTTGTTTTGCTTTCCCTCTTTTGTTGTTTTTTGTTTTTTTTTTTCATGTTTTCACCCTTTTCATTATTATTACGGTCGAATCCTATGGAGATTGCCTACGTATCACGACCCCACGTGAATCAGACCAAGCATAGTTCTTGCAAATAAATGCGAAAAATAAATGCAAGAAATAAAGAAATAATTTTTCGGGAATTTTTCAAATTTTCATTAATAACAACTGCGATTACAAAGCTACCAAACTATTTGTTGTTCTTTTCCTCAAAATGGATAGTACAAAACTAGACTCAAAAGCAGAAATACAGACTCGATTATCTAGGAATACATCAAAGCTTCAAATCCTGGGGCCCGCGGGGCATCTCTCGGCATCGCCGCGGGCCTGCGTGCGAGACCCTTTTGCAACTGATCCAGATCGTTCATGACCTGGCAAACGAATATCATCACGGAAGCAAAGAACGTGGTACGACCCATCCGCCCACCAGCTTGGCACTTCATGACAATGTAGTTGGCAATGTTTCTGATTCTTTCCCTGATTTGGCCCTTTTCTTGGAGTAACGACTTATCTGTTGGGTACGAGCCTCTAGTACCTGAGAATCCTTGAGGTGAAGGTCTTGTAACAATTTTATTTCCTTTTCCATTTCAGCGATTAAACCATAACACCGTTCTCTCTCGGCCCGAAATTCTTTGTCCTGCCGAGCTGCCTTTTCTTCAAGAGTATTCATTTTTCTTTTCATGTTAGCAATGGTTCCCTCATAGTTCTTCTTCATTTGTTGTACAAACTGGGCCCTTTCCTCGGTCTTCTTTGCCCATTGTGCCCGAAGTTTTGCCACGTTTCCCTCGGATTTTTCTAATTTCTCCTGACAGTCCAAAACTTGTTTCTTCAAACCTTTTATCAATCTCTCGTCGGATAGACTTCTTTCCCGATTCCCGGCATCTATTTTCATTTGCTGAATTTGGGCTTTGAGAGCTTCATTCTCCTGAGCCAATTTCTTCTTATCACCTTCGTCAGCCGCGGATTGCAAGGTGTTTTCAAACCGGAGCTCCTGAACCTGTTTTTCCAATGCTCCTATTCGGGCCCTGTACTCCTTTTCCTTAGCTAACCAATCCCACTGCACTTGAGCCTCGTTAGTGAATTGTTGCACATGTGGCCTTTTGGCGGGTTTCTCAGGAATTTAGAATCTATTACCAAACCAGACCAAGTATTTGGGATCTACCTCACCTCTGGCTCGGTCCTGTACTATAGTCTTGGGTTCAAGGTACCTGCACTCATTCCAAATCTTTCGAATTCTGCCTTTAGGGAATGCAGCTTTCGGGCCTAACTCGATGACTTGCTCACTCAAGTCTTCATCGTTGTGCACTGTCTGGAATCTTCCAAATTGCCGCAAAACTTGGTAAGGAGCATAAGGCTATATGCTTCGAATACCCATCAAAAGAATATAAGAGACCTCTGCTGATGTGTATACAGCTTCAGTAGCATGGAGCCATCCATAAGCCCATTCAACTTTATCTGCGGTCAAGGATCTTAAGCATGACGACCAAGCCTCAGTACCCTCAGGGAATTCAATACCTGTCATCCGGGTCTCGAATTCTGCAATACAACTCACTCCAGTTAAACCGTAGTTCATATAGCCTGTGCGGTGACAGAGGTGTTCCTGTATCCACAATTGTAAGAGCAAATTGCAACCTTGAAAGAATTTTTCCCCTTCCCGACATTTGGTCAAAGCTCGGTACATTTCTGCTACAATCAGGGGAACCACCGTACTGGTAGGTTTTTTCATGGCAACATCTAGCATCCCTACCAAGCCAAGGTCTATGTGACCGTCCTTTCTTGGACAAATTACTACTCCCAAAAAGGCAACCATGAAGGCTAATCCCCGTCGAGCTTCCCATTTGTCTTTATTTCCAGCATGTGTCAATCCTGTGTTGGGTTCCTCGAAACCGTTGGGGTTACCATACCGGTGATATAAGAAATGCAATGTACAACACCTTTCCGCCAGATGCGGGTCTTGAATATCCCGGCTGATGTTCAATAAATCCAAGAACCTATGAAGGGT
>NC_031990.1:83010642-83012688 GCF_001879085.1 Nicotiana attenuata
CAAAATAAAAGGATAGAAGGGTTTGAATCACAAGACAATATCCGGATTACAACCTTGAAAATAACCCGGCCGACAGAAATGACAATCAAAATAAACCACCAAGACTCCTCTCTAGCTCGCCCAGGGATGGAGCGTCTTTCCAATTACCAAACTCGACATCTTAGCCACTGGATTGCACATCAAAATTGCTAGGACCTTCACCCATTTCAATATCATTGACTTCATTCAACAAGTTTCTGAGAGGATTCTCATACTCCCTGTCACCACGAATCTTCTCCACAAAATGTGCATCATGATGTGCAGGTAAAGGATTCTGTGCAATGTTCTGGGTGGCACTGCCCTGGACCGCTTCTTTTTTTTTTTTTTTTTAGCAAATCCACTAGGCAGGTGCCTAGGGCTAGTTTTATTAATAATAAAAAGAAAAAGAGAACCACATAGGAAGAGTACAAGTAAGGGGGACAATAGACCAGTAGTGTTGCTTATATGCCTTGGCTATATAATTACTCCTCTGCGCCTCACATTGCCCTTATGGCAGCCTCATGTAGAGGAGTCATGGGGTAGCTGCCGGCAAAGTCTCACGAGGGCATATAATCTCATAGCCGATTGGGCACTTTCCCAAAGGCATAATTCCTGGGCAGACACTATCGCGCTAAACCTTACCTTACTAATCCTATTGAGGCAAATAAAAAAGCCTCACCTACTAACAAGCATGTAAAAAGAAAAAACTAGCGAGAACTAAGTATTCTATGATCATCACAGAGTTTATAACATACTCTGTGATGATATTACATAGAACTATGCTAATGTGATGGTAGAATAAAAAGATGAAGAAAAAACCATGGTTCTCTCTCTTCTCTAATCTTGTGAAATCTTCAATTTGTAGAATCTTGTCTTCGTCCTCAACCTTCTTCAAAATGTCTTCAAAATTCATGCTTTCTTCTTTGAACGATTGGATTTTGTTGACGTAGTTTGAGTAATCTGCTTTTGTTTGGAAACTCTCATTGGAAGTCGCCTTACATTTGCATCTTCATTCACCCTGCCGTCCCAACTTTTATCCCTTGTACGAGACTTCTTGATTTTTCCACTATGCATAGGTGATAGATCACCTTTTCTTGATGCCTCTGCCCGGCATTGATTTAAAATATCATCTTCCTCCCCTTCTTCATATATATCTCTACCTACCAACACTGGATTTGGCATGTCTTGAAAATCACCTTGTGTCGTTAATGTATTTCCAGCTTGTACAGTAACCAAACTTGCCTTGCTTTGTTGTTGTTTTTGTGATTTGTTCCTGCTCATGTTCCCACGACCAGTGCTAGAAATAGCATGATTTAAAACGTTTAGAGGATCAGTACTTACCATTGCATCCAAAAGTTGTCTTTCCTCTAACGAAATAACTGGAGCAGTTGTTACGAGTTGTTGCTGCCCAGCCTTTGAAATTGCTACTGTTTTGCAATCACCAGTAGGAGTATTAGCTGGTGAATTTGGATCCTTTTGCTGCTGCTGCACAGTAGGACTTGTATGAGTCCCTAAAGTGGCCTGTTTGGACGATGTTTCTGCAGCTTGCACTAGGTTTCCAGCTGCTGCCTTTCTGGGAATAAAAGCAGGAGCATGCAGATTCAATTTGCTCATGGGAGTTGACCTTGTTGTCCCATGAGGCTTTGGTTTTACTGGAAAATCAAGCTCCTCACCTGCGCTCTCTTTATCAACCTCCTGCTCTCCTTCTTCAGATGAGTATCCCGCAAAACCATCACCCCAATCCTCATCATCATCCTCCTCACGTTGGTCTTTCCACAGCTTTGAATTGATAGCCAAATCCCTCACCTTGGCTTGAATAATTTCGTTGTTGTTTCCAGTGGACAACATCAACTGCTCGGATTCACCACCCTGATCACCAAATGATTCTAGGGATTGAGAAGGGACATCCTGCACCGATGTGTTTAAAGTGACAAATGGTTGCTTGATTACAGGATTTGCACTCATCGTCATAGCCATCTGAGTCTCTTTAATGATTTTTGCAACTTCCGGACTAGAAATATGTAGCTT
>NC_031990.1:83013157-83022906 GCF_001879085.1 Nicotiana attenuata
TTTGACTAGCAAATTCATCAGACTAGGTCTTCTATCTTAGGAGAAAGATTCATCAGACTAAGATTTTGATCCTAGGAGAAAGTCCATCAGACTAGGTTTTCTATCTTAGGAGAACAATTCATCAGACTAAGATTTTGATCCTAGGAGAAAGTTCATCAGACTAAGATTTTGATCCTAGGAGAAAGTTCATCAGACTAAGATTTTGATCCTAGGAGAAAGTTCATCAGACTAGGTCTTCTATCTTAGGAGAACAATTTATCAGACTAGGTTTTCTATCTTAGGAGAAAGATTCATCAGACTAAGATTTTGATCCTAGGAGAAAGTTCATCAGACTAAGATTTTAGATCCTAGGAGAAAATTCATCAGACTAGGTTTTCTATCTTAGGAGAACAATTCATCAGACTAAGATTTTGATCCTAGGAGAAAGTTCATCAGACTAGGTTTTCTATCTTAGGAGAAAGATTCATCAGACTAAGATTTAGATCCTAGGAGAAATTTCATCAGACTAGGTCTTCTATCTTAGGAGAAAGATTCATCAGACTAAGATTTAGATCCTAGGAGAAAATTCATCAGACTAGGTTTTCTATCTTAGGAGAAAGATTCATCAGACTAAGATTTAGATCCTAGGAGAAATTTCATCAGACTAGGTCTTCCATCTTAGGAGAAAAATTCATCAGACTAAGATTTAGATCCTAGGAGAAAATTCATCACACTAGGTCTTCAATCTTAGGAGAACAATTCATCAGACTAAGATTTCTATTTGGAGGAAAATCCATCAGACTAGGACTTTTTATCCTAGGAGGAAAAAATGTGAAAAGCAATGGCAGCATTTTATGCACGCTAGCAAGACAAGCAAGGGCGAAGATTTGAGAAACTTCCCTTTTGTCGGCTCTCCTCTTCTTCCTTTTCTTTTTATTTCTTTTCTTTTTTTTCCTTATTGTTGAACCGACTTTCTTGCACTGCTTTGTTCCTGTTTCAAACAAAGAAAACTTGCGAGTTTAAAATGTTGTGGTTAGTTTGTGGCCTTGAACTTCGAGGGCGGCCCGATATCCTCTATTCGTTGCATTGCATGAAAAGGCATTCCCCCAACCCTTATGTCTCAAATGAATCCCAAAGCACGTCTATTGCCCCCACTCCGTGTACATGATGTTCTTTCTTGACTTAACCACTGGCCTCGGCCTTGAAGTTTATTGTTCCTTCACTTACCTTGATAACTGATTCTCACTTGGAGACCTTGCTAACCACTTTCTTTGTTACCCTTAATGCAGAAAATATCTCTGATCCGTTCACCAAATAACCTCCATCTGATATGTACCAAACCTTTCGTGTTTCACCAAAAATACCTTTGATCCGTTCACCCTAAACCCTTCATTTGTTGCGTTGTTCATGAATTGACAAATACCAAGCCCTTGCATTTCACAAGGATCCCAAAGCATGTAGATTGTTGCCAACTCAGTATGCTTGTTGTTCTTTCCTGACTTATGACGCTTTGATGTGCTAACCAGATCCCGTTTTGTTCAATTGGAAAGCTGGTGGCAGATTTTGAAGTCATTTCTCACTTGTTATGACCACACAGACTCAGGAGGAGAAAGTAAACAAGACAAAATGAACAGAGTAAAGGACAAAGGAAAGAGATGAGTCCTAACAAGAAAGCTGCGAAGTAGAAACCTATCAGATGTGGATACCAACTCTAATGACCATGACATGCAACTGCGGCCTACTCTGCCAAGCAAATCTGATGTTCAGCTCTTGTCGTACCCTTAAATCGTGAAACTGGGCTTCAATGCTCCGCTTATCCAATTTGAATCACAATCCTCATTCGACTTGTAGTGCCCGAAGGGTTTTCACCCTCAAGCCTCTCTTATTTGTTCTTTCTCTTAGCTCACATCGCCTTACGGTGCCCGTGAGGTTTTTCACCAATAAGACTCTCATTTTTGATTTCTCTCAGCTCCCATCGCCTTACGGTGCCCGTGAGGGTTTTCACCAATTAAGACTCTTTTTTTTTGCTTGGACCGGAGTGTTGCCCCTGACATGAATCACCTCTACTTGCTCGACTTGGCATTTCTTGAAGACTGATCGGAAAGTCTTTCTTTGGACCGTAATGTGGGCTTTTGGATAGGGTTAGAAAGGAAGGGTATCAAAGGCTCAAAACAATTCAAAATGGGTTCAAAATTACAACTTTCGGAATCAGATTTCTCACAACAACCACAACCTCTGCCCCAGTTCCTTTCTTAGGGACTTTTGGATTTTTATTTGTTGTGACTGAACCTCAGAGAGAGGCTGCCTACGTATCCTTTCGGAATCAAGTCAAACGTAGTTCATGTCATAAAATTACTTCGTTGTTGCGATCTTTCCTTTCTTCCACTATTTCTTTTCTTTCTTTTCATTTCTTTTCTTTTCCTTCTCTTTCTTTTCTTTTCTTTTTCTTTTCTCTTCTTTTTTCCTTTTATTTTCTTTTCTCTTCTTTTTTCTTTTCTTTTCTTTTTCTTTACTCTTCTTTTCTCTTTTTCACTGTTTTTCTCTTGTTTCTCCACTTACTTTCCCCGCTCGGGCTTACGAGTTTTATTATTGATTTCGAAAAAGGGGTATGCAAGAAAATAACCGAGGCTCAAAGGGGTAACAAAGGATAAAGTGTTTGGATAGCAGAACAAAATTCCTTCGTCATTCCAATCTCCAAAACATGCCAAGTACAAACTACACAATTAAACAAACATGAGGAAAACATACGTAACATCTTTTGATTGCACCAAAATTACTAACCATATCCACACATTTGCCTTCTACATTTGTCAATTACCCAGCACCATTGGACAACAATCTCGGTACCACGAACGGCCCCCGTAAACTTGGGGCAAACTTGCCTTTGGCTTCAAACCGATGTGGCATGATGCATTTCAACAGTATTTCTTTATGTTCTATCTGCCCCAGTTTCACATAATTTGGGCCTGAAATGATCTCAAAGTGTTCAAATCTGTTCTTATTTCCCTCAAGTGCCCCTCATCTTCAAAATCGTTTCAATGTTTCAAAACTAACTTTTGAGCTCAGGCTGAGAATTATGCGTGCATGTCATGTCACTAGAACCAGCACGAAAAGAACTATAAGAGGAGAAGAGAACTAAACAGAAATGACTAGAAATAGCAGAAAATAGAGAATTGCATTAGACAGACGGTGAAAGAGTTTGGACAACAAAACAAGCACAATAAACTGGGGGTACCACCCTTAGAACAAACCTAGACAACACTAAATGAGATACTACGACCAAAGGAACTAGACAAAATAAAAGGATAGAAGGGTTTGAATCACAAGACAATATCCGGATTACAACCTTGAAAATAACCCGGCCGACAGAAATGACAATCAAAATAAACCACCAAGACTCCTCTCTAGCTCGCCCAGGGATGGAGCGTCTTTCCAATTACCAAACTCGACATCTTAGCCACTGGATTGCACATCAAAATTGCTAGGACCTTCACCCATTTCAATATCATTGACTTCATTCAACGAGTTTCCGAGAGGATTCTCGTACTCCCTGTCGTCATGGATCTTCCCGACAAAATGTGCATCATCACGTGCAGGCAAAGGATTCTGTGTAATGTTCTGAGTGGCACTGTCCTGGACCGCAATTATCCTTTCCTGAATCATTCTTTCTATCTCTCTTTTCAAATCCCGGCAACTTTCGACATCGTGCCCCTGGACATTGGAATGGTATTCACACCTTTTAGAAGGGTCAAAGCCTCTTGCACGCTTGTCCACATGGTTCGGAGGAATGGGTGCAATCAGGTTATATTGCTTTAGCTTCTCAAACAAGTCTGCATACGACTCTCCCAAGGGGGTGAAAGTTTCCTGCTTCTGTGCCCTTTCTTGCTTGAAATTTTGGCTGGCCCGCAAACTCGCTCCTGGGAGATTCTTGTAGGCTCTTGGGGGTGGGTAAGCATTTTGTGGAGCCGGGTACCAGAAAAGTGGTGTATGACTCTGGGAGTTATTTGGAGAGAAGAAGCATTGGGAAGGGTCACGGCGACGATGTCGGGGCCGGGAGTGTTGATCAGGAAAACCCATCGGATCACCTTTTCTGCTTCCCCTTCCCCCACCCAAGCTTGCTGGGATATTCGGAATATCTTTCGAGCAACTCATGAGCTTGCCTGACTTGATTCCCTCTTCTACTAGCTCCCCCAATCTTAACACCTCATCGTGAGCATCCTCGGAGGGATAATATTGGGCGTTATGAGCTTTGGGCGGGTGTTCATTGTTGAGAACTGTGGATGTGACCGGAGGGTACTTTTGGGAAAAGATAGTTGGACGACGAGTGATGGAGCTACTAGGCTGGATGGGAAAGCTGTGATAACCGGGTAAGTATGGAGAGGGTGGGGGATCGCCTGGCGTCATGTCCGGAGTTTGGGTAAGGACAGCGTCCAGGAGGCTGGGTGGTGGCGGGGTGGTGCCTTCCCAGTCATCCATGCCCGATACATGTCTGCCACGTGTTGCCTCGACATCTTTACCTCTTCTACCAGCCCGTTGTCCTGTTCAACCAGTTGCTTTTGGGCACTAGTAGCAACCCACTCAGTTCTATTGTTGTTTGCCATTGCCTTTGTCCTTGTGTTGTAAAGAAGAGTTACCACTTTAAAACCACAAACCAACCACCTCTCTGGAATGACATGACAAAATGAAACCATCACGTTAGCGTTAGGGCATTTAGCATATTGGTACCCGCACATTTTGGAGAATGAATGCACCTAGGCAGTTAACAGTTCCTATTATGCTTTTGCTTGGATTGCATGCGTCATCCCGGCTTTATTTACCAAGCCTTTCCTTTNGCAGCTTGCACTAGGTTTCCAGCTGCTGCCTTTCTGGGAATAAAAGCAGGAGCATGCAGATTCAATTTGCTCATGGGAGTTGACCTTGTTGTCCCATGAGGCTTTGGTTTTACTGGAAAATCAAGCTCCTCACCTGCGCTCTCTTTATCAACCTCCTGCTCTCCTTCTTCAGATGAGTATCCCGCAAAACCATCACCCCAATCCTCATCATCATCCTCCTCACGTTGGTCTTTCCACAGCTTTGAATTGATAGCCAAATCCCTCACCTTGGCTTGAATAATTTCGTTGTTGTTTCCAGTGGACAACATCAACTGCTCGGATTCACCACCCTGATCACCAAATGATTCTAGGGATTGAGAAGGGACATCCTGCACCGATGTGTTTAAAGTGACAAATGGTTGCTTGATTACAGGATTTGCACTCATCGTCATAGCCATCTGAGTCTCTTTAATGATTTTTGCAACTTCCGGACTAGAAATATGTAGCTTCGGAGTATTGGACATTGTGGTTGCAGTAGCCAATTGAATTGCCTCAGTCTTTTGCGCATCAACTAGTCTACCACCAGTATTTAAAATAACCTGTGGTGCCTTGACCTTTGGAGTTGTGTTTACGAACATCGCTGCCTGAGCATCCTTTACCATTTTGTCCAGATCTGGATTAGTTATGTGTAAAGTTGGTAAGGTTGTATTATGTACTGCCCCAATGTGCATTGTTGTTGTAGGATCATCAGGTACTTGACTTGCCTCACCAGTGTGATTTTTAACTGTTGCAATCCCAAGTCGAGCATCTATGTCTTCTGCACTTTTCTGCTGACTTATATTGCCTATAAAGCTGATTTTTCCATCAACTGATCGTGTCTCATCATCCCTCTGTTGCTCCTTATTTTTAGCCTCATTCATATCATGCTCACCCTCATTGACCAATGCATCAAAAGAGTTCGAGACTCCAATGACTGGTGATGATAGAATCTGATTTTGAATACCTGGAGTTTGCTTCTTACTAGGTGATTTATTCACCACTGTCCAGTTATTGCTCTTTGTATCTACTTTGTGTGGAGCAACAGCAAATTGACTTTGAATATTAAGTACCTTCCCTTCCACATGTTTTACTGCAGTCCTAAGACCTGATGAATTTTCAAATTGTTCACCAGGTGTAACAGTAGTTCGTTTCCCCTGCATAGCAGATATATTCTCCTCCTCATGGACAACCTGTTGTGCATTATCTTCTCCAGCTTTTACATTTTGCACATCTTGAAATTCAAATTTTTGTGCAGCATCTACCTTCAATTGCCCAGCTCTTTTAACCTTTGGATCAATAGCTGGTCGATCTACAGTAGGAGTCATTGCATCAGTATTTTTCCTAGATTGCAAAACTCCAGCTGAATTTGTCATAGTCTCAAACTTGGATGTTGTAGCATTTGTCCATTCCAAAGCCTCAACACTTGCATGTTCATTCCCCTCACCATTCACAGTAGCAGCTCTGTAACCTGCTACATTACCAAATTGTTCAGTTGTAGCATTAATAGGTCGACACCCTCCTGCACCTGTCACCACAGAATCAAGAGCTGCTCGATCAACAGTAGGAGTCAATGCAACAGAAGTTTTCCTAGCACCAGTATTGGACTGCAAAACTCCAGCTGAATTTTCTATTTTCTCAAACCTAGATGCTGTAGCATTTTCCTTCTCCAAATCCTCAACACTTACATGTTTCTGCCCCTCGCCATTCACAGTAGCAACTTCATAACCTACTACATTATTAGGTTGTTTAGTTGTAGCGGTACTAGGTCGATCTCCTCCTGCTACTGTCACTATAACACTGCCATTACCTTGTTCATTCAACACCCTATTTCCTGCTTCTATAACCATAGCTTGAGACATCCTAGCTAAGGCACGATCTACAAGAACAATATTAACATTCTTTGAAATATCAGAATTGTTGTAAATCTGTGCACCATCAGAAATATTAGCATCGGTTAAAATTGCATTTGGTCCAGCTATTGTTGCTGCCTCGATATCACCTTGTAACCTTAACACCTGCTGCTGCCCATTATTTCTGGTAACTTCTGAATTTATAACCATTATTTGGCCAACTCTTTTTGCATTGAGGTATTCCCTAGCATCGCCTTGTAGTTTTTCCATAACTGAACCATCTGCCTCGACTAAACCACGCTCACCTTGAGACGCTTCCCCTATTTTTTCCTCTGCCACCACATCCGTTCCAGCTTGTTCTTTCATAATTCGACACACCTTTTCGTCATGTCCTTAATGTTTGCAATAAGTGCAATATTTAGGAAGATTGTCATACACCACTTCCTGGTAATGCACGATTACTTTACCCGAAATTCTGTCCACAATCTGTAGCTTAACCTTCTTAGGATGTTTTTCGAGCAAATCAAGAATTACCTTGACCCTAGCAGCGCTAGGTCGTGTTCATTCTTGCGTCGCCTTGTCCACAGCAAGAACCTTACCAACAGCTGAAGCAATAGACATTAACGACCTCTTAGTGAAGAAATTAGGCGGCAAACCTGGAAAGGAAATCCACACGACTGCCATGGACGTTTCCTCCTTCGGATTAAATCCTAACGTCCATGGAAAAGTTCTAAAAAGGAATTCATCCCCTTTTGCCTTGACATATCCAGTTGATCTCGATAAAAACTTGACATAATCACTGTAAAGATCAAATCTGATCAATAAGTGACAGAATTCAAGCAATCCAATATTGCAGCAACCTTGGATATCGAATTGCTACGAAAATAGTTTTCTAAACTCCTGTAACTCAGGTTTTCCGTATGAAAACTTCATGACTACTGCTTGATGCAAGCCTTATTCTCTTGTGAATTCATTAACCTCATCCAAAGAAAATTCTATTGTTGGTTCTCCATGTTCGATTATCACAGGAAATAATTCTATTTTGGACGCTACTGTATCAGATTGTTTCAAACGAACCTGGGCAGCATATGACTGTTTTGCATTAACGTTAGGGGCTTGTTCTTTGACGTTATTAATGGCTTCTCCCACAGCCAAAGGCTGGGGAGAGCTCAACGCACCCATGGCTGCCCTAAACGAGCATGCACGACAAAGTTAGAGAGAGAAAGTAGAGAGAAGGCAGAGTAAAAAAAATTCTCAGAGTTCCGGCATTCGATCCTTTTGTCCTGGACCGCAATTATCCCTTCCTGAATCATTTTTTCTATCTCTCTTTTCAAATCCCGGCAACTTTCGACATCATGCCCCTGGGCATTGGAATGGTATTCACCCCTTTTAGAAGGGTCAAAACTTCTTGCACGCTTGTCCATATGATTCGGAGAAATAGGTGCAATCAGGTTATAATGCTTTAGTTTCTCAAACAAGTTTGCATATGACTCTCCCAAGGGGGTGAAAGTTTTCTGCTTATGTGTCCTCTCTTACTTGAAATTTTGGTTGGCCTGAAAACCTGCTCCAGGGGGATTCTTGTAGGCTCTTGGAGGTGGGTAGGTGCTTTGAGTTGGGTAAGCATTTTGTGGGGTGGGTGCGCGCCATTGCGCATGGGTAGGAGGTTGGGAGTATGCTTGGGCATGGTGGACAGAGATGTGGGGATCATGGGGTGGGTAATAATGCTGTGGTGGGCTATATGGAGTGTGGGGGTAGGTTTGGGGATGGGGTTGAGGTTGGTTGTAATATGGTGATGGGCCCCCGGACCAAGCTCTTGATTCAACTACTGCAACATCTTCTTTCTTCTTCTTTCCCAGTACCCCTCCAGTGCCGCTCTGGATAGCCTGGGTAGTTGCCTTGATTGCCGAATAGCTCATGATTTTATTGGATTTAAGTCCTTCCTCCACAATACTTCCCATTTTACCTACTTCGTTGAAAGATTTTCCCACTACCGACACCAAGTGACCATAGTAGGTGGGCTCCAAAACCTACAAGAAGTAATCAACCATCTCTCTTTCTTTCATTGGAGGATCGACTCTTGCCGCTTGCTCTCTCCACCGGAAACCGTACTCTCTGAAGCTTTCCCCGGGCTTTTTCTCAATTTTTGTCGGCGACAGACAGTCTGGGACAATTTCGAGATTATACTGAAAGTGACATGCAAACGCCTGGGCCAGATCGTCCCAAGTATACCATCAAGCATGATCCTGTCGAGTGTACCATTCCAAAGCCGCACCACTTAGACTTTGACTGAGGTATGCCATCAATAGCTCGTCTCTTCCCCCAGCTCCTCTCATTTTGCTGCAGAACCCCCTTAGATGTGCTACCGGATCACCGTGTCCGTCATATAAATCAAACTTGGGTAACTTGAATCCCGCAGGTAATTGGACATCAGGAAACAAGCACAAATCCTTGTAGGCCACACTCACTTGACCTCCGAGACCCTGCATATTTCTGAATGACTGCCCTAAGCTCTTGACCTTTCGTATCATCTCCTCCTGCTCAGGGTTCTTGGGAGGCTTCTCTTCTTCAGCTGAGATATCAAAACGGGGAGTGCAAGAACATGGTTCTGGTGGTTTGAAGGTGGGTTCGGGTGGGTAATATTGGTTATCATGGGTTTGGAACAAAGGTTCACTAGAGGATTTGTGTAATGCGACAGGTGGGGGAGCCACAAACACAGGAGTAGTTGGTGGTGGAGGGCATGGAATTTGTTTGGGTGGTGGAGGTGGTGGTGTTTGAGAGGTGGTTCCGTAGTACTGCTGGTAAGTAGGGAAGGCTGGAGATGAGTTCACTGTGGGAGGATCTTGAGGCTGAGTTAACGGTGGGATGTAGGCAGGGTTAGTAGGGTAGGCTGGTGGTGGATGGCCCTTTGACCAGGCCTGGTACATCTTGGCCATTTGCTGCTTCAGTTTATACATCTCCTCCTTCATTGCATTAACGTCCACTACTTCCTCCTCCCTAGACGGGTCGACAATGCTTGCTTCTAACTCCTGGTTGACCATGTTTGACTTATCCTTAGAGCGGGTGTTGTAGG
>NC_031990.1:83023336-83061285 GCF_001879085.1 Nicotiana attenuata
TATAACTGAACCCCGCATGAATCAGACCAAGCGTTACTCTTGACAACTAAACGCAAAAATAAGGAGATTAATTTTGGGATTTTTTTCAAATTTTCATTAATAAAAGTTTCGATTACAAAGCTACTAGATTACTTGTTTTTCTTGAAAGAAACTACAAAAGCAGACTCAAAATAACAAAATACAGACTCGATGATTAAAAACTAGATCAAGAGTACATCAAAGCTTCACATCCTGGGGCCCGCGGGGCATCATTCGGCATCGCCGCGGGCCTGCACGCAAGACTGAGAAGGTTTCAATGTCAACTGTAGTCATCCTGGATGTTTATTTAAAGGAATTTAAGGAAAAGTTGTGACCATTTAAAGAAACCTGGCTATTTAATGACTCACTTTGACTTAAAAGGAAAAGTGGCTATTTTTCAAAATTGTTATTTAAGAAAACAAAGACTCGGTTTTGCAAATACGGCCTTTCAACACTTCCGAAAGGGAGATTTTAAGGCTGTGCCCGCAAACCATGACTCAGGGTGGCTGTTCTTGCAAAAACGGCCTTCCGGCGCCCTTTTGGGGACATTCGGCTTATTTGAAACAAGAATGGCCTCATCTAACTTATTCATGACAAAATTAAAATTTTTGTTGTTTTGGGCTATTTTTGCAAAAAGGAAAGTTGGACCCGATGGGGGTTGCCTACGTGTCCCACACCCTGTGAGAATCAAACTGGCGTAGTTCGGGCAAACAAAACAAACTATTTTTGAAAACAAGACTCTTCTTTTCATTTTTCATTGGTAAATAAAACTAACTATTCTTGAAAATAAGACACTCTTTTTCCCTCTTTTTCATTTTCCATTGGCAAATAAAACAAACTATTTTTTTAAAAAACAAGACTCTTTTTTTTCCTTTTTTTTTCTTTCTTTTTCTATTTTTCAAAATTCGGCAGAGTTTCGATGCTATTTGGACATTGGTTTTTTCCCAAACAGGTAATTATCTCTCTTTAACCCTCATATCGCTATTTCCTTTAAAAGTCGATCAGCATGCAAATCCAAAATAGATAAATGCACAAGTAGGATGCATCAGGATGGTCTATTATTCCGGGTACACCTGTCCTAGACGGACCCAACCCCTGTGTTGAGTCCCCTAAGTCAAAATGCACGTGATGTAGTTAAGCGTTCCTACTAGGGATCCGGCGTGAGGCTGAGTTATTGTAGGTTCAAAACCTGGGTATATGTTCTAGACTGTGTACCCGAGCGGACAACTCGAGTCGAGGAGGGGTCTACGTACCGGAAACCAAAAAGCCATCCGGCTTAGTAACTTGTCCGGCCTCTTTCTTATTTTAAGGTATGACACTAACAGAATAGGGAGTCTCAACCAGTAAGCACATCCCCGGAGATAAGAAGAGAAGGGTTTCATCACAGTTTATATACAATTCAAATAATATCAAAGCGGTAAAGCATTTAGCACATTTAGCATGAAACATGTAGGAAAATCAGATAAAGCCAAATACAACAATATATCTAAGCTCGAATTCTAAACCCTGAACCGAAGTTCTGGGTTTGTTTCCCCAGCAGAGTCGTCAGAGCTGTCAAACCTCCTTTTTTTCTTACTACACCCGTAAAGGTATAATAAAGGGAGTTATTTCCAACTTGAAGTGACAATCGAAACGGGATTATTATTAAAGATTCAGAGTCACCACTTGGGAGATTTATGGTGTCCCAAGTCACCGGTTTGAATCCCGAATCGAGGAAAAGAATGACTCTGTTTAGCAGTCCGCGAACCAGAAATCCGGGTAAGGAATTCTGTTAACCCGGGAGAAGGTGTTAGGTATTCGCGGGTTCCGTGGTTCTAGCACGATCGTTCAACTGTCATATTCGGCTTAATTATCTGATTTTAAACAATTGTGAACCTATGTGCAAATTTTAACTTTTTAACCGCTTTTGTTATTATGTTTTAAAGAGAATTGCAATGTCATTAAAACATGTCTCGAACCACGTCACATAAATGCACCCGTGGTTCTTGACATATTTTAACTTCGTTGGGATTTGGATTTGGGTCACATAAATGTGCACCCGAGTTTAGGAAGGTAGATTATTAAAATACGCGCCTAAAGCAACTACGTGTTTGCACTTTGCGAGGGCCATGGAATTTGCTAAATGGCACGCCTCGAATTCTAAGGATCAATTCAAGAATAAATAAAGTGAGGGCCATGGACTATTTATTATCTACTATGACTCACCTCTAAATTATTGAGGAAAACTTAATCAAATGGGCAAATGAGGAGCCGATTAATTTTAATAAGAGGCCGGAGTTGAAGGTAAGAAAAGAAATAAAGAAATTGGGCCAGGCATGAAGCCCAAAAACCCATCGCGACTAATAAGGCTGATCAGCCTTCCGTTCACATGGACTCGTGGGCCAGAGTCCATGGACTGGTCCAAAGCGTTCAGGACTAAGGACTGAGTCATTTCGATTTCGAATCCCCATTCCACACAAACAAACCATTGAAAACAAATTTGATTCACGGTCTTCCCAGCATTTAAGAAATCATGTGAAAATTAGGCAGTGTTCAGCTAACAGGTTACTAAGGTGATTGATAAGAAATTCAAGCCTTTTTCCCATAAGCTACCTCGAGCATGCAGTATGCGAAACCAAATTCTGTATAAACTTTACAACTTTGCTGAATGTTCAAGCCAAATAAGAAATCCAAATTCACATTCGTATTCGTGTTAAACACACACTGATGAATTAATTAATGAAATGCATGTGGAAACTAAATGGAACACACTCGTCCTCTGAACCTTTATTTCCAAAACAAACAGTTCAACTTTATCTTAATCCTAATATAACACATTCTCATGATGCTTACTCACATATTAAAACTAAAAGGAAAAACCACTGAAACACTTAATCACATAGATAGCTTAACTTTACCCATACTCATTTCTACACATGACTACAAAAGCTGGCATACGTAACAAGACCTTTCATGCACATTTGATACCCACATAGTGAACTATCAAGCTAATGCTACTACAGCAATCCATATTCAGAACAAAAGAAAGAAATATAAGAAAATTAAGCTAATTTGAAAAACTCCGAAGGTACAGCAACATTGAATAATAACTACATTAGTATAGGTCGCTATTCAAATGAACCAATCTTCATATTCATCCATTTTCATACATTGGAAGGTGAGATGAATACCTGAAATTGAAGGAACAAGTAAACAAAGAAATATCAGCAGTTGAATTTCAACAGAGGTGGACAGCAGCAACACAGCAGCCCAAGATCCAGTGATGAAACCACAAAAACAATTCTAAATCCAATGGAACAGTAGATTCACAGTTCAAAAACCAGAGAAATGCAATTCAACCAGCTAACACCAACTTCAAACACCAAGCTAACTCGATAATCACCCAGATCCGACCTCACTAATTAATTCTCAAACTGTTTCAAAGCTTGGACAAGGAAGGGAACTAAAACTGATGTCAGAAAAGAAAAATTTCAGAATTTGGAGCTGAGTTTTAGTGGGAACAGTAGCAGCCTTTTTTTTGTATTTTCCCCTTCTCGTCCTGCCTTCAAAGGCAAGAATGCAAGGCTTTATAGGCCAGCACAATAGGGCAGCCTTCAGAATGATCTATTTCCCTTTACCCCCCCCCCCCTTCTTATTTCTTTTTTAGCCCAGGTGTCCTTGAGGTCATAGCTTGTTTCCCAAGTAAGGACTATCAAAATGACTTATTGCCCTTCTAACCCCCACCTAGAAGCTTCTAAAGTTGTTACATAAAATATCTTCTAAATACCTTACCTAATCTACCCCTGAAAACCTTTTAATTTTACCCTTTATGCCTAAATGAAATTTCCCCTCAGCTACTCCTGGCTATTTACCCGGGCCAACCTGGCCTCCCATAGTTCAACCCAAAATGAAATGCGCTGTATTTTCACAAGGAGCAGCACACAATTGACACTCAAAACCCTAACTAGCCTCAAACAACTCTGCAAGCCCACAAAACCTAACAAGACCCAAACTAAGCCAACATGATTAACCAACACAATTTAGCAATACTACCTAATTAAGCTAAAGAAAATAGAAGTGAACAAATCATCAGGAGACCAACCAAATTATTAATTAAGCTATTAAACCAAGTCGACCTAATTCAACTAAACTAAATGGCCACAACCAAACAAGGATAATCAGAAACTGAGCATTCCTATTGACACGAACCAACCAAACTAAAAATAATCATGAAATAGAACCTGGAGAATTCTGACTAAAGAAATAGCAAAATGACGACACTCAATTAATCTAAGACTTTATTCAAATATCGATTCAGTTAACCAAACAGAAGAGAAGAGACGAAGCAGAGGACAGGGTATATGAACACACAAGACGAATATACAGGAATTGAAAGGAAAGATAAAAAGAAAGAAAATGAAATGAAAGAAAAAGAAATCACCAATCTTGACTGGGACTTGAAGCTGACCTTCCAATTTAACCGCGATATAACATTAATCACTTGTTCTTTGTCCGAGAACAGGTAAGTAATGTTAGTACGCGATGAAATTGGGGCTAAAGAAATGGGAGAGGGTGCCTTGCATGTTTGAGTTCTGGATTAACCTTTCAACTCGAAACTCAGATTCAAAATCTGCAGAACTTGACTGGTATTTGAAGGAAGAGGGTGATGGATATAGGATGAGGGAGGTCTAACGGTCAAGGGGTGTTGATCTGGGGGTGATTAAGAGTGGCGCCGCCACTGGAGGCGGTGAGGGTTTGGGGGCGGCTCAACTAGGGTTTATAAAATTTGGAGTGACAAAGGGAGATCGAGGTCGTAGGGTTGGATATTGGGACGGGGAGGCGGAGAGGGTTCCGGGGTGTTGTTTTGGGAGTGATTGGGGTTGTCTGTGGCGTCGCCGCCGGCCTGAGACATTGGAGAAGATAAGGGCGGCGGGTTGAGATCTCTAGGGTTTGGGTGAATGAGGAAGACGACAGAAAAGGGGGGTCCCTTTTCGGACATATATATATTATTGACACCCCACTTCAGGGCCGTTGGATCAAAAGATCCTCGACGGCCCAGATTGGATCTCATCCAAAATGGGGTCGTTTGATTCCATCGGGGACGGACCGGGTTAGGCAGACCTGGGCTTGGATTTTGAACGGGTAATGGGGAAAGATTGGGCCTGGGTTTGGTCTTGAAAGAACTGAACATGATTTGGCCCAAAAACTCAATTCAAAGCTTAATACTTTCTAATTTTCCCTTTGTTTTCTTTCTCTCTTTTTTCAATTTTCTAATTTCTTTTAATTCTAAAAATTTCTTCCTAAATTAAAATTTAAACTTACATCTTAGAACCTAATCAACCTTATCAAAAACACTAATTAACCTAAATATTAATTATCACCATTAATTAAAAGAAAAACTAAAAAAAAGTCAAAATTAAGATTAAAAGTGTAAAAGTAAACTATTTTTGTGATTTTTCCATTTTATAAAATAATTAATTTTCTAATTAAGCCTAAAATGCAAAGTTAAATCCTAAATGCACATGCCAAGTATTTTTTTGTGTTTTCATTAATTAAAATGCACAGACAAAAATGCGTAAAATGCCACAAAAATCCACAAAATTGTAAATGCTAAAAGAAGTGATTTTGTTTTTGAATTTATGGGAGTAATTCATATAGGGCAAAAATCACGTGCTCACAGGAACAGGAAAAAAGAAAGCTGATCACACATATCTCACTCTAGAAGAAAATTTGGGAAAAATGAAAGATGAATTTTATAAGAAAGATGAATTCATCAAAGTCCTAAAGGAGATCTAGGAAAGGTGAAACATGAACTAGACAGAACTTGCAAGTGGAACAAGGCTTCTGATGCACTCTCTTGGTTGCAAGAGCATTACCGTAGCAACAAAAGAGGACTTGGCTATGGGACTCAAGCTCCAAAATGGGACCCTAAAAGCAAGTACCTCACACTTCCTGAAAATAAAATCTGCACACACTGTGGCAAGACTGGCCATCACAAAAATGAATGTAATGCAAAAGAAAAGGCCAGTCAAAAGAACAAAGCTTTTGTTCAAGAGAAAAATAAGCTGCCCGGATGGGCAAGAAGGAATTTGATTCATCCTTTTGCCTATAGAAAGGGACCCAAACTAGTTTGGGTTCCTAAGACTAACCCCTGATTTCTTTTTGCAGGTCCAAGTGAAAGGGAGGAGCCAAATATGGTATATGGATAGTGGCTGCTCAAAACATATGACTGGGAACAAGGACCAGTTCCTTTCACTTGGGGACTTAAAAGGAGGTAATGTCTCCTTAGGTAATGGAAAGAAAGGTGAGATCATTAGGGTTGGAAAGGTGGGCAAAACAGATTCTCATTCCATAGAGAATGTCTACCTGATAGATGGCTTGAAATATAGCCTAATAAGTGTGTCACAATTGTGTGACAGAGGTAACCTTGTGGCTTTTACCTCCACCAAATGCTTTGTGATTAACCTTACCACTGACAAGATTATTTTACAGGGAAAAAGAGTTAACAATATTTACATTGTAGATTTGTCTACTCTCTCAGAAAATGAACTCACTTGTTCAAGTGTGTTGGTTAATGATCCCTTCCTGTGGCACAAAAGACTTGGTCATGCAAGTCTAAATCAGCTTAACAAATTAGTCTCTAAAGACTTGGTGATAGGGTTAACTAATATCAAGTTCAAGGAAGACAAAGTTTGTGAGGTATGTGCAAGGGGGAAGTAGGTAAGATCATCCTTCAAAAGCAAGAAAATGGTATAGATCATAATTTCTCTGCCCCTAGGACCCCTCAACAAAATGGAGTAGTTGAAAGGAAGAATAGAACTCTTGAGGACATGGTTAGAACCATGCTGCTTTCTAGTAAATTGCCTCACAGCTTCTGGGCAGAGGCTGTAAACACTGCATGTTACATAATCAATAGATGCATTACCAGACCTCTGGTAGAGAAGACTCCCTATGAGTTACTTAAAGGGAGAAAACCAAACATATCCCATCTTAGGGCATTTGGTTGCAAGTGCTATGTACACAATAATGGAAAAGACTCCCTAGGTAAGTTTGATCCCAGAAGTGATGAGGGAGTGTTCTTGGGATATTCTACACATAGCAAAGCATATAAAGTATTCAATAAAAGAACTCTGTGTGTAGAAGAAAGTGTACATGTAGTATTTGATGAAACTAACATTCTTTCTGAGAGACAGGAACATGAAGATGAAGCCATTGGATTGGTAAAGGACTTAATTGAAGTCTCAGCACAAGTTAAAGTGGCACCAAAAGAAGGAACAGGTGATAGAACAGGTTCTTTCATCCAGGGCAACCTGACAGGGGGAACTGATCAAAGAGGAATTGAAACTAATCCTCTAAAAGAATCTGTTCATGATCCTGTTCCACAGCAACAGAACATGGGAGAAACATCTAGCAGAAACCAGATGGTTGTAGAAACCTTACAAGTATCAGAATTCTCATCCTATTGAGAACATAATCACTGATCCAACATCTGGAAGTACAAAAATAGATACAACAAATTAAAGAATCTGTGTGTCTTTTGATCGTCTTTCCTATCTCTTGTTAAAAATGTTGTTGAGACTTTGCAGGATGCAGATTGGGTGAATGCAATGCAGGATGAACTCAACCAATTTGAAAGAAGTCAAGTTTGGCATCTAGTTCCAAGACCCATGGACAGATCAGTCATTGGTATAAAATGGGTCTTCAGAAACAAACTTGATGAAGATGGAACAGTTACAAGAACAAAGCAAGACTGGTGAGTACAAGGATACAGCCAAGAGGAGGGCATAGACTATGATGAGACATTTGCTCCAGTTGCAAGACTAGAAGCAATCAGACTCCTCATAGCCTTTGCAGCACACATGGAATTCACTCTCCATCAGATGGATGTCAAAAGTGCCTTCCTGAATGGCTACCTAAAGGAAGAAGTGTTTGTGAAACAACTCCAGGGTTTGAGAGCAAGGAATGTCCTGAGCATGTGTACAAGTTAGACCAAAGCTCTTTATGGGCTCAAGCAGGCCCCATGAGCCTGGTATGAACGACTATCCAAATTCCTACTGGAGCATGGTTACAAAAGAGGTAAAATTGACAGTACCTTTATTCTTAAGGGAAAAAGGTAAAGATTCTTGTTGTTGCAAATTTAATGTGGATGAAAACATCATAGTTTGGGGATACTACTGATAGGCTAAGTAAGGACTTTGCAATACTAATGGGGAGTGAGTTTGAAATGAGCATGATGGGTGAGCTTAACTTCTTTCTAGGCTTGCAAATCAAACAAAGTCAAAATGGAACCATGATCCATCAGTAGAAATATACAAAAGAGCTAATCAAAAAGTTTAAAATGGAGGATTCTAAAGAAATAGACACACCCATTGCAACTGCCACTAAATTAGATAATGATGAACCTGGTTCATCAGTTGATCAAAAGTTGTATAGGGGTATGATTGGTTCACTCTTGTATCTTACTGCAAGCAGACCTGACATTGTTTTCAGTGTAGGGCTTTGTGCTCGTTTTCAGGCAAATCCAAAAGAGTCCCACTTGACTGCTGTCAAGAGGATACTGAGATATCTGAAAGGCACCACTGATCTGTGCCTTTGGTATCCTAAAGGTAGTAATTTTGATATAGTAGGATATGCTGATGCTGATTATGCAGGTTTCTTAGTGGGCAGGAAAAGCACCTCAGGTATGGCACACTTCCTTGGTTCATGCCTTGTATCATGGGCTACCAAAAAGCAAAATTCTGCGGCCCTATCTACTGCTGAAGCTGAGTATGTTGCTGCTGCTTCTTGTTATGCTCAATTGTTGTGGATCAAACAACAGCTGGTAGATTTTGGAATTGAAGTGGGATGTATTCCAATATTCTGTGATAACACTAGTGCTATAAGTATGACAAAGAACCCTGTTCATCATAAGAGGACTAAGCACATAGATGTTAGACACCACTTCTTAAGAGATAACTATGAGAAAGGATTGATTTCAATAGAATTCTGTGCTACTGATAAACAAATAGCTCACATTTTCACTAAAGCACTGAGTAGAGAAAACATTAAGAGGAACAGGTTGGAATTAGGGACGATTAAGATCACCTAATATGTCCAGTTCAGAATGCACAATGAAAAAAAATTGAAAAAAAAGGATAAATATATTTTTTGTTAGGAGTTCTAACTTTGTGTAAATATCTAGATCAATTCTTACTCAGTTTTATACTTTAATTAGTGTACTCCTGTGACATGTGTATATATATGATTCACTGATCTCTTACGAAGGTTCTTCTATTTTGGCATTTGAAGCATGTTCAAGAGAGTTCTATATGAAGAACCTGGTTCATCAGTATGTGTTCATATGAAAGCTCAGGTATGTTTTCTATACTCTGCACAATTAGAAAGATCAATTTTCCAATCATGAGCAGAAGTCCTATATTTGTCAAATTCCAAGAAATTTTATCCGTTGAGCATTAAACCAGTTTCGTTCTCCTAGAACTCTAAAAACCGGGATTTTTGCCTAAAATCTAGCGATGCCTAATAATCACTAAGAGACCGGAATTATACCTTGATTAGACTTCTAATTGACCCTTGAAAAAGCTGTTGTTACTGCATTTAATTCTAATCATCTGTAAATACACACCACACCTTTTTTTCATTAGTCCATAACTGTCAAAACACTTCTCTAATTCTGATCGCCCTTTTCCTCTCCAGAAATCCCAAATCTTCTTTCTTCTCAGAAATTCCCAAAACTCTTCCATAGTCGAAGAACCATGTCTAACCCCAAAGATAATCCTGGCACTTCCTCACTAGCATCTCCCTCGAACACATCCTCATCTACTCCTCCTATTGAATCCCCAAAACCTAGGGTTCGTAGGCAGAAAATGTTGGCTAGAAAAACTATAGCATCTGGAGCTCTAAGGAAAGTTCTAAATGAAAGATTGAAGGCTAGCCAAAAGAAAGAAAGCCCTGTACACGAATCTGACTCCAGCTCTAAGTCTGAAGATTTTATTTCTGCCAGTGAAGGTGAAGAACATGGGTCTTCTGACATTGAATAAATTAAAGAAACCCCTGGTGAGGTAAGTTCTTGTGTAGTATTTTCTACTGTGGTTGAAAGCACTGAAAATAGGTTTGTTCTAGTTGGTCCTATTAAAGATGTAAAGGTGGCTGAATCAAGTAGGAGTGGAGGTAAAAAGAAAAGAAAAGAGAGAGGGAGCAAGTGGTGATGAGAGGAGTAATGGGAAAGAAAAGGTTCTTGCTATCTGTGGGAGTGTTGAAGAGAGTGGCATCAAGTCAGGGGGAAGTGGGTCTGGGGAAGCGGCTGAGGGGCTTGTTCATCTAAGCAAGCAACAAGAAGAACCTGTTTCATCAGCTGAGGAAACTCTGGATGATCTTCTAAAAAAGGTTGGGGAAAGCTATGATCCAAAGAAGCGCAAGGCTTCTTCACATAAGGCTCCAACTGCTTCCAAGCCAACCAAGAAAAGCAAAACTTCATCCCCAAAACCTACTGTCCCTTTAGTGCCTAAGGAAGAGCTACTAGAAGCAGGGTCAAACAAAGTGAAGCAGAGTTATAGAAAGCCCTGGAAGAAAGCAGGAAGAAGAAGAAGGAGAAGGGAAAATCAAGAAAGGGGAACAACTGTAGAGGTTCCTACTCCCACACCTAAGAGGTCCAAGACTTCCTCTAAGAAGTCCTCCTCTGAACCTGTATCTGTCGAATCCTCTTTAGCCAAAAGAACTAGGTCTTCTGTGAAGAGTAAGCAAAAGAAAATTGTTGAAGAAGATGAAGAGTGGAGTGGTGAAGAAGAAGAAGAGGAATCTGAGAAAGAACAAGACAGGTTTGCCATCTTTGGCAAAAGAAAATTTTGAAAGGAAGGCTGCTGAAAGACTTGGATGAACCAGGAATGAGGAGGTTGGTGGATGCTCTTACTGCACAAGGGTGGAAGGACATGGTCCTTGAAATGGATGGAATGCTGGCCAGAAAAGAACTGATTGAGTTTATGGCAAATGCCACTATGAAGAATGGGGTGGTCTCCAGCCTGGTGAAAGGAGTAATGGTGGAGTTTGACGCACTCAAACTGGGTGAGATTTGGACATACCTGAAGGGTATGATGACTATACAAGGCAAAGGTGGCCATGTCTGGAATCTCTCCCCACTGCTCTTCAAATTACTAGAAATTTCTGTGATGCTCAAGCTGTTGAAGATGTGCCTGAAGCCAGATTCGTACAGAAAAGTGAGATGAGTCCTGAGCACAAGGTCTTGTTTGAGTTTGTTAACAAGTGCCTACTGCCCAGATAGGAGAGAAGGCACACCGCCAACTACATGGACCTGGTGCTTATGGAGTACCTTGTGAGAGGAGCCTGCTTTCATTGTCAAATTACTAGACAGGGTCATTAATGGCTCCAAGGCACATGCAACTCCATATGGGTTCATACTGACTACTGTCATGGACAAGCTGAGGGTGCCTTTGAAGAAATGGGAAATGGCATCAAGCAAGGAGCATTTTGGTGTTAAGACCTTATTGGCCTGTGACTATCCTGTAAATGCCATCCCAGTTGAACCTGGTTCATCTTTGAAGACACCTATCAACAGCAAGGTTAGGGCCTTGGTTCAGGAGTGTGGAACTAAGGATGAAGAAATTGCTAGGCTCAAGGCACGCGTGGCTGAATTGGAGAATGAAAGAGATGGCCTTAGAACTGAGCTAGCAAAAGAAAAGGAGAAGAGTGATGGAATGCTTCAGAATATGCTCAACCTTCTCCAAACCCAGACCTCTAGTTCATCCAAGCCTTAGGTCTTCCAGTTGGTGTCTTCTGAACCAGTCTAGTACCCCCAGTGACCCAGATTAGGGACTTTTTCTGCTTTTTTGCTCATGTTTTGGAAGTTTTTCTTTCTTATTGTGGTTTGTTGGTGGAAACATATCTTATCAATGACAACTGCTGCATCTCTTGTTCTATGAAGATTGTGTTCTTAATAGTTTGAATGTGTTTGTTGATTATTGATGATTTAATCCATGTTTTCACTTGCAGTTGTCCAAGTGTCCATGAGTAATTACTAAAATCCGGGATTCACAATGTAGGCAACTTTTAGATGATGCCAAAAGGGGGAAGAAATATTGTGCTTTAATCTTTATTCTGAATAGTGTGATATTTATAACCTAATTAAACATGGTCCTTGATGATAAGTTAAAATTCTAAGTTAATGTGTTAATGGTCAAGCTTAGGGGTGTGCATTCGATTTATCGATTCGAATTTGACCCTTATCGATAATTACTTATCGATTATCGATTTGTACATATGCTTATCGTTATCGTTTCAATAAGGTTTCGATTTTTTCGATTTCAATTTATCGGTTTTGGGGGCTTATCGATTCGGTTATCGATTACACCAATAAGAAAATTTGCGGGATTCCATGAAAAGTATATCGCTATAAACGCGCCTAACTAATATGGACAAAAAGAAGCTAAAATAAGATGAACACCATTTATAATATAAAAATTGTGTCAACAAGCACATGCAACAAAACTAAAGTAAGGGATCAAATGTATGCCACCAACACTCCAACGGTATAAAAAAAATACATCATCACGGCTAATTCTGTTTTTCATTAATTTGAACTTCATTCCCTTGATCTTTAAATATGATCATTCCTTAAATGTGGTAGAGGAAATAATAGGGTAAGGGACTTAGGGTAAAGGAAAGGGTATAGATTAGGGAAAATAATATTGTATAGACGCTTTCAAAATAGTAGCGGAATATATATACATTTTGTATGTTATATTAATCTACACAAATAGGTAATTACTCATTTAACAAGTGTCTACAGTCTAGGGGTGTGTATTCGATTTATCGATTCGATTTTGACCCTTATCAATAATTACTTATCGATTATCGATTTGTACATATGCTTATCGTTATCGTTTCAATAAAGTTTCGATTTTTTCGATTTCGATTTCGATTTCGATAACAAATAATCGATTCGATTTATCGATAAACCGATTCGAATGCACATCCCCTAGTCAAGCTGAGTTCCTACAGGTTCTTTGATCAATAAAAATACAGAGTTTGTCATCATCAAAAAGGGGGAATTTGTTGGCCCAAGTTCAGGTGATGTTTTGAAGAATGACAAATTAACTCAGTCATGGACCAGGTCCATCAAGTGAGGCACAGTATTTATCAACCTAGACATGTGAGATATACGTGAAGGAAATAAGTCTCAGTGATCAAGCAGCAATATCTCCTGAACTAATCGAAAAGGTTGCATATTGGATGAGGAGAAAAAGTATCCTTATGGGAAGAGGACACAATACGGATAAAGGATAGGGTTGGAGTTTGTATTGTTCAAGGACTCAACTTCGATGGAAGATAAGCAATTGAGTCTCAATCAAACTCCGATTACTAACTCATTAAATAACAGTGATTGTTCTCTTTTACAGGTATTGCACATACGCAGAAGTTAAACTAAATTGAGAGCAAAAGAGCAAGGCAATTTTGCAAGCAATTTATGTGAGATTTAAGTGTGCACTCCTGGAGCTACTTGAACGAGATAGAAGAACCAGTTCCATTGTGTTTACTCTTATTCTAGTTCAATTGTAGTAGGTGGTTTAAAGTTGTACCTTTCCAGCTTCATAGAAGCAATTGTATTAGGTACTTTGAGTATTCGAGTTAGAGTTAACTTGAAGGTGTCGCAACAGTTGAGGCTGTGTGCTACACTGGGATTAGAGTTAATCCTTAGGTTTACAAAGAGTTTTTGTAAATGCTATTTTGGCTCAGTGATTTTAGTGGAAGTTTGGGAAAATCCTACTGAGTAGTAGGTCGTGGTTTTTTTACCTTTTGAGCCAGGTGTTTTCCACGTAAAAATCTCTGTGTTCTTTATTTTCTGTACTTTTAATTTCGCAAACAGTAGTAATTAGAACACCTAGAAGAACCAGGTTCTTCTAGATTTAAAATTGGGTACAACACAAATTACCCCCCCCCCCCTCTTGTGTGGTATTGACGTTTAGAACTTCAATCACCTTACCACGCTATCTTAGATTATCACGCCAAGGCTGTGACCTTAGCCTTGCCAGGTTTACCTCGTTTAGAGTGGAGAGGGATTCCTGGTCATTCTATCCATTGTGTTATCTCTTATGTGAAGGCTCGGCGTATGGTCGAGAAGGGGTGTTTGGCCTATTTGGCTTATGTTCGCGATTCCAGTGCTGAGGTCCCTTCTATTGATTTTGTGCCCGTTGTTCGGGAGTTTCCTGAGGTATGTCCTTCAGACCTGCCGGGTATGCCACCGGACAGGGATATTGATTTCTGCATTGATTTGGCTCCGAAAACTTAGCCCATTTCTATTTTGTCGTATCGTATGGCCCCGCCTGAGTTGAAAGAGTTGAAGGAGCAGTTGCAAGACTTGCTTGAGAAGGGTTTCATTAGACCCAGTGTTTCGCCTTGGGGTGCGCCGGTGTTGTTTGTTAAAAAAAAGGATGGGTCGATGCGGATGTGTATTGATTACCGGTAATTGAACAAGGTTACGATCAAGAATAAGTATCCGCTGTCGAGGATCGATGATTTGTTTGATCAGCTTCAGGGTGCCAAGGTATTTTCAAAGATTGACTTGAGATCTGGCTACCATCAGTTGAGGATTAGGGTATCCGATGTCCCTGAGATAGCTTTCCGCACTCGGTACGGGCATTATGAGTTCTTGGTGATGTTATTCGGGTTGACAAATTCCCCAGCAGCTTTTATGGATTTGATGAACCGAGTGTTCAGGCCTTATCTGGATTCGTTCGTGAAAGTCTTCATTGATGATATTTTGATATATTCCCGCAGCCGGGAGGAGCACGAGCAGCACCTTCGAGTGGTTCTTTAGACTCTGAGGGATAGTCAGTTGTATGCTAAGTTTTCGAAGTGTGAGTTCTGGTTGAGTTCAGTTGCATTCCTGGGTCATGTTGTATCAGCAGAGGGTATTCAGGTTGATCCGAAGAAGATTGAGGCAGTCAAGAACTGGCCTAGACCAGCATCAGCTACAGAGATTCGGAGTTTCTTGGGGTTGGTAGGCTACCAGCGTCGGTTTGTGGAGGGGTTTTCATCTATCGCAGCCCCGATGACCAGGTTGACCCAGAAGGGTGCCCAGTTCAGATGGTCGGACGAGTGTGAGATGAGCTTTCAGAAGCTCAAGACAGCTTTGACTACGGCACCGGTATTGGTTTTGCCCACAGGTTCAGGGCCATATACTGTTTATTGTGATGCATCTCGTATTGGGCTTGGTGCAGTGTTGATGCAAGATGGCAAGGTCATTGCTTATGCTTCGTGGCAGTTGAAGATTCATGAGAAGAACTATCCGGTTCATGATTTGGAGTTAGCAGCCATTGTTCACACGTTGAAGATTTGGAGGCATTATCTGTATGGCGTGGTATGTGAGGTGCTCACGGATCACAAGAGTCTACAGTATTTGTTCAAGTAGAAGGAGTTGAATTTGAGGCAGAGAAGGTGGTTGGAGTTGTTGAAAGACTATGATATCACCATCTTATATCATCCGGGAAAGGCCAATGTAGTGGTTTATGCCTTGAGTAGGAAGTCTGCCAGTATGGGCAGTCTTGCTTATATTCCAGTCGATGAGAGACCGCTTTCTTTGGATGTTCAGGCCTTGGCTAATCAGTTTGTAAAGCTGGATGTTTCTGAGCCCAATCGTGTGTTAGCTTGCATGGTCGCTCGTTCTTCGTTATTGGAGCGTATCCGTGATCGGCAGTATGATGATCCCCATTTGTGTGTCCTTAGAGACACGGTACAGCACGGAGGTGCCAAGCAGTTTACCTTAGGTGATGATGGTGTTTTGAGATTGCAGGGTCGAGTTTGTGTGCCTAATGTAGATGGACTTCGAGAGTTGATTTTGGAGGAGGCCCATAGCTCCCGGTACTCTATTCATCCGGGCATCGCGAAGATGTATCAGGATTTGCGGCAGCATTATTGGTGGCAGAGATTGAAGAAGGATATCATTGCATGTGGCTCGGTGTTTGATTTGCTAGCAGGTTAAGTATGAGCATCAGAGACCTGGTGGTTTGTTCCAGAAGATTGAGATTCCTGAGTGGAAGTGGGAGCGGATCACTATGGACTTTGTTGTTGGACTCCCACGGACTCAGAGGAAGTTCGATGCAGTGTGGGTTATTGTTGATAGGCTGACCAAGTCAGCGCATTTCATTCCTGTTGCAGTTTCCTATTCTTCCGAGAGGCTAGCTGAGATCTATATCCGGGAGATTGTTCGCCTTCATGGTGTGCCCGTGTCTATTATTTCTGACCAAGGTATGCATTTTACCTCACATTTCTGGAGAGCAGTTCAGCAAGAGTTGGGCACACGGGTTGAGTTGAGCACAGCATTTCATCCTCAGACAGACGGGCAGTCCGAGCGGACTATTTAGATTTTGGAGGATATGCTCCTAGTTTGTGTCATTGACTTTGGAGGCTCGTGGGATGAGTTTTTGCCTTTAGCAGAGTTTGCCTACAACAACAGCTACCAGTCGAGTATTCAGATGGCTCCTTATGAGGCTTTATATGGTAGGCGGTGTCGGTCTCCGGTTGGGTGGTTTGAGCCGGGGGAGGCTCTTTTGTTGGGTACGGATCTGGTTCAGGACGCCTTGGACAAGGTCAGGACCATTCAGGATAGGCTTCGTACAGCTCAGTCCAGGCAAAAGAGTTATGCCCGCAAGGTTCGAGATTTAGCTTTCATGGTCGGTGAGCGGGTATTGCTTCGAGTGTCGCCTATGAAGGGCGTGATGAGATTTGGGAAGAAGGGCAAGCTTAGCCCTAGGTTCATTGGCCCGTTTGAGATCCTTGATCGAGTGGGAGAGATGGCTTATAGACTTGCATTGCCGCCTAGCTTATCAGCCGTGCATCCAGTGTTTCATTTGTCCACGCTTCGAAAATATCATGGCGATCCATCCCATGTGTTAGATTTCAGCACTTTCCAGTTGGACAAGGACTTGTCTTACGACGAGGAGCCGGTAGCTATTCTAGATCGGCAGGTTCGTCAGTTGAGGTCGAAGAGTTTTCCTCATGTTCGTGTTCAGTGGAGAGGTCAGCCTACTGAGGCATCGACCTGGGAGTCCGAGTTCGATATGCAGAGCAGTTATCCCCATCGTTTCCCCGACTCAGGTACTTCCTTCTTATGTCCGTTCGAGGACGAACGGTTGTTTTAGAGGTGGAGGATGTGATGACCCAAAAGGTCATCACTTGTTTTAAAATGAATTCTACGTTTTGAGGCCACAAAAACCTCTTTTAGCTTTACCTCGATTTACGTGCGCAGTCCGGGCGCGTAGCCGTAAAACTATTATGTGAAAAATCTGTGAAAATATTGAATTTTCGGCTTAAAATGCATTTAAGTTGACTTCGGTCAATATTTTGGGTAAACGGACCTGGACCCGTGATTTGACGGTCCCGGAGGGTCCGTGGAAAAATATGGGACTTGGGTGTATGCCCAGAATCGAATTCCGAGGTCCCAAGTCCGAGAAATGAATTTTTAGAAGAAATTGTTTTCTAAAATATATAAAGGTTTTTGAAAGTGAAATATTATGTGAAACCTGTGGTATCGTGCCCGTATTATGGTTCCGGAGCCCGTACAGGTTCAATATGATTTATATGTATTGTCGGTAAAGTTTGGTAAGAAACAGGATCCATTTGACGTGATTCAGACCTTAAATGCAAAAATTGATGTTTAAAGAAGTTTTGAGAAATTTCATTGATTTTGAGGATTAATTCGTTATTTAAGAGGTTATTTTGGCGATTTAATCACACAAATAAGTTCATATGATGTTTTTGAGTTAGTACGTATGTTTGGTTTGGAGACCCGAGGGCTCAAGTGAGTTTCGGATGTGTTTCGGAAGGTTTTGAACTCATAAAAAGTTGCAGGTTTTTGCTGTTCAGTGCCCAGGGATTTAATTCTTCGCGTTCGCGTGGGCCTACTCGCGAACGCGTAAGGCAAATCTCCCAGGTGCCAAATTTCTTCTTCGCGAACGCGAAGCTGGTGACGCGAACGCGAGGCTAAAGGGGGGGGGATACCCTTCGTGAACGCGTAAGGTAAAGGCTTGGGGGAGGGGTTCACATTTTTACACTACGCGAACGCAGCCACTGGCCCACGAACGCGAGCCCTTTATCGCGAACGCGAAGGTCTGTCAGGCCTAACTCATCGCGAACGCGATGAGCCTATCGCGAACGCGTAGACCAAATTCGCCTAATTATATTTAAGTTCAAAAACAGAATGCATTACGGGAATTCCACCATTTTTCATAAACTTCATCTTCTCCACACCTCTTGGGCGATATTTGAAGAGGAACTTCACCATAGCTTCATAGGTATGTAATCCTAAGCTCATTTTCTTCCATTTTTATCAACACCCACTAGATTTCTAGGCCTAAAACATGAGATTAAGGGTAGAAAATTAGGGATTTGGGTAGAGTTAGGGCTTTTTGATTATTTGGGAATTTGACCTCGTTTTGGGGTCGGATTTCAAAACAAATTACATATTCGGGCTCGTGGGTGAATGGGTGATCGGGCTTTTGTCCGAACCTCGTGTTTTGACCAAGCGGGCCCGGGGTCAATTTTTGGGTTTTTGGAAAGAATGATTGAAAAGTTATAATTAAGCATTGGAATTGGATTTTTTGGCGTTTATTGATGTTATTAAGTCGATTATGTCTAGAGACGATTGATTTGGAGCCAAATTCGAAAGGGAAAGCTGTGTTTGAGTCTTGAGTTGGTAGTGGAAGTTCGAGGTAAGTGTTCGGTCTTACCATAGCTTGAGGGAATAGGAGTTGTGTCCTATTTGCTATTTGCTTTTTGTTGAGTACGACGTATAGGCATGGTGACGAGTATCTATACATTGGTGTCGAGCATGACCGTGAGTCTTAAATTGTGAATTATTGTGTTCTTAAATAATACTACGGATGCGTATATTGATGATTCTCGGTTTGAGCAAGGATTTAGATTGTTCTCGTGGAAATTACTTATGATTGAGAATTGGTATTAGCTGAGGTATTTATATGTATGAATGAGATTGGTTATAGATGTTTCTCCCTTGCCGGGACGTATTTACTTATATTGTCGTTTCCCTTGCCGGGATAGTGTAGTTCTTTATTGATCCCTTACCGGGACTTTTGTTATGATTGTTGTCGACTGTATATTTGGATCGGGTTGCGCGCCGCAACATTGTTATATTTGGATCGGGTTGCATGCCGCAACAGTGATATAAATGGATCGGGTTGCACGCCGCAACAGTGATATAAATGGATCGGGTTGCACGCCGCAACAGTGATATAAATGGATCGGGTTGCACGCCGCAACAATAATATAATGGATCGGGTTGCACGCCGCAACAATGATATAAATGGATCGGGTTGCACGCCGCAACAATGATATATATGGATCGGGTTGCACGCCGCAACAGTGATACAGTTGGATCGGGTTGCACGCTGCAACAGTGATAAATGATAGGGATCGGGTTGCGCGCCGCAAGAGTGTTATTACTGACTGATATAGATCTTAAATTGTTCTCTTATATTTCTCTTAAATTACTGCTGGACTTGATATTTACCCCGCAGCATGTATCCCCTCCCATCTTTATTTGTTTATTTCCTATTTTGTTTTTCCGTTGTATATTATATAACTGCACAGGTTTATCTGGGGTCTGGTCCTAGCCTCGTCACTACCTCGCCGGGGTTAGGCCAGACACTTACCAGCACATGGGGTCGGTTGTTCTGATGCTACACTCTGCACTATGTGCAAATCTCGGAGCAACTTTTGGACAGTAGCACTTGGGAAGGCTGTCTTCAGTCCAGATAGAGATCCCGAGTTAGTCCTGCAGGCGTCCGCAGGCCCGGCATTCTCTTCTATCTTATTATGTGTTATGTTTTCACTTGTTTCCGAGACAGACTGTATTTCCTTTTCAGACACTTGTATGTAGTACTCATAGACAGTCAGTGATATTGTGACACCGGATTCCGAGTAGAGGAGTATATTGGCATTGTAGTATTGGCTTTGGTTATTTTTATCTGTTTAAGTCTTTCGCTTGTTCTGTTCATCGTTAATATTTAAATGTTGATTACTTGTTAAATGAGATTGTTGAAAAGGGTTAAAATGAAAGAGTTAGTGATTTCTATATTTCGCGGCTTGCCTAGCTTCTACGAGTAGGCTCCATCACGACTCTCGAGGGTGGAAAATCCGGGTCGTGACAATTATGTTTTAACTGTGTAGGATAAAGCAGTATGAAGATGAAGAGATTTGGATCAAAACTGAATAAAATGCGGAAGAAAAAGAACTAAAAATAGGGAGACAATGGGGGGACACCCTTTGGGTTTTGTCCCCCCAAATGTAGGACAAAGGGGAAGGAAGGCCAACTGAGTTGAAAGAACAGAAGGAATTAGCATGCAAAAACGTTCTGCCTCCAGCACCACGACCAGCACTAGGCACTGGTCTGGACGCCCGGGGCGGGGACTTTTCCTATTTCGACCGGGACAAGGTTATTTCGGTCCTACACGATCCCAACTCATATAAAAGGGGTTCTAAACCTAATTTGGGAGATATCTAACATACTTTGAAGGGTAATTCACGTAGAGGAACACACACCACACTTGGAGGAGGCTTGTAACTAGTTTTTCTTCTCTTATCTTTCTTTAATCTCATAGTTTTTAGTTTGTAGAGTTTTTGGTGCTACATGAACGTTGTAGTTTGAAGCTTGAATTGTTCTTATTATTTTATCATATTGGTTTATTTATTCAATCTTGCGCTTAATTATTTGATTTCTTGATCACCAATTGAATACTATCTATGAATCTAGGATTGAACTCGGGAGAGGGAATTCTAGATTGCATATAAGATTGAATAGAGCAAGATCTTAACTCTAAGGGGGCGGATTTGCGGTTAGGATAGGAATATACCTAATCGCCTTGCTTGGTTACTATACAGGAATTATTAATGCGTTCTTGTTAATTCTAATTCCATAGGAATATAGGCGTTAGGTTAGCTTGAATAGGCGAGTTGTACTTCGGGAGAAGGCTACGAGCAATATTAACCCTGTCAACCAATAAACCAGATAAATTAATTAGACAATTTAAGTGGAAAACTCAATGGGATTGTTAGCTAACCCATAGCTCTAGAATTTTCTCTCCCATTGAATTCGTCTTTAAGCTTGTCGTTGTTTACTCTAATCTCTTAATTTGTTACTCTAGATTAATTTTAGCTAAATATTCATACGTTAGGATTCGCTTGAATAGATTAATTGTTTGGTTTAATTTAGTTGATAGTTAATCACAAGTCCCTGTGTGTACGATATCTGGACTTACAATCTTATATTACTTGTCGACCACGTATACTTGCGTGTGCGTTTGGGAGCAACAAGTTTTTGGCGTCGTTGCCGGGGACATAGAAATTAACTATTCTACTAGATTAGATTTTTACTTTTTGTCTACTCAAGTTTTTTTTATTTTATTTTTATCTTAGTTTAATATTTTATTATCTTTATTGATATGGCATCTTGGGATGATAATTTGTCCAATATTGGTTATTCTTATTATGGTGATCCTTGTCCGTATTGTGGGGGACCACACTTGTGGCAAAATTGTGAATCTCAATCACATGGATGGAATTTTGGTAATGTTTGTGGTTGTCAAGGTGATCATTGGGATGGTTGTCCTAATTCTTATTATCCTTCTCAGAGCTCTTATTATGATGTTTCTAATAATATTTGTGAGTTTGATAGGGGTAATGAAGTGCAGGATATGGAACATGATGCATATATTAGGGATATTCTGAGGCAAGTAGCAGAGCAACTGGATGAACTCAAAAAAGATATGAAAGAATTAGTGCAGCAATCATGAGAATGAAGGCCGAGGCGGAGGAAGTGGCTAAAGAGAGTGAGTTCCCACCAGAAGATAATTTAGAAGAAACAGATATAGTGAGCCAATCTTGGCTAGAGGAACAAGCTCAACTGATAAAATCTCATGAGTATCTTCGTGATGGTCTTTCAAATATGACAGAACAACTGATAGAAGGAAGAACTAATCTTAGACAAGATATCGACCAATTTGGCAGCTCTATTTGCGACTTGGATGAAGAATTAAGTGCAAAGGTTGATGCGTCTAACATCCAACAATTTAGTGATGAGTTGTGTGAAGTTGAAAAAGATCTTCTAGGCCAAATTCAGGAGCTAAGACGAGAATACCAATTATCAAACCATGTTCTTTTGGATGATGCTAAGGTTGAGGCGTCTGATGCCCTACAACCAATTTTTGTGGATACTGGCCAGCTTGTGGAGCAGAAAGACGAATTCCAACTGTTCGACCAAAATATTATTAATGATGCCAAGTTTGACGAAGAGTGCAAAATTCAGGATGTAAAAAATAATGCAATTTTGGAGTTTGAGCGTATTGGACCTCATTCTAAATACTTTTCAACATTGTGTTTGGTTGGTGGCATGAAAATTTATCCATTCGAGCATATGGAAGAGTCAATAGATGAAGAACAAAGTGTTAATATTGTGAAATTTGCCATACCTAGGAGGCAAAACGACATCCCGCACTTAAGGGCGAAGAAGTGCAAGATGCGATATGTATTGCTTGGTTCCTTTATTTTTATACCACCACCCCAGGAACATGACAGAAAAGTTGATGCTAAATTGGGGGCGCAATTTATATCTTCAAAGTGGAAGGAAAAGTGGTGAAAGTGATGGCGTCGTGCCGCGACGTTAAATCAATCGCTTGTTGGGAGGCAACCCAATTTTATTTTTATTTTTAACTTTTGCTTATTTTTTTATTGTGTTATTTTTTGTGGTGTGGTTTGTGTTTTGTAGGAGTACGAGCATGGAGTCAAAGCCAATAGGCATGTGCAAAAGCGAGTAGGTGGTTGAAACTAAGTGTGAGGTGTCCGCACAAGGGATCATACCTGGGAGAAGTCTGAGTATCCCGTGAGCTGCTAATTTTTCGGCCTTTGGCCTACCAGGGAGTTTCTTTTGTCCTCTGGTTATTTCCAGTGTGCATTGAGGACACTGCACAATTTTAATGGTGGGGTGAGGAGATTGTCTAGGTGATTTTCTATGCTATCCTAGATTTGTTGTAGTACTAAAAATTGGGACTTTTCCTGATAATGGATTTTGTGGACAGCTTTCTTGAGGGATTAAGGTCCAATAAAAAATAATCAAAAAATATTTTATTTTTGTTTCTGGTTAGTTTTAGATAGACAATAATCCCCTGTGGTTTTTCTTTGTGCATCGGTTCTTTTTCATGGGATGTAACTTGAACCGGGTAATTTTTTTTCTTTATTTTAGGAGTAGAAAAAGAGGGAGAAGAAAAAAAATTATGACTTGTTTGATACTAGCATATTTAGGCATGAGCTTGAGTAGTACTTTCCTCTGAGTGCTTGAGTAATGAATAAAATTTCAAACTTTCTGACACCTCGCTATGACCATGTATGTCTTAGAGTAGAATTGATCCATCTTGATTGATACTTGTGCCATGTGGGGTGAGGATTTCTTACGTATATTTCATGTTTTGCATCTTAGTCTAGAACTTGCCCTGCATGTTATTGAAGCGAAATAAAAGTGTTGCTTTGTTTAGAAGATGATAATAGACTTTTTTTGATATGTCTTGTAAATTTTAGCCTTTTCAGATATTGTACCACTAGTTAGCCCTTTGAGCATGTAGCCTTTTGTTTGGAAGCCGTATTTTTGCCCTGATCCTTTTGTTTGAATCCATAATTTTGCATCCTGCTTCCTTGAGCAGTGTTGCTTAGACTGTGATATTAATGGATAAATTTGAAGAAAGGGATGATTAAGTGAAAAATGGTGACCAACGATAGCTGAAAAGTGATGAAAAAGCTCTTTTGAAAAGAATGTGACATAAAAAAAAGTTTTTTGAAAAAAAGAAAGAAAAAAAAATATTTTTGATATGAGGGAAATACTTGTGAAACAATAGACGAAGAGACGGCTGAAAAATAAAATTAAGAGATGAAATAATGGGTGATGAAGTCTAAAAATGCAAAGTGCTTAGGGAAGTGTAAGTCACTATTATATACTTCTCCTACCCATTCCCTAGCCAACATTACAACCCGTTAAAGTCCTATTTGATTCTACTCAAGAACACTAATTAGTAGAGATGTACATGATGGGCAAGCCTATGGTTCTTTGTGCATACATGTGAATTCGTTTGTGAGTGCGAGAGTTGTTCTTTGATGCTAAGTCCTTAAATTATATATTTCGATTTGAGTGTATGGACTATTTATTCTTGTGAGGGCACTTGTTTCATGATAGATAGGTGGTGTTATTAGCTTCTTTGACAGAGTAGGTGAGCGAGCATAAATTTGGTAAGTTTGAGTCCGTCTCTGAGGATAGGAGGTTAGAAGTTTGTTGTTTGTTTGTGACTTGTATATCTTGCACGATGATGAGGAAGTGTATATCTGATGGTTTGAGTTAATATAGGGCCTCATTGTTAGTATCAACCGAAGTGGTGGTGTTTCTAGGCATGATTTATTGAAAGTGGTTATAATGCTTACTCGAGGACGAGCAAGAGTCTAAGTGTGGGGTGTTGATGTTCGGCCAAACATGCATATATTTACTAACGTTGTTGCCTCACAATCTAGTATTTTTTATTGTCTTTTTAGTGTTAATTGTATTACTTTGTACTTAATATTATGTTTTAACTGTGTAGGATAAAGCAGTATGAAGATAAAGAGATTTGGAGCAAAATTGAATAAAATGCGGAAGAAAAAGAAAGGAAAATAAATAATTAAAAATAGGGAGACAATGGGGGGACACCCTTTGGGTTTTTTCCCCCCAAATGTAAGATAAGGGGGAAGGAAGGCCAATTGAGTTGAAAGAACAGATGGAATTAGCGTGCAAAAACATTTTGCCTCCAGCGCCACGACCAGCGCTAGGCGCTGGTTTGAACGCCCGGGGCGGGGACTTTTTCTCTTTCGGCCGGGACAAGGTTATTTCGGCCCTACACGATCCCAACTCATATAAAAGGGGTTCGAAACCTAATTTGGGAGATATCTAACATACTTTGAAGGGGAATTCACGTGAAGGAACACACACCACGCTTGGCGGAGGCTTCTATCTAGTTTTTCTTCTCTTCTCTTTCTTTAATCTCATAGTTTATTAGTTCTAGAGTTTTGTGTGCTACATGAACGTTGTTGTTTGAAGCTTGAATTGTTCTTATTATTTTATCTTATTGGTTTATTTATTCAATCTTTCGCTTAATTATTTGATTGCTTGATCACCAATTGAATACTATCTATGAATCTAGGATTGAACTCGGGAGAAGGAATTCTAGATTGCATATAAGATTGAGTAGAGCAAGATCTTAACTCTGGGGGGGGGGGGGCAGATTTGTGGTTAGGATAGGAATATACCTAATCGCCTTGCTTGGTTACTATACATGAATTATTAATGCGCTCTTGTTAATTCTAATTCCATAGGAATATAGGCGTTAGGTTAGCTTGAATAGGCGAGTTGTACTTCGGGAGAAGGCTACGAGCAATATTAACCCTATCAACTAATAAACCAAATAAATTAATTAGATGATTTAAATGAAAAACTCAACGGGATTATTAGCTAACCCATAGCTCAAGAATATTCTCTCCCATTGAATTCGTCTTTAAGCTTGTCATTGTTTTCTGTAATCTCTTAATTTGTTACTCTAGATTAATTTTAGCTAAATATTCATACATTAGGATTCGCTTTAATAGATTAATTGTTTGGTTTAATTTAGTTGATAGTTAATCACAAGTCCCTGTGGGTACGATATCTGGACTTACAATCCTATATTACTTTTTGACCACATATACTTGCGTGTGCGTTTGGGAGCAACAATAATCGTTATATTTTATTTCAATTTATTTCCCAACTTAATCTCATTAACCTGTCTGAGGTTTTTATTTTACTTAAAAAGGAATTGTTATTATGTTTTAACTTAATAAATTCTATATTAAATGCAATAGTTATTCGATGTTGAATTTTATTTGTAAGTGTTATTTTCTTCACTCAAATGATTTCTAAAACAAAACTCATCTTCCTCGTTGATTTCCTATTTGGTCTAGAAACTATAAGTTTACTTTATGATATATAAATGGAATCCCTAGAACATCTTAATTAGCAATTGACACGGATATTATATACCGAGTAGCACGTGGATTTCGCCGTGCAAAGTGAGATGGAAAGATGTGGGCACAAGGTGTCGTGTGTGTTAAAGGGTTGGAAGTCGTGGTTTATAGTATGAGATTACGAGGAAAGAAATTATTGGAATTGCGTATTAGAAACAATTTGTTTGGTTGAGTTGACATTTTTTTCCCTACTTGAACACATTTACACTTATTTGTATCCCAGCTATGTTGTTTTCTAATTACTTGGTTATTTCTCGTTGCCATTCGTGTTTTCCCCTTATCGTCACTACTGCTTTGCAATTTGAATTCTTCCTGCTATTAGCATTACTTTGATATCCCTATTTTGGTAGATTTATGTCATATCCTATTTAGGTTATTAGACCAGTAGGTGTCTTGACTGTTCCTCGTCACTACTCCACCGAGGTTAGTCCTGATACTTACTGGGCACCCCTGTGGTGTGCTCATTCTACACTTCTGTATATTTTTGTACAGATCCATGTATTTGATTGTTAGTGGCTCTGCAGATCATTGTGTGGAGACTCAATGTAAAGTTGTTGCTGCGTTCGCAGGCCTCGGAGTCACCTTCTATTACATTTATTTCCATTTTTTCCTTTTGTTCTTGGACAGTGAGGTATTCATTATGTCTAACTACTCCTAGAAAGGCTTATGAATTGTACAACAGGTTGTGGGATTGCAAATGGTACAGAGCTTTCTATTTCAAAACTTGTTCGATGTTAGTAACCGTTATTTCTTTTAATGTTAGCCTAACCTAGTTTTAGAGACTAGGTGCCATCACGACTCCTTCGGAGGGATTTTGGGTCATGAGAAGTTGGTATTAGAGATCTAGGTTCATAGATGCTACGAGTCATAAGCAGGTTAGTAGAGTCTTGCGGATCTGTACGGAGAAGGTTGTACTTATCTTCGAGAGGCTACAAAAACTATTAGCAAATTACACCTCTTTCATTCCTTATCGTGCGATATTGATTCAGCTCGAAGCATATATCATATGTTCCTTTACATCCACTCGTGTATGATATTGCGCTCTCAGTATCCGCTATGTGCTTGTGGTTCGTGATGCTACAGATATGCTATGAGGGATCCAGGGATGCTCAAACATTGTCTCAACGTGTCGTCCAGACTGAAGATGCGGAGATATTGAAGTACTATTTAGTTGTTCGCATGGAGGTGCAGTGGGTCCCTGCATCTGGTTGATGGGTACGAGCTTGGGAAGGTTTAATTGGTTGACTAGTCATCGGGATCGTGGTGGGTTCACGTGGTGGATGTTGATTAAGGATAGTTGGTGGTATTGGAGACTATAAGGTTTGTATGGGATTTCTACTCAGTGAAAGGTACATGTTATCATTCAAGGCATTGAAGGAAGCGAGTTTGACTGTCACGAGAATAGACGTGCGCTTAGTGGATAAACTAGAATACCTTGTGGTTGGTGTTGTATGAGCTGTGAAGGTTAGTTTTGCGGATAATCAGATGTTGTTTTCTATGGTTCCGAGCCAAGTGGGGGAGTCCACTAGCGGCATTCAGATTGTAGAGTCAGATTTACATCAGTTTTGGCCTGAGGTATGTATATATGTAGTATTGAAAGGTTCCCAAAATTTGTATACGACTAAGGTCTGAGGTCTTGCATGGGATGATGTTGGGCCTTACGGTGTTTCTGTGTCATTAATGGATCTATATTTCAGTATCAAGGGGAGTCGGAGAAACAACTAAAGATTCATAGAAGGTCTATTCAGTGTGGGCATCTTCGTTGCGGCATCACGTGGTGGTTTAGAGGAAATGCAGTGGTTTATGAGCTTCTGGGCTACGTGGTTCGTGCTAGGATTATCTGCATTTGGGGATTTGATTGGGATTATTGCATATCGACTATCCCGAAGAAATGGGTAAGCTCTGTGGTGTTGGGTCAGCATAGCAATGGAAGTAATTGGTCCTCTTGAATAGGAATTCTCTACTGGCATTTATGGCAGTACTCTTGGGTTGGATGGTTTGTGTGACCCGGTTGAGTTGGGGAGATGCGGTCCTATTGGCTTAGTTGCGTGCGGGTAGATCTCGGAGAGTTCTCGATGGTTTCGGCAATGGCTTGAGTCGATTGGCTACTATGGGCATAAGGAATATGTTGTACATTATGGTTTTCTCCTCGATGGATATCAGAGTTAATAGAATGTTGGCACTATTGGATATCATATGTGAAGAGCGTGCATTTTAGGAAGGAACCTTGAGTTTTTGGTTGCGGGTGTGTGGCTAGTGGAATGGTGATTACTGGGTTTTGAGGCTTTTGAGGTTCAGTGTCACGACCCCAAACCACCCCGGTCGTGATGGCGCCTATCACAGTATTAGGCAAGCCGATTCAACACATTATAACATCGAGTTCTTTCATAAATTCATTTTTCTAAAACAGATTAAGTCTCAAATCCTTCAATTTTAATATATCAACAGAAATACGCGGAACAAGTACGTAAATACATCAACACAACCCGAATCTGGTGTCACTAGTCATGAGCCACTAAACACAACCCAATACTATCTGCTTAATACAAAATAAGTCTAAAATATAAAGTACTAGAATAGGAAGGAGAAAGGCAGGGCTACGAACGCCGTGCAGCTACCTTGCAATCTCCGGATAAGACTCTGAAGGCAACGATTAGCTCTCACTCGGAGGCTCTGGCACCTGGATCTGCACACAAGGTGTAGGGAGTAACGCGAGTACGCCAACTCACTAAGTAACCAAAGTAAATAAAGTTTGAGTGCAGTGACGAGCATTTAAAATCATATGCACACTTTATCGACAATCTCAACAGAAATATCAAAGTCAAAATCTGCAGTTCAATAACCAAATATATCGTAAAAAAACTCCAGTTTCAATGAAAATCCTTTAAAGCATTTATTCAACCTTTTTCAATAGAGGCTCAGTATAAAAGAAGAGTGAAAACAGAAATCTCATAAACAAGCCCCTCTGGCAAAGTATCACTCATAAGTATAGCCCCTCGGGCAAGCCTCTCAGTCACTCGTGACTCAGCTCTCGTCAATCAGTACTTACACTCAACACTCCCGTTCAATAGATATATCATAATAAATAATAACCCCTGCGGCATGCAGCCCGATCCATAATATTTAGTCGACGACGCTCACTGGGGGTGTACAGACTCCGGGACCTCTCTCTCTCAGTCATTAACCTCACAGCCACTCGGGCATTTTAGTGAAAAATCAAAAAGCTCAGCCCAAATAGTTTTCATATATTTGAAAGTAGAGTAATGAAACTGAATCAACAATAAACAGGTAAAATCATGACTGAGGAAATGCTTTCAAATCAAAACAGTGTGAGGAAAGTAGTAAAATACCCCTAAGGGTCCAAACAGTTCGGCGCAAGGCCCCAAACATGGCATTCAGCCCAAATTTTAACAGATTTATTTCTAAAACACATGGATATCATATAAAGTTTATCAAAATAGGCAACTCTACTGTCGCCACGGGACGGACCAAGTCACAATCCCTGCGGGTGCACGCCCACACGCCCGTCACCTAGCATGTGCATCACCTCATTTACCAAAACAGTACGAAATTCCGGGGTTTCATACCCTCAGGTCTAGATTTACAATCGTTACTTACCTCAAACCGGATGAAATCCTACTCCGCGACGCCCTTGCCTCTCGACTCGGCCTCAACTCGCCTTGAATCTATCCAAAATCAGAATCATAACATCAATATACGCTAGGGGAACAAAGCCCACGCGAAAATAATCAAATTACATCAAAAATCCCGAAATTGGTCAAACTCGAACCCCGGCCCACAGCTCAGAATCCAATAAAAATCACATCAATAAAATCCTTATCCTCCCCCGAGTCCATACATACCAAGAACATCAAAATCGGACCTCAAATGGTCCCTCAAATCCCCAATTTTACCTCTCCAATTTTAAGCCCTAACTTTCTAATTTTTCACCCTTAATCTCATAAATTTCCATGTTTAATCCACTGAAATTCACCCTAGATACAAGTTTTAGGTTCAAGAATCTTACCTCCAAGAGTTACCCCTTGAATCCCTCTTCAAATCCTCCCAAAAAGCTTCAAAGCCGATCAAAAATGGTGGAAAATAACTCCAATTTCGCGAAGGCAAGAATTTATATGTTCTGCCCAGGGGTTCCGCATCTGCGGTCCAATACCGCACCTGCAACCCCGCATCTGCGACAAGAAGTCCGCATCTGCAGAATTTCACTTAAAGTCCCCATCCGCACCTGCGATCAAGCCACCGCATCTGCGGGCTCGCAGGTGCGTCTAACCTCCACTTCTGCGCTGCATCCCAGCCAACTGGCCTTCGCTCCTACGATCAAAATGCCGCTTCTACGGCTCGCACCTGCGGTCCCCAATCTGCAGGTGCGGTTATGACAGAAACACAGCAGCTTCAGCTGCAAACTCTATTTTCCAATTCTTCGATAACCATCCGAAATCATCCCGAGGGCCCCGGGACCTCATTTAAAAATACGAACAAGTCATATACCATTATTCAAACTTATACCAACCCTCGAAATACTCAAAAAGACACCGGAACACTAAGTCACCCTCAGATTCAAGCCTAAGGATTCCAAAATTTCTGAATTCCGCAAATGATCAAAAAGTCTATCAAACCTCGTTCGAATGACCTGAAATTTTGCACACACATCTCAAATGACACAATGGACCTACTCCAATTTCCGGAACTCCATTCGACCCCGATATCAAAATTTCCACTACCAACCGAAAAATGCTAAAATTCCAATTTTGCCAATTCAAGCCTAAATCTACCACAGACCTCCAAAATACATTCCGATCACGCTCCTAAGTTCCAAATCACCTAACGAAGCTATCCGAACCATAAAAACCAAATTTCGAGGTCATTTACTCACAAGTCAACTTCCGATTGACTTTTCCAACTAAAGCTTCCCAAAAAGAGACTAAGTGCCTCATTTCTCTACAAAACCAATCTGAACCCGAACCAACCAACGCGATACGATGAAATGTAGCTGAACAACACATAAGAAAACAGAAATGGGGAGAAAGGGATTGAAACTCATGAAACGACCGGTCAGGTCGTTACATTCAGGTTTTGTTACCCGGCCAGAAAAAAATCTATATGGGTGCTTCAGTAAGATGACGGGGCGTGAGTGATGTATCAGCCATTTGATTTGCATAGTTGAGTTTGGGTACGGAAATTTTTGTATTTCCGAGGTTTTGGGGCTAAATGTCCCCATATATGGGCTATTTCTTATTTATGAATTGTGAAGGAATGTTGAGAGTGGGATAACTGATAGCATACATTATGGATAGGTTGCTATGGACTTTTGAAAGGATAATTACCTAATTGGGAAGGATCATGATTTGGTTGGGGGCTATTTGAAAGCTCAACGACAATGTGTATCTAATATCAGATCAAGATTGGGTGCTCTTGTGAGATTATTATCACGGTTATGTTATCGGGCAAAATGGATATTATTTGTGCCCCTAGCCTATGTTATGTGCTACTCTCTTGTGCTGTGATGGGCTATGAGGTTGTATGATTATTCTCTATGCATATTGTAATTCCGTTTAGGCCTTATGGCGATGTGGGCGAAATAGCCCTCGTGATGTTGATTGTTACACCCCATGTTTCAGTAGGTGAAAGAACGCCATATGTAAATTGATGTAAGCTCAAAAAGGGATGAAATCCTTCTACAAGGCTAAGGAAGGATTATCAGACTATTAGGCAAGTTAGGATGAATGAGACTTTTATCATGATTTAAATGAGTTTAAAGTCATGATATGGCTATATATGATGTTTGGATATGAAATATAAAGTTTGGGAAAAAAATCGGATTTAAGTTGTGGAAAAACCGACTAAGGATTTGCCTTGTAATGAAGCGTTTTGAGCAATACATTTCATGTGTTATATGATGTCTTTTCGGGACATACTATATACCAAAATGAAGGTATTGGAACCTAGTGTCCAACGGTCCAAACCTTTTATTCATACGATGTCGGGGCAAAGAAATATGGATTTTTAAAGTAGGGTCGCCAAGTCATGTTGCCGCACTTCGGAGAAACTGGCAGGTTTATAGGCGAAGTTGCGATGCAGTTTTCTCCCAATTGAGAGTTGCATGGACATCTTTATATGGAATTAAAGCCTATGTGTCTAGTTTCTAAAGCTGCAAGCTGTTTGTCAATACGATATTGGAGAAGAGAGATACAAGTGTCCAAAGTGGCGCTGCACAAGCTGCCAAGCAGGCAGCTTACCCACCTGCTTGGAGAATTGAGGCAGTGGGCTTATAAGTTGTCTTTAACCATTACATTTCATCAATATATAGAGATTTCATACACCAAAACTCTCTCAATCTCTCCAAGAACTGGTTCAAGATCTCAAGAACCAAACTTAAGAGAAATCAACACAAATCATCATCAAAGGTGTTAAAGACTACAAGAGAATGCTTCTATGATGTTGTGGTGTGATTGAGGGCTATTGTGAGCTAAGTTGAGATAGGGTTTTGAGTTGTAACTACTCTACAAGGTATGTATAACATCTTTTTGGTTGTGCCTAAGGTTAATCTTGTGTTGGTTGTGTTGTTTGAGTGAAAAACCATAAGATAGCACTTGAAAGAACATGGGATATGGCTGTTTTTTTGGTTGGACTGTTTTGTGGCTAAATATATGGTTTGTGGTGGTTGGAAATTGTGAGAAATAATTTGATAATGTTGTGGATGTTGTTGTTAAGCTTTTCTAGGTGTTAATTAAATTTATTGAAGAAGAAACGATGAAAAACAAGTGATTGACGATAAAAATTAAGGTGCTAGACATATGGGGCTATTTTGGAAGGCATTTTGTGGATGTTTTAAACTAGAAATAATATGGTACATATAAGTATGATATTATGAAGGTTGTTGTAACGACCCGGCCGGTCGTTTTTGGAATTTACGCCCCGATCCCCCATTAACTCCTTCCCCTAAGTTCATTTCTGCTATTTTGGTATGCCGGGACGTTCGGTGTTAAGTTTTGGAGAGTTTTGGGACACTTAGTCCCTAAATGAGAGCTTAAGTGTTGAAAAATGGTCCGTAGTTGGAACAGTATGAAAACAACCTCGGAATGGAAATTCGATGGTTCCGTTAGCTTCGTTAGGTGATTTCGGGGTTGGGAGCATGTTCGGAATGTATTTTGGAAGTCCGTAGCTCATTTAGGCTTGAAATGCCGAAGTTTGAATTTTTGAAGTTTCCAGTCCAATAGTGAGTTTTTGATCCGAGGGTCGGATTGGAATTCCGGAAGTTGCAGTAGTTCCGTCATGTCATTTGGGATGTGTGTGCAAAATTTTAGGTCATTCGGACGAGGTTCGGGTAAGTTTTTGATCGAAAGCGTGTTTTGTTGGAAATTGAAGTTCCTAGGCTTGAATCCTTGATTTAATCGGGTTTCCGATGTTGTTTTAGGTGTTTTAAGGATTGGTACAAGTTTGAATAAGGTATTAGGTGGTATTGGTGTTTTTGGTTGAGGTCCCGGGGGTCTCGGGATGATTTCGGGTGGTTAACGGAGGAAATTTCTAAGTTTGCAGCAGCTGGTATTTTTGTTCCTTCTGGTGTTTCTGCTTTTGTGGGTTGGGAACCATAGAAGCGGAGCCGCAAAAGCGGTCCTTGGCTTCGCAGAAGCGATTTTTTGTCACCCTCTAGGAAACCGCAAAAGCGGTAGAAATTCCGCAGAAGCAGATCCGCTTCTGCGAGATGGGAACCGCAGAAGCGGAAGCTGGGATTTTAAAGGAAGCCGCAGAAGCGGCCAGTGTTCCGCAAAAGCGGGACCGCAGAAGCGGTCCCTTGTCCGTAGAAGCGGAAATCCCTGGGCAGAAATAGAAATGTCGAGGGTTTAATTTCATAAGTTTACAAAATCGATTGAGAGCTCGGTTTAAGGCGATTTTGAGTGGGTTTTGAAGTGGAGATCACTGGGTAATGTTTCTATGGTCCCTTCTTGTTATATTTCATCATTATATAGTTAAATACATCATTGGAATTCGAATTTAGGATAAAAAATTGGATAATTTTGGGTAAAACTTCATTACCTAAACTATTGAGTTTTGAGTGGGCATTTGACCTCCGATTTGGGAGATTTTTATATGGTTAGACTCGTGAGAGTACGAGGGTTCTAAAAATGTGAAAATAATTCGATTCCGAGACGTTGGCTTGAGGGGCATTTTGGTCATTTTACCTATTTTTGCACCCTTAGCTTTAAATTTATTAGCGGTAANATGTGGACGACGTCATTATCAAATCCAAGAAGGCCACAGACCACATAGCAGACTTGAGAAAGTTCTTCGACAGGCTAAGGAGGTACAATTTGAAACAGAACCCCGCAAAGTGTGCATTCAGGGTTCCCGTAGGAAATTTATTGGGATTCATCATCAGTTGTCGAGGGATCAAGCTGGATCCATCTAAAGTCAAGGCTATTAAGGAGTTACCACCACCTAAGAGCAAAAAGGACGTGATGAGCTTCCTAGGACGTCTCAACTATATCATTCGATTCATAGCACAGTCCACAGTCATATGTGAACCCATCTTCAAGATGCTGAGGAAAGACGCCGAGACAAGCTGGACCGAGGATTGTCAGAAAGCTTTTGACAAGATCAAGGAGTACTCGTCCACACCACCGGTCCTGGTCCCGCCAGAGCCGGGATGACCTTTGCTACTCTATCTATCTGTATTGGATGGAGCCTTCGGGTGTGTTCTGGGACAACATGACAAGACAGGGAGAAAGGAGCAAGCCATCTACTACTTGAGTAAAAAGTTCACACCTTACGAAGAATGGTACTCTCTGCTGGAACGCACTTGCTGTGCTTTGACCTGGACAACTCAGAAATTGAGGCAATACTTATGTGCCTACACCACATACCTCATATCTAGGATGGACCCTTTGAAGTATATATTTCAGAAACCCATGACGACCGGAAAATTGGCCAAATGGCAGATACTGTTGAGTGAGTTCGATATCGTCTACGTAACTTAAAAGGCGGTCAAAGGACAAGCATTGGCAGATCATCTTGCTGAGAATACGGTGGGAGGAGAATATGAACCCTTGAAAACGTATTGTCCTGACGAAGAGGTGTCATTCGTAGGAGAAGACATTACTGAAGCATATGACGATTGGAGGATGTTCGTAGGGGTAGGCATTGGAGCAGTTTTGGTATCAGAAATAGGTCAACATTATTAGGTATCTGCTAAACTCAGATTTCCCTGCACTAACAACATGGCGGAGTATGAAGCTTGCATACTAGGGCTCAACATGGCAGTCGACATGAACATTCAGGAGCTGTTAGTAATTGGGGATTTAGATTTGCTCGTGCACCAGGTACAAGGAGAGTGGGCCACCAAGAATTCCAAGATATTGCCATATCTGCACCATGTGCAGGAATTGAGAAAGAGGTTCACGAAGGTAGAATTCCGACATGTGTCCAGAATTCAGAATGAGTTTGTCGACGCATTGGCCACCTTGTCATCCATGATACAATATCCGGACAAGAACTTCATTGATCCCATCCCAGTAAAAGTCCATTATCAACCGGCTTATTGTGCTCATGTTTAAGAAGAAACAGATGGAAAGCCTTGGTTCCATGACATCAAGGAGTATTTATCGAAGGGAGAATATCCGGAGCATGTAAATCACACTCAGAAATGCACACTCCGGAGACTGTCTAATCACTTCTTCCACAGAGGAGGAAATTTGTACAGGAGAACTCCTGATTTAGGATTGCTAAGATGTGTCGACGCAAAAGAAGCTTCTAAACTACTTGAGGAGATACATGCTGGGACCTGCGGCCCGCATATGAATGGCTTTGTATTGGCCAAAAAGATACTTAGGGCCGGTTACTTTTGGATGACCATGGAGACCGATTGTGTCCAGTATGTCCGCAAATGCTACCAATGTCAAGTGCATGCCGATATGATAAAAGTACCGCCAAATGATCTCAATGCAACAAGCTTGGCCTGGCCGTTTGCCGCCTGGGGAATGGATGTCATTGGTCCGATTGAGCCCATTGCTTCAAATGGGCACATGTTTATTCTGGTAGCCATTGATTACTTCACAAAATGGGTAGAGGCTGCATCTTACAAAGCTATAACCAAGAAAGTCGTTGCAGATTTTGTCAAAGACCGTATTGTTTGCCGATTCGGAGTTCCCGAGTCCATTGTCACTGATAATGCTGCCAATCTCAACAGTGATCTGATGAAAGCTATGTGCGAAACTTTCAAAATCAAGCACAAGAATTCCACAGCCTATAAACCTCAGATGAACGGAGCCGTGGAAGCCGCCAACAAAAACATCAAAAAGATACTAAGGAAGATGGTAGAAAACCACAAAAAATGGCACGAGAAGTTACCTTTTGCTCTGTTGGGATACCGCACTACAGTTCGCACATCAAACGGGGAAACTCCCTACATGTTGGTTTATTGTACCGAGGCTGTCATCCCAGCCGAGGTGGAGATTCCTTCTTTAGAAATCATACAGGAAGCTGAGCTCAGCGATGTAGAGTGGATAAGGAGTCGTTATGAACAGTTGGCCCTTATCGATGGAAAGAGGATGAACGCAGTGTGTCACGGTCAACTTTATCAGAATAGAATGTCCAGAGCTTTCAACAAAAGGGTCAAACCGAGACAATTTGCACCAGGATAGTTGGCACTGAAGAAGATCTTCCCACATCAAGATGAATCCAAAGGGAAATTCTCTCCCAATTGGCAAGGCCTGTACATGGTTCACAGGGTGTTGACCGGAGGAGCACTCATACTTGCAGAAATGGATGGAGAAATCTAGCCAAAACCAGTCAACTCAGACGCAGTCAAGAGATACTATGCTTAGATTATTTACATTTCCTCATCTCATGTAATTGAACTACGCTTGACCTGATACCCGTTTAAGAAGGGATACGTAGGCAACCTTATGGGTTCGGTCATATCATAATAAAATTTTCATTTTACCCAAGATCAGAAACTAGGGCAGAATTTTGAGGAGAAACCTCAAATTTCCGGAGCAAGTCCAGCCGACGCCAACATGTGTCAGACGGTCAGAAATCAGTTAAGAAACTGGGGCAGAATTTTGAGAAGGATTCTCAAAATTTCGAAGAAGGTTCAGCAAGGCCTATTATCTGCAAACGGTCAAAAGATCATCTACCAAACTGGAGAAGAATTTTGAGGAGGGCCCTCAAAATTCCAATATAAGAGAGCTGCAATGCCTTTGAGATGTGTTACAGTCACTAGTTCATCTAAAGTACTTAATGTATCAATATATTTCTAAAATAACTCCATTTTTTATCAATAATTGCATATTTTTCGAAAACTCTATTTTCATAACGGTCAGGTGTTACCCAGGGGAACTCAAAAAGGCTTTCAGAATGGAGCAAAGCAAGGCCAACAGACGAAGCACGAACCAACCTCCCCCCACAAAACTTACAATTTTTCTTTGAACGCAGGCACAATTGACGTAACGATGGCATTCGCAAACATGTGTACACAAAGAGAATTCACTATCGATCCGGCCATCAGACACTGAATATATCTCCAGCTAAGAAATATACTACTTTTTGCTACTCGCTCTTTGCATTGTACTAAGCTTTGTCCCGCATATTTGCATGAGGCTAATCCCTGCCTCCACATTTGCATGAGGCTAATCCCTGCCTCCCTAACTGCATGAGGCTAATCTCTGCCTCCACATTTGCATGAGGCTAATCCCTGCCTCCATACCTGCATGAGGCTAATCTCTGCCTCCATACTTGCATGAGGCTAATCCCTGCCTCCACTTGCTTGAGGCTAATCCTTGCCTCCATACCTGCATGAGGCTAATCCCTGCCTCCACATTTGCATGAGGCTAATCCCTGCCTCC